>NC_138291.1:105185000-105737500 GCF_965601325.2 Salmo salar | reverse complement strand
GTCCCCCAGGGCTCTGTTCTAGGCCCTCTCCTATTCTCGCTATAAACCAAGTCACTTGGCTCTGTCATATCCTCACATGGTCTCTCCTATCATTGCTATGCAGACGACACACAATTAATCTTCTCCTTTCCCCCTTCTGATAACCAGGCGGCGAATCGCATCTCTGCATGTCTGTCAGACATATCAGTGTGGATGACGGATCACCAGCTCAAGCTGAACCTCGGCAAGACGGAGCTGCTCTTCCTCCCGGGGAAGGACTGCCCGTTCCATGATCTCGCCATCACGGTTGACAACTCCCTTGTGTCCTCCTCCCAGAGTGCTAAGAACCTTGGCGTGATCCTGGACAACACCCTGTCGTTCTCCACTAACATCAAGGCGGTGACCCGATCCTGTAGGTTCATGCTCTACAACATTCGCAGAGTACGACCCTGCCTCACACAGGAAGCGGCGCAGGTCCTAATCCAGGCACTTGTCATCTCCCGTCTGGATTACTGCAACTCGCTGTTGGCTGGGCTCCCTGCCTGTGCCATTAAACCCCTACAACTCATCCAGAACGCCGCAGCCCGTCTGGTGTTCAACCTTCCCAAGTTCTCTCACGTCACCCCGCTCCTCCGCTCTCTCCACTGGCTTCCAGTTGAAGCTCGCATCCGCTACAAGACCATGGTGATTGCCTACGGAGCTGTGAAGGGAACGGCACCTCCATACCTTCAGGCTCTGATCAGGCCCTACACCCAAACAAGGGCACTGCGTTCATCCACCACTGGCCTGCTGGCCCCCCTACCTCTGAGGAAGCACAGTTCCCGCTCAGCCCAGTCAAAACTGTTCGCTGCTCTGGCACCCCAATGGTGGAACAAGCTCCCTCACGACGCCAGGACAGCGGAGTCAATCACCACCTTCCGGAGACACCTGAAACCCCACCTCTTTAAGGAATACCTAGGATAGGATAAAATAATCCTTCTAACCCCCCCCCCTTAAAATATTTAGATGCACTATTGTAAAGTGGTTGTTCCACTGGATATCATAAGGTGAATGCACCATTTTGTAAGTCGCTCTGGATAAGAGCGTCTGCTAAATGACTTAAATGTAAATATATACATATACACATATATATATACACACATATATATATATATATATATATATATATATATATATATATATATATATATATATATACACACACATACACACACAAATATATACAGTGGGGAGAACAAGTATTTGATAACCTGCAAAATCGGCAGTGTTTCCTACTTACAAAGCATGTAGAGGTCTGTAATTTGTATCATAGGTACACATATACAGTTGAACTCAGAAGTTTAAACACCTTAGCCAAATACATTTAAACTCAGTTTGTCACAATTCCTGACATTTAATCCTTGTAAACATTCCCTGTCAGTTAGGATCACCACTTTATTTTAAGAATGTGAAATGTCAGGATAAGAGAGAGAATGATTTAATTCAGCATTTATTTCTTTCTTTCATCACATTCCCAGTGGGTCACTCAATTAGTATTTGGTAGCATTGCCTTTAAATTGTTTAACTTGGGTCAAACGTTTCAGGTAGCCTTCCACAAGCTTCCCACAATATGTTGGGTGAATTTTGGCCCATTCCTCCTGACAGAGCTGGTGTAACGGAGTCAGGTTTGTGGGCCTCTTTGCTCGCACACGCTTTTTCAGGTCTCTGCCCACAAATTTATGGGATTGAGGTTAGGGCTTTGTGATGGCCACTCCAATACCTTGACTTTGTTGTCCTTAAGCCATTTTGCCACAACTTTGGAAGTACGCTTGTCCATTTGGAAGACCCATTTGCGACCACGCTTTAACTTCCTGACTGATGTCTTGAGATGTTGCTTCAATATATCCACATAATTTTCCTTCCCCATGAAGCCATTATTTTGTCAAGTGCACCAGTCCCTCCTGCAGCAAAGCACCCACACAACATGATGCTGCCACCCCCATGCTTCACAGCTGGGATGGTGTTTTCAGCTTGCAAGCCTCACACTTTTTCCTCCAAACATAACGATGGTCATTAGGACCAAACAGTTCTGTTTTTGTTTCATCAGACCAGAGGACATTTCTCCAAAAAGTATGATCTTTGTCCCCATGTGCAGTTGCAAACCGTAGTCTGGATTATTTATGGCGGTTTTGGAGCAGTGGCTTCTTCCTTGTTGCGCGGCCTTTCATGTTATATCAATATACGACTCGTTTTACTGTGGATATAGATACTTTTGTACCGGTTTCCTCCAGCATCGTCACAAGGCATTTTGCTGCTGTTCTGGGATTGAGTTGCACTTTTCGTACCAAAGTACGTTCATCTCTAGGAAACAGAATGCGTCTCCTTCCTGAGCGGTATGATGGCTGCATGGTCCCATGGTGTTTATACTTCTGTACTATTGTTTATACAGATGAACGTGGTACCTTCAGGCGTTTAGAAATTGCTCCCAAGGATGAACCAGACTTGTGGAGGTCTACAATCTTTTTCTGACGTCTTGGCTGATTTCTTTTGATTTTCCCATCATGTCAAGAAAAGAGGCATGGAGTTTGAAGGTAGGCCTTGAAAATACATTCACAGGTACACCTCCAATTGTCTCAAATGATGTCAATTAGCCTATCAGAACCTTCTAAAGCCATGACATTGTCTGGAATTTTCCAAGCTGTTTAAAGTTACAGTCAACTTAGTGCATGTAAACTTCTGACCCACTGCAATTGTGATACAGTGAATTATAAGTGAAATAATCTGTCTAAACAATTGTTGGAAAAATCACTTGTGTCATGCACAAAGTAGATGTCCTAACCGACTTGCCAAAACTATAGTTTGTTAACAAGAAATTTGTGAAGTGGTTGAAAAACGAGTTAATGGCTCCAACCTAAGTGTATGTAAACTTCTGACTTACACTGTGTGTGTGTGTGAGATATATATATATATCTTTCTCTTTGGTTCACAGATCTTCCCAGCCCCCTCCTCTCTCTTCCTGGTTTGCCTTGACCCCTTACCTGTGGGTCGGGCCCACCTTCTGAGCTTTCCCATTGCTTCTGGGAATTGTAGTTTTGCCAATCGACCATTTTGTGATCTGTAGTTCTGATCGGGGGGGGGGGGGGGGGGGGATTTTAGTGAGAGGGCAGAGCCCGTTTATTAGTTCTGCCCTCACATATCTGCCATTTATCACTCGACCCACTTCTTTGCCACAATCCCTTAATATCGGTGGTGTTTATTCTGGTGGAATAAAAGACATTTAAATCAGAATGAAGCCCATCACATGAAAAAATTATGAACCAGTATCTCCACAGTTAGTTGAGGGGAGGAGCCTCCAAGCCCAGACTTGGAGGCTCTGTTAGAAGCGGTCACTACAATGTAACCAGTGATGTAGTGGTAAAATAAAATAGGTGGGTAAACTCTGATCGTCGTTCCCTGTGGAAAAAGTAAAGCTTCCTATACAGTACCAATCAAAAGTTTGGACACACCTACTCATTCAAATCAAAGTTTATTTGTCACGTGTACCGAATACAACAGGTGTAGACTTTACAGTGAAATGCTTACTTACAGGCTCTAACCAATAGTGCAAAAAAGATATTAGGTGAACAATACGTAGGTAAAGAAATAAAACAACAGTAAAAAGACAGGCTATATACAGTACTGAGGCTATAAAATTAGCGAGGCTACATACAGACACCAGTCAGTCAGTCTGATTGAGGCAGTATGTACATATAGATATGGTTAAAGTGACTATGCATATATGATGAACAGAGAGTAGCAGTAGCGTAAAAGAGGGGTTGGCGGGTGGGACACAATGCAGATAGCCCTGTTAGCCAATGTACTGGTTGGTCAGCCCAATTGAGTTAGTATGTAATATGTACATGAATGTATAGTTAAAGTGACTATGCATATATGATAAACAGAGAGTAGCAGCAGCGTAAAAAGAGGGGTTTGGGGGGCACACAATGCAAATAGGGTTTTTTCAAGGGTTTTTCATTATTTTTACTATATTCTACATTGTAGAATAATATTGAAGACATCAAAACTATGAAATAACACATATGGAATCATGTAGTAACCAAAAAAAAAAGTGCTAAACAAATCAAAATTGATTTTATATTCTTGAAAGTAGCCACCCTTTGCCTTGGTGACAGCTTTGCACCCTCTTGGCATTCTCTCAACCAGCTTCATGGGGCGGAGAGGTAGCCTAGTGGTTAGAGCGTTGGATTAGTAACCGAAAGGTTACAAGATCAAATCCCCCAGCTGACAAAGTACAAATCTGTCGTTCTGCCCCGTCATTGAAAATAATAATTTGTTCTTAACTGACTTGCCTAGTTAAATAAAGATAAAATTAGGAATGCTTTTCCAATAGTCTTGAAGGAGTTCCCACATATGCTGAGCACTTGTTGGCTGCATTTCCTTCACTCTGCAGTCCAACTCATCCCAAACCATCTCAATTGGGGCGAGGTTGGGTGATTGTGGAGGCCAGGTCATCTGATGCAGCACTCCATCACTCTCCTTCGTCAAATAGCCCTTACACAACCTGGAGGTGTTGGATTATTGTTCTGTTGATAAACATATGATACTCCCACTAAGCCCAAACCAGACGGTATGGCGTATGGCTGCAGAATCCTGTGGTAGCCATGCTGGTTAAGTGTGCCTTGAATTCTAAATAAATCACAGACAGTGTCACCAGCAAAGCACCCCCACACCATAACACCTCCTCCGCCATGCTTTCTTGTGGGAAATACACATCCAGAGATAATTTTTTCACCCACCAAAAATGGTTGGCTCAAAACGCAATAAGGAAAGAAATTCCACAAATTAACTTTTAACAAGGCACACTTGTTAATTGAAATGCATTCAAGGTGACTACCACATCAAGCTGGTTGAGAGAACACCAAGAGTGTGCAAAGCTGTCAACAAAGCAAAGGGTGGCTACTTTGAAGAATCTCAAATATAAAATATACCGTTCAAAAAAGTTTGGGGTCACTTAGAAATGTCCTTGTTTTCCATGAAAACATACATGAAATGAGTTGCAAAATGAATAGGAAATATAGTGAAGACATTGACAAGGTTATAAATAATGATTTTTAATTGAAATAATTGTGTCCTTCAAACTTTGCTTTTGTCAAAGAATCCTCCATTTGAAGCAATTACAGCTTTGCAGACCTTTGGCATTCAAGTTGTCAATTTGTTGAGGTAATCTGAAGAGATTTCACCCCATGCTCCCTGAAGCACCTCCCACAAATTGGATTGGCTTGATGGGCACTTCTTACGTAACATACGGTCAAGCTGCTCCCACAACAGCTCAATAGGGTTGAGATTCGGTGACTGTGCTGGCCACTTGGAGCTGTGCTTTGGGTCATTGTCCTGTTGTATGAGAAAAATTGGCTACAATTAAGCGCCGTCCACAGGGTATGGCATGGCGTTGCATGTACAATTCTCCCACTTTACCACTAAAGCACCCCCAGACCATCACATTGCCTCCACCATGCTTGACAGTTGGCATCAAGCACTCCTCCAGTATCTTTTCATTTTTATGCATCTCACGAATGTTCTTCTTTGTGATCCGAACACCTCAAACTTAGATTCGTCAATCCATAACACTTTTTTCCAATCTTCCTCTGTTCAGTGTCCGTGTTCTTTTGCCCATCTTAATATTTTATTTTCATTGGCCAGTCTGAGATATGGCGTTTTCTTCGCAACTCTGCCTAGAAGGCCAGCATCCTGGAGTCGCCTCTTCACTGTTGACGTTGAGACTGGTGTTTTGTGGGTACTATTTAATGAAGCTGCCAGTTGAGGACTTGTGAGGTGCCTGTTTCTCAAACTACATACTCTAATATACTTGTCCTCTTGCTCAGTTGTGCACCGGGGCCTCCCATTCCTCTTTTCATTCTGGTTAGAGCTAGTTTGTGCTGTTCTGTGAAGAGTGTAGGTCACAGCGCTGTACAAGATCTTCAGTTTCTTGGCAATTTCTCACATGGAATAGCCTTCATTTCTCAGAACAAGAATAGACTTACGAGTTTCAGAAGAAAGTTCTTTGTTTCTGCCCAGCTTGTAATCGAACCCACAAATGCTGAAGCTCTGTAACGGATTGGCAGTCGTGGTGAAGGAATGAGGCACAGGAAGCAGCGAGTACAGGGTAGTGGCGTATTTAATGTACACTCACTCATCAAACAAAATATTCCCAAACACAGGGGAGAAAGTACACACGGCGTAAAATAGCGCCGACACGAACATGAACCGTCACAATATAAATAATCCCGCACAACACGGAAGCGGACCAGCTAACATAAATAGCCCCGCTAATTAACCAAACTAAACACAGGTGCACAAAACCAAAAAGGGAAAACCAAAAAGGGAATCAGTGGTAGCTAATAGGCCGGTGACGACGACTGCCGAGCGCCACCCGAGCAGGAGGGGGCGCCACCGTCGGTGGGAATCGTGACAAGCTCCAGATACTCAACTGGTTTAAAGGCCAGTTTTATTGCTTCTTTAATCAGATCACAGTTTTCAGCTGTTTTAACATAATTGCAAAAGGGATTTCTAATGATCAATTAGCCTTTTAAATTGGTAAACTTGGATTAGATAACACAACGTGCCATTGGAACACAGGAGTGATAGTTGCTGATAATGTGCCTCTGTACACCTATATAGATATTCCATTAAAAGTCAGCCATTTCCAGCTACAATAGTCATTTACAACATCAACAATGTCTACACTTTATTTCTGATCAATGTTATGTTAATGGCCCAAAAAAATTGCTTTTCTTTCAAAAACAAGGACATTTCTAATGGACCCCAAACTTTTGAATGGTAGTGCATTTTGATTTGTTTAACACTTTTTTGGGGTACTACATGATTCCATATGTGTTACTTCATAGTTTTGATGTCTTCACTATTATTCTACAATGTAGAAAATAGTAAAAATAAAGAAAAACCCTGGAATGAGTAGGTGTGTCCAAACTTTTGACTGGTACTGTACTTTCAACTGTGTTTTATGCTCCACTACATCACTGAATGTAACTGAATAGTGACTACAACGGATGTACTTGCATATTAATAGTCTACGCACTGTATGGGGCATTCCAAGTAGTATCAATGCATTGCTTCATTTAGGTGTGCTATCTTAATTTGGTCACTCTGTGGTCACAGATAATGTTCCTGTCCAGCAGGAAATGCAAACTTCTAGTGTATTCCAGGCTTCTAAAGCTTGTAATTTCAACTTTAAAAAGTCAGACTTGATTTGCCCAAACAAACTATGTATCAACCTCTACAAAAAAATGTGCATTCATTATAATCCACATAATAATTAAATGTTCTGTTGCTGCAGGATTATTTTCCTGCTGTGAGAAACTAGTCAAATGAAGATAGCACACCTGTACTAAGTGGTCTACAGACCAGAGTCCAGTAGTAATCTAAACCTGGGCTTGAGGAGCCCACTACGGACTAACTTCATGATTAGAGGGAAACCATCACCATCCCATGGCATCTGAACATCAGTTTTACTTCCATAGATCAGTCTGAAACTACAGGTTTGACTGACTTCTAGAACACTGTAGATCTCTGCATAATGCACCAACCAGGGACACAATTATTGTACAACTCTACAGAAATGAAAGACATCTTACTGTCTGGTACTGTTCCTCACCGTTCTCCCCTATGACATTCAGAATAGTTATCCACTACTGCATTTCTCTGAGCTGTTATTTCAACAAATCAAAACCACAGTATGTTTCTATAACTGGCTTAGTGAGATAGCTATATAAATAATAAAAGTGTAACCTTGAGAATACAGCACCCAAATAATCAGCCTTAAAGCCTCTGCAGCGAGGACTGCAGCCCAGCACAGCTCAGACTCAGAGGAAAGGTATACAGGTATGAGATTTCCCGAGTGTTGCATGGACAAATTGCACTCGAAAACAAAACAATGAATCAAGTTAGAAGGCCACCTGGAGTTTGTTACAGCAGAAAGTCCATCATACGGCCCCTGCTTTAGCTAGGCTGCATCACAAATGGCACCCTATTCCCTATTCAAGGGAACCACTTGTCAAAAGTAGTGCACTATAAAGGGAATAGAGTTACATTTGAGACGCATGCCTAGAGACCATTATCCAGGCCAAGAACTAGGAAGCGCTGGTTGGTACAACTTTTTGTAATCCATTTGTGAGAGACCCCCATTAACATAACTGTATTGTTACTGGAGAAAATGAGGCTCATTATGAGGCTCACGATCTACCTAAAGGGTGCGGTAGCAGCCGTGTGTCGTGAACAAATGGCACCCTATTCCCTATGTAGTGCACTACATTTGACCAGGGCCCATAGGGATCACAGCCCATAGACGCAATCAGTGTGTCATAAACAAGAGTTCATGTCATTGTTGCCCTTACCAGATCAATCAATCACATTTATTTATAAAGCCCTTTTCACATCAGCCGATGTCAAAGTGCTATACAGAAACCCAGCCTAAAACCCGAAACAGCAAGCAAAACAGATGTAGAAGCAGGCTGTTCTAAACAAGACTCCATGTCATTGTTGCCCTTACGAGATGCAGGCTGTTCTAAACAAGACTCCATGTCATTGTTGCTCTTACCAGATGCAGGCTGTTCTAAACAAGACTCCATGTCATTGTTGCTCTTACCAGATGCAGGCTATTCTAAACAAGACTCCATGTCATTGTTGCCCTTACCAGATGCAGGCTGTTCTAAACAAGACTCCATGTCATTGTTGCCCTTACCAGATGCAGGCTGTTCTAAACAAGACTCCATGTCATTGTTGCCCTTACCAGATGCAGGCTGTTCTAAACAAGACTCCATGTCATTGTTGCCCTTACCAGATGCAGGCTGTTCTAAACAAGACTCCATGTCATTGTTGCCCTTACCAGATGCAGGCTGTTCTAAACAAGACTCCATGTCATTGTTGCCCTTACCAGATGCAGGCTGTTCTAAACAAGACTCCATGTCATTGTTGCTCTTACCAGATGCAGGCTGTTCTAAACAAGACTCCATGTCATTGTTGCTCTTACCAGATGCAGGCTGTTCTAAACAAGACTCCATGTCATTGTTGCTCTTACCAGATGCAGGCTGTTCTAAACAAGACTCCATGTCATTGTTGCTCTTACCAGATGCAGGCTGTTCTAAACAAGACTACATGTCATTGTTGCTCTTACCAGATGCAGGCTGTTCTAAACAAGACTCCATGTCATTGTTGCCCTTACCAGATGCAGGCTGTTCTAAACAAGACTCCATGTCATTGTTGCTCTTACCAGATGCAGGCTGTTCTAAACAAGACTACATGTCATTGTTGCCCTTCTCTAAGGCAGGCTACCCCATCTACTGTACGTTCGTGATTGATTATAAATCCAACACTGTAGCAGGGATTGTAACCCATGCAGAACAGAATAATACCGTGGTTCCTTACCTGGGTGTCCTGTGTAACACACACATTTGAAGGAGAAAGGTGAAACTTGGAGACACGTTCCATTACGACAAGCTCTATCGCAATTCTCTCGTCCAATCACGTCAGAGCAGTTAGCCCCTGAGGGAAAAGATAAAACATGAATTATGAATTATTTAAAAATTAACAAAATGGTTTAGATTAGTATCTAGATTCTACATTCGTATAGATTGGATCTATAGTATTTTATTCGTATAGATTCAATCTACAGTATTTTATTCGTATAGATTCAATCTATTGTTTTTTATTTGAAGTAACGTAGGGTCAACAATTATCAACAGTAATTAACTATGCAGATTCTGGAAATTAAATTAAACTGAAAGACATCATTGCAGCTTGAAAGTCTACATTGAAATTCTCACATATGGTGGCCCCATTGCACAAAGTTAGTTAGTGCATAATGCATTTCTAATGATAACCGTGTTCATCGCATGATTCAGATGACTTGTGATGTCAAAAAAATGACAAGTTGGCTCCTAAGTCTTCAGAGTCAATGTTTGAACAACGTTTGAGAGCCATCACTTATTGACAAAGACATGGTGAGAGAAGGAATCAAATCTAAATGAAAATGGTAGAGAGGATGCAAAGTAATTAAGAATGCATTCAGGTGGTACAGAAACCCGTTCCAGAAATAATTATGGTGATTAAGTCAAAACTAAATTCCTGCAAGAAAATATTGTTCATATAAATAGCCCATAGGGGGATCTGTGTATACACACCAAATAGCACCCTTTTCCCAATGAAGTGCACTACTTTTGACCAGAGCTCTATGTGTACTATGAAGGGAAAGGGGTGCCATTTGGGACGGACTCTGGATATTCTTGAAATAAATGCATTAAGCTAGATGAGAACTAGTAATTATGATAGATAAATAATATGGAAGTATCTCCAAGCAATAGGGTTGTAACATTAGGGTTGTGTTCCAAATTGCACCTTATTCTCGATATAGTGCAGTACTTTTGACCAGAGCCCACAATTTAGGGAATAGGGTGCCATTTGCGACACAGCCTTAGCCTCCAGGTAGGTAGGTGGATTCTGTCACGGCAGATTTAATTAACGAGAGCAATTTATTTTCCCATTTATAGTAATTGAAGGTACAACAATCCATTGAGTTTAGCATTTGGTGGATGAGTACAGGGTGTAAAGTAAAGCATCAAACCCTGATAAAGGCTATTTGACCAAAACATTGGTTAAATAAATCCACTGCAAGGAGAGTTGAGTGTGCAACTTTCTTTAGCATTTTTACAAAGTAGCTTAAAAAGAGCAATCTGTGATTGATACATCCATTTTTGGACTATATATATATATATGTATCAGTGGTGGGGGGGCTTTGTTGTTGTTTGAAGTGCAGAATGCCCCTTTAAAAACATAGCAGTAGTAATATCAGAGTCATAATTCTCAGTTGTATTCCTCACCTGTAAAATGTGGAGGGCACAAACACTTATACGTCGCGTGGATGTGATCTGTCGTACCATTGCTTACACAGACTCCTTCGTTCTCACATGGGTTTTCCAAACACGCATCAAACTTCTCACAGAACTTTCCAGAGTAATGCTGGCGGCACTGACAGCGGTACGCTCCGTCTTCCCAAAAGCTTGTCCTACAAACACCGTTCCCGGAGCAAAGTCGCACTAGTGGGCTGCTTTGACACTGTTGTTCCTTCACCAAGACATTGAGACGAAGACCCAGCTTGCAGAGCTGTGAATTCCCCTCATGCGAAGCTATGAAATAATGAAGGCCTGGGAGAAGCCACTTAGGGTCGACCTGCCTAGACGCATTCATAACGTCATCGGAACAGAGAAACTGGTCTTGTGACTGTGGTGCAGTGGAACAACTTTCAAAGTCCTCCTTTGACACATTGAGGATCCTGATACCGTATAAATCCAGAGTGGCATCAATAGAAACAAACAGCTTGACGCCAAACTGCACCTCTAGAGGACAAATCTGAGGTAAGTTCCAAGTTGGTGGAACATCTGACTTTTGGGTCTCTGTCCTTTCTTGATCCCCCCCAACATTGGACCATACTATTACAGATGTTTTCCATGAGTGTCCATTTCACCTGAGCAGTTTGTGGTTGTAGCTGCCATTGCAGATTGGCTGGTCGGTTGCAGACTGTTTGGCTGTGAACAACTACGCAGCCATTGAGAAAATAGCTGATTATGACAGCGATGATGTGAAATGATAGCCTCTGCATTTTTAAGTTTCTCCCTTTCGCTGCTTCCCTACTCGCATTCGTACAGGTCTTCAGAGCTTTCGTACAGGTCTTCAGAGCATTCCTGAAGTCATTTAATTTGAAGAATGTTCAGGGTAAAAGAGATGTAATTAAATTCCTGTCTGATAAAGTCAGAGGTCCAATGGAGGAGGCTTGATGAACGTCATGGCAACACACCAACCTAAAGACAAAACAAGTAAGAATTTGATTAGCTAAAATCAATCAAAAATATCATATTTTCTGTCAATATGACAACCCTGAATGATGCTGCTGATGAAAAACGTAAATGTAATTAAAAAGTTATGTTTATACTGCTTGGACTTCCAACAATGTGAACATCAACTAAACTAGTTATGCTTTAGTCTAAACCATTTTGTGTCAACGTGACAACATTTTGAATGACAGTCCTAATCCTCAAAACATACAATCAAGTTGAAGTAACTCAGTTCTGACATTGAAGGCTACATGTATAGTTAACACTGCAGTGACTTTACCATCAGTTGTTTAAGCAGGATCTGACCTAGGATCAAATAAGCTCTAGTCTGCCTGGAGCGAGAGATGGGAAAGGCGGGTTGACAGTTTTGGGACTATTCTATTAGCAAGGAAAGGTCAATTAAGCACAGATAAAGCATTTAGTAGTATTTGAACCCAGGTCTGGGTTGTACTGGTGCTGACCACCGAGAATGTCACACAGCCTCTCATTTCCATGAGGTTTATACAACCAGTGACAGCGTCAGATAAAATATTTCCTCTCTCCTATCCTCGCTCACACACACACACACCTCAGTGTCAAGCATGTGAGATGAGTTAAACCAGAAGCAGTTGTCTCTCTCCCTTAGGACCTTCTCTAACCCGTGTACTCCAGATAAAAGAACTAGGGAGTAGAGAGATAAAAAGCCCTGTCTACGTCCCAAATGACACCCTATGGGCCCTGGTCAGAAGTAGTGCACTATGTAGGGAATAGGGTGCCATTTGAGACACCCCTCCCCCAGTGTTACTGTAACTGCACATTCCCACTGTCAGATCTGTCTGACTCACAATGACTGATCTGAATAACTGCCTGGTGAATACACGGAGCAGTTGTATCAATACAAGGGGGAGTGATAGAGTCAATGAGATTGGGGAGGGTATTGTGACGGAATGCTTTGTAGGGAACTCGGTAGCGGCCTACACTGTTTGACAGAGCAAGTTGTCTGTAGAGGGATTGTTCCTGCTTTGCATTGGCAAAGATCCCTTTGACCTGAATACATTGTATTTCTATCAACGGGTGTTTTTTCCACAACGTAGGATTGAAAACCAATGAGGAACAATCATGCGAGCGTACTCTAGTCAATTAATATGACATGGTGACAATACTGAACATACTGTAGTTATATCTATCAATAATTAACCATGTTTCCAGTTTAAACATGGTGTCCTTGTATATGAAACCATATGACAATCCCTTCCCACCTATGGCCATCCCATTGAAGTGTTATCCTTTCTGAACACTCAGGAAATGTTACACTGTAGTATGGATAGCAGCCTCATCTCTTCCCACACAGACACACAGACACACAGACACAGACACACAGACCGTCAGTTCAAAGGGCCAAATGTTAGAAAGGGAGCAGGAAGTGTATTCACGTCATCCACAACATAACCTAGATCACCTCTATCTTGTTTCTGTCTCAAATGGCACCCTATTCCTTACATAGTGCACTACTGTTGAACAGAGCCCTACGGGTCCAGGTCAAAAGTAATGCACTATATAGGGAATGATGCCATTTGGGATCTAGCCCAAGATTGCTGGGATCGAAGACTGGAGGAGTGACAGCCGAAGAAGATGAAGAAGAAATATGGGAGGTAGAACGAGAGAGAGGAGAAAATAAGAAGATGGAAGAGCGAGAGAGTGAGAGAAAGGAGAATGACAGTGAAAGAAGAAGGAAAATAGAAGAAAGAGAGAACATTTCAGTGCAGCAGCCCTGTAGCAGTACCATCATTAACAACCAGGCCTGGAGCAGTACCATCATCAACAACCAGGCCTGTAGCAGTACCATCATCAACAACCAGGCCTGGAGCAGTACCATCATCAACAACCAGGCCTGGAGCAGTACCATCATCAACAACCAGGCCTGTAGCAGTACCATCATTAACAACCAGGCCTGGAGCAGTACCATCATCAACAACCAGGCCTGGAGCTGGGCAGTACCATCATCAACAACCAGGCCTGGAGCTGGGCAGTACCATCATCAACAACCAGGCCTGGAGCTGGGCAGTACCATCACCAACAACCAGGCCTGGAGCTGGGCAGTACCATCATCAACAACCAGGCCTGGAGCTGGGCAGTACCATCATCAACAACCAGGCCTGGAGCTGGGCAGTACCATCACCAACAACCAGGCCTGGAGCAGTACCATCATCAACAACCAGGCCTGGAGCAGTACCATCATCAACAACCAGGCCTGGAGCAGTACCATCATCAACAACAACCAGGCCTGGAGCAAGGCAGTTCCATCAGCAACAACCAGGCCTGGAGCAGTACCATCAGCAACAACCAGGCCTGGAGCAGTACCATCAGCAACAACAACCAGGCCTGGAGCAGGGCAGTACCATCATCAACAACAACCAGGCCTGGAGCAGGGCAGGGCAGTACCATAATCAACAACCCGGTCTAGAGCAGGGCAGGGCAGTACCATAATCAACAACCCGGCCTGGAACAGGGCAGTACCATCATTAACAACAACCAGGCCTGGAGCAGTACCGTCATCAACAACCAGGCCTGGAGCAGTACCGTCATCAACAACCAGGCCTGGAGCAGTACCGTCATCAACAACCAGGCCTGGGGCAGTACCATCATTAACAACAACCAGGCCTGGAGCAGTACCGTCATCAACAACCAGGCCTGGGGCAGTACCATCATTAACAACCAGGCTTGGGGCAGTACCATCATCAACAACCAGGCTTGGGGCAGGGCAGGGCATTACCATCAACAACCTTCCTTGATTAACAATTTGCAATTGTTTATAAACGGGGCACTCCAACCCTGTTCCTGGAGAGCTACTGTCCTGTAGGGATTCACAGAAGGGTATCTCTCCAGGAACAGGGTAGGAGAGCCCTGGTTTATACTGATCCTGGAGACTGATGCACATGGGAATATATTCGGTTTGGCTCTATGATATTCAGAAGCTGAGCTATGGACCTTCTAACGTCAGAGAAATGTGACTATATTGATAAAAGTCACCTTGTCCAAGAGAGATTTACATGGTTATCAAAATGTCACACCAGGGTAAGCCTACACAAAACACAGCCCTTATTTTACGTGTTTCTAAACTCCCCTATGGAAAAAACGATTGGAAAGCTTTCCTTGTTTGACCACTAGGTTTTATGGGCATTATGACACCTCCACTGTGGGGCTCTATTTGGGGAGTATCCATGTTGTCAACAGGAACTGTCAGACATACTGAGGTATCAGATCCTAGCCTAATTATCAGCCTGGGAGTTCTTTTAAGTAAATGTCAGAGTAACACCCAGGACTATAATCAAATACATGATGGGTAATATTCCAGACCTGGGTACAAATAATATTTGTTTTCCTCTCGAATACTTTGTGTGTTTGATTAAGCCTGTCTGGAGAGCCAAATGGGTCACATGTGCACTTTTGGGACTAATCCATTGTGCCAGGCAAGATCCATGAAGCACAGCTGAAATATTTGAAAGAAAACAAATATTATCTGAACCCAGATCTGACAGGTATTATCTTTCATTAAACTCACCAGATGATAAATGTAGGCAAGAGACAGGTCCGTTACCATGAAAACCACCATGAATATCAGTTTCAAAATTAGGAGGCAAGGCAATACACTTTCATCTTGGATGAATTTCATGGGTAAATTAAGCTAATGCAGAAGACATTAAGCCCTAAAACATTTCTACCATCCAACCTTTGCTGTAAAATCTGTATCCAAAAGCATATTTGAATTAAACAATAACTCTATCCTTAATGTCTCAGCCTGCGTAGGTAACGCGTTCGCACCGAGTCCTTATTTACCATTATGAGATGTGAAATTATGTTCTACATTACCAGTGAGAAGGAGCAACAAGCTTGAAGAGCGCTCTATGATTGATATTCAAATTCAAGCACAGGGGCACATGTCATAATATTGGTATGAAAAGGGCTGAGAGAGCGTATCCATGCAGCAGGCCTGGTCTAAAGAACCATGGCTGCATCCCAAATAGCACTCTGTTTCCTAAATAGTGCCCTTCCTTTGACCAGGGTCCATAGGGCTCTGGTCAAAAGTAGTGCACTGTGTAAGGAATACTGTAGGGTGCCATTTGGATTACAGACCACTACTTTCTAGACATGATAGAACACAGATGAAGAGGCAGTCTCTGAGTTCTCCTTCCGTTCACACAAGGATGAAATTGGGTGATGCATGGGGAAAGGAGGAGGAGGACGAGGAGGAGGAGAGGTAACCCAAATAACAAGGCTAGAGGGGTAGGGGGATGAATTGAAGAGGGCATGGTAGTCTGTAGAAGAGTGGCCTCGGGGGGTGAGAGATAAACCGAAACTGACTGACATCGCCTTCCTCTTACCGAAGCAATGCTACACAACGTTCCAGTAGATTGTTCTAGAACCATTATCTAGTCAACAGTAATAGCCTATGCATTATGTTAATTCCTGCTATGAAAGTGTCTGCCTGGCCCTGTTTGGCTGTCGGCTGTTGTGTGGGCGAGCCACTCTCACCCCTCTTCCCACTGTGACACGGAGGAGGGAAAGCTGCATTCTGAGAAGCACAAGCATATGACCATTACTCAAAATGCTATTGGGAACAAATACAGTTTTCATAGCAACTACTGTCGTTCTAGTTACAGAGAGGACAGTCACAGCTTTCTGTGAGTATATAATGCATTTCTCACCTCTTAATAGAGTTCCTGGCACCACTTTACAACCGGGGATAGGCTGTAGTATGGTTGGTGAGCGGAGACCATTTGCAGTGAATAGGCCTACATCAAGTAGTCTAGGCCAAGCTCTGGAACGGGTTTTATAACATTAGCCTACATTTACTGATAGATTCATCAACTAGCCTACATGGCTAATGGATATATAGCAACAATATAATATTTAGAGTTAGCAAAGTGTTTTAAGTTCCCACTTCCTCAGGTGGTGTATAATAAAGCCTATAGGTCAATATGCACAAGGATGTCGGCAAATTCCCTGAAGAGCCAACATTTTTGGATAATTCTGGGGCCTCATATTGCATAGAAACTATTCTAAAATACTACTAACAAACAATTTTAAATGTTCGTACACATAGAAAAAGTGTGATTTATCAATCATATGCACACCGGTAAAAGATAATTGTTGATAAATACCAATTGTTCTCAGCCTCAGTGCACACGCGTGACCTTGGCTATTTGCATTTCGAAACGCCCCCAATTAACCATATATGGTCAAAAACATCCCTTTAAAAGGGCATGGGGAATATATACAACACCGTACCATGAAATAGCCTACAACAGCGCAACCAAAAAAAAAAGAGTGAAATATAGGTGCTAGTGCCAGAGATTGAGTGCAACCAAAAGGTTTTATTTGGCTCGCTCAGTTGTGGTTTGACCAATAAAAGTGAAAACATAGCTACAGAGGACCATTAGGACTAATCAAGTTGCCTTAGCAATGGAAAATATATACAGCACAAAAATATAAATGCAAGATGTAAAGGGCTCCCGAGTGGCACAGCGGTCTAAGGCATTGCATCTCAGTGCTAGAGGTGTCACTACACACCCTGGTTCAATTCCTGGCTGTATCACAAACGGCCGTGAATGTCAAATAAGGCAGCCCCCCCAGCACCTCTCCGATTCAGAGGGGTTGGGTTAAATGCGGAGAGAAGACACATTACAGTTGAATGCATTCAGATGTACAACTGACTAGGCTTTCCCTGATGGTGTATGGAAATGTCTCAGTTCGCTTTGCTGATGATTGCATTCAAAACATTGGCACATCGAGGGATGTGAGATGCCGATCAGCAAGCTCCAGCTGAAAAGCACCCATTGCCAAAAACCAAAGGGTGGATAGCACTTTGATGTGCACCAAAATGGCATGCGTTTGCCTTTCTAAAGTAGGTCTTAAATCCTCGCAAAGATTCTTAAGATTGGTTCATCAGATATAATTTCCCAAAACCAATCTGTACCTTCTGCACCCGTCTCTAAAAATGTGCTCTCTGCAAAATGCAGCGTTTTCCAAATCTTCCAACAGAGCAAGATCAGCCATCTCATTCGATTTCCCATCATCTCAGAATTGTATAATATTTAAACAATGGTTTCACTTTCACACGTACCTTTAACTTAACAAATTACTGTACTTTATATGGATTATTATCGTAACAAATGCACTGATGTGGTCAAATTATATAAAGCCTCTCAAGATACGTTGCATGAACTCACAATGGAAATACTATTACATCAAAACATTTATTAGGCCTAGTCTCACAATCACACGTTCAACATATTTTCCCCGTTCTTCACTTGACAAGCAGTTCCCTCATTCAACCACTTGGCACGTGTGGAAACACTGGCATAGTCATGGCCATGCGTAAATTTACACACTCTCAAGCAAATGTTCATATTGCGTGGAAATTATCCCACGCATGGTTTATGCACAGATGTGTGCCTAGGCATGATTGATACACATCTATATAGATATATACACACACATTATATACACACACATTATATACACACAAAAGTATGTGGACACCCCTTGAAATTATTGGATTCGGCTATTTCAGCCGAATCCGGTTGCTGACAGGTGTATAAAATCGAGCACACCGCCATGCAATCTCCATAGACAAACACTGGCAGTAGAACGGCCTTACTGAAGAGCTCAGTGACTTTCAATGTGGCACCATTATAGGATACCACCTTTCAAACAAGTCAGCTCATAAAATTTCAGCCCTGCTCGAGCTCAACTGTAAGTGCTGTTATTGTGAAGTGGAAACATCTAGGAGCAACAACAGCTCAGCTGAAAAGTGGTAGGCCAACCAAGCTCACCGAACGAGACCGCTGAAGTGCGTAGCATGTAAAAACCATTGTCCTCGGTTGCAACACTCACTACCGAGTTCCAAACTGTCTCTGGAAGCAACGTCAGCACAATAACTGTTCGTCGGGAGTTTCATGAAATGGGTTTACATGGCTGAGCAGCCGCACACAAGCCGAAGATCACCATGCCCAATGCCAAACGTCGGCTGGAGTGGTGTAAAGCTCGCCGCCATTGGATTCTGGTGCAGTGGAAACTCGTTATCTGGAGTGATGAATCACGCTTCACCATCTGGCAGTTCGACGGTCGAATCTGGGTTTGGCGGATGCATATTGTCACTGTAAAGTTTGGTGGAGGAGGAATAATGGTCCGGGGCTGTTTTTCATGGTTTGTGCTAATCCTCTTAGTTCCTGTGAAGGGAAATCTTAACACTACAGCATACTACAATTACATTGTAGATGATTCTGTGCTTCTAAATTTGTGGCAACAGTTTGGGGAAGGCCCTTCCTGTTTCAGCATGACAACGCCCCCATGCACAAAGACCGGTCCATACAGAAATGGTTTGTCGAGATCAGTGTGGAAGAACTTGACTGGTCTGCAGAGCTGACCTCAACCCCATCAAACACCTTTGGGATGAATTGGAACGCCGAATGCGAGCCAGGCCTAATCGTCCAACATCAGTGCCTGACCTCACTAATGCTTGTGGCTGAATGGAAGCAAGTCCCTGCAGCAATGTTCCAACATCTAGTGGAAAGCCTTCCCAGAAGAGTGGAGGCTGTTATAGCAGCAAAAGGGGGACCAACTCCATATTAATACCCATGATTTTGGAATGAGATGTTCGATGAGCAGCTGTCCACATACTCATGTAGTGTACGAGGCCCCTGGATCCTATTTTTACATGTTGCACATCAACATATCAATCATATATTCCCTGGATTTCTCAGTTGTCTTAGTTGGCACTGGAAAAAAACGTGTCTAGAGCCCCGTCACTAATGTAAAGTAACTGTCCATTACATTTTTTTTTCTTATTGTTGTATTTATTGTTATCCAGCAAAATAGTTACATTTATCGCGATATGTATTTAGTGTCCATATCACCCAGCTCTAATCAGGATGACATTGGCTGACTCATGGGAGAGAGGAGTAATGAGGAGAGGATGAGGGAGGGGTGACGGGGGGGAGGGGGGTTGAAGAGGGGCATTTAATGGTCTCACAGAGACACTCCTGCCGTGCTCAGTGTCAGCTTGGCTCAGCATGGATAATAGGATGACAATCACACATGTGTGCTGAGGCCAACGGATCAATAACACAGTATTGGTAAATCTCTCTCTCCCTCTCTCCTATTCTTTATTTTCTTTCCTTGCTCTCCATTTCTCTCTCTCCATCCCTCGCTCACAAGAGACACTTGCTTGTGCTAATTTATCACATGGAAATAGAATTGTCTGTATAAATTCTTCCAAAGGGTTTAGACATGAGAATATCTTCCAGATGCTGAGGACGAGACATGATGTAAGCTGTGATCCAACGGAAGTGAGAGAAAATGTACATCAAAATATTGAGGCTTAACATTAGTTAAAACATGGGGGGAGAATGTAAAACATGTTGCAAGCAAATACTGTAGGTCAATATTATGAGGGTTTTTTTTTTCACCTGGAATCCCGCCACTGGTGTACCACAGAAACATAAACCAATATGTTCCGGAACTCCAATTTGAGCAGCAGCAGCTGAAAAATGAGCTCCTACAAATATTGAAATTTACATGGTTTTTAGAGTGAAGTACATCGGAAAAAAGCAAAAGAAAACTGCAAGACTGAATAGGAGAAAAAACAAGCAACAAACAAAGAAGATAGGCTTTTGAAAAATAACTATTTTTCATAAAATTGTAGTTATCTTAGCTAGCTGAATTGTTTACCAGTTGCTAAGCAGTTGCTAGGGACTCTTTTGGAAGAAGCTAGCTAGCTAACGAAGAACAACAAAGAATATCTAGTTAACAGAAGAAAAGAAAGAGAAAATCAGGACAGAAGAAAAAGGATATCAAAGTGAAACAGTTCTCTAAAGACACAAGAGACAATAATACAAGAAACAACACTTCTGTAGCTTGTCAACTATGTGTCTGTCTATCCCTGTTCTCTCCTCTCTGCACAGGCCATACAAACGCTCCACACCGCGTGGCCGCTGCCACTCTAACCTGGTGGTCCCAGCGCGCACGACCCACGTGGAGTTCCAGGTCTCCGGCAGCCTCTGGAACTGCCGGTCTGCAGCCAACAAGGCTGAGTTCATCTCAGCCTATGCTACCCTCCAGTCCCTAGACTTCCTGGCGCTGACGGAAACATGGATTACCACAGATAACACTGCTACTCCTACGGCTCGCTCTTCGTCTGCCCACGTGTTCTCGCATACCCCTAGAGCATCGAGCCAGCGGGGTGGTGGCACTGGAATCCTCATCTCTCCCAAGTGGACATTCTCTCTTTCTCCCCTGACCCATCTGTCTATCTCCTCATTTGAATTCCATGCTGTCAGTTACCAGCCCTTTCAAGCTTAACATCCTTATCATTTATCGCCCTCCAGGTTCCCTTGGAGAGTTCATCAATGAGCTTGACGCCTTGATAAGTTCCTTTCCTGAGGATGGCTCACCTCTCACAGTTCTGGGTGACTTTAACCTCCCCACGTCTACCTTTGACTCATTCCTCTCTGCCTCCTTCTTTCCACTCCTCTCCTCTTTTGACCTCACCCTCTCACCCTACTCACAAGGCAGGCAATATGCTTGACCTCATCTTTACTAGATGCTGTTCTTCCACTAATCTCATTGCAACTCCCCTCCAAAACGCCGACCACTACCTTGTATCCTTTTCCCTCTTGCTCTCATCCAACACTTCTCACTCTGCCCCTACACGGATGGTATTGCGCCGTCCCAACCTTCGCTCTCTCTCTCCCGCTACTCTCTCCTCTTCCATCCCATCATCTCTTCCCTCTGCTCAAACCTATCTCCTGATTCTGCCTCCTCAACCCTCCTCTCCTCCCTCTCTGCATCCTTTGATTTTCTCTGTCCCCTATCCTCCAGGCCGGCTCGGTCCTCCCCTCCTGCTCCGTGGCTCGACGACTCACTACGAGCTCACAGAACAGGGCTCCGGGCAGCTGAGCGGAAATGGAGGAAAACTCGCCTCCCTGCGGACCTGGCATCCTTTCACTCCCTCCTCTCTACATTCTCCTCTTCTGTCTCTGCTGCTAAAGCCACTTTCTACCACTCTAAATTCCAAGCATCTGCCTCTAACCCTAGGAAGCTCTTTGCTACCTTCTCCTCCCTCCTGAATCCTCCTCCCCCCCTCCTCCCTCTCTGCGGATGACTTCGTCAACCATTTTGAAAAGAAGGTTGACGATATCCGATCCTCGTTTGCTAAGTCAAACGACACCGCTGGTCCTGCTCACACTGCTCTACCCTGTGCTTTGACCTCTTTCTCCCCTCTCTCTCCAGATGAAATCTCGCGTCTTGTGACAGCCGGCCGCCCAACAACCTGCCCACTTGACCCTATCCCCTCCTCTCTTCTCCAGACCATTTCCGGAGACCTTCTCCCCTTCCTCACCTCGCTCATCAACTCATCCTTGACCGCTGGCTACGTCCCTTCTGTCTTCAAGAGAGCGAGAGTTGCACCCCTTCTGAAAAAATCTACACTCGATCCCTCCGATGTCAACAACTACAGACCAGTATCCCTTCTTTCTTTTCTCTCTAAAACTCTTGAACGTGCCGTCCTTGGCCAGCTCTCCTGCTATCTCTCTCAGAATGACCTTCTTGATCCTAATCAGTCAGGTTTCAAGACTGGGCATTCAACTGAGACTGCTCTTCTCTGTGTCACGGAGGCTCTCCGCACTGCTAAAGCCAACTCTCTCTCCTCTGCTCTCATCCTTCTAGACCTATCTGCTGCCTTTGATACTGTGAACCATCAGATCCTCCTCTCCACCCTCTCCGAGTTGGGCATCTCCGGCGCGGCCCACGCTTGGATTGCGTCCTACCTGACAGGTCGCTCCTACCAGGTGGCGTGGCGAGAATCTGTCTCCGCACCATGCGCTCTCACCACTGGTGTCCCCCAGGGCTCTGTTTTAGGCCCTCTCCTATTCTCGCTATACACCAAGTCACTTGGCTCTGTCATATCCTCACATGGTCTCTCCTATCATTGCTATGTAGACGACACACAATTAATCTTCTCCTTTCCCCCTTCTGATAACCAGGCGGCGAATCGCATCTCTGCATGTCTGTCAGACATATCAGTGTGGATGACGGATCACCACCTCAAGCTGAGCCTCGGCAAGACGGAGCTGCTCGTCCTCCCGGGGAAGGACTGCCCGTTCCATGATCTCGCCATCACGGTTGACAACTCCATTGTGTCCTCCTCCCAGAGTGCTAAGAACCTTGGCGTGATCCTGGACAACACCCTGTCGTTCTCCACTAACATCAAGGCGGTGACCCGATCCTGTAGGTTCATGCTCTACAACATTCGCAGAGTACGACCCTGCCTCACACAGGAAGCGGCGCAGGTCCTAATCCAGGCACTTGTCATCTCCCGTCTGGATTACTGCAACTCGCTGTTGGCTGGGCTCCCTGCCTGTGCCATTAAACACCTACAACTCATCCAGAACGCCGCAGCCCGTCTGGTGTTCAACCTTCCCAAGTTCTCTCACGTCACCCCGCTCCTCCGCTCTCTCCACTGGCTTCCAGTTGAAGCTCGCATCCGCTACAAGACCATGGTGATTGCCTACAGAGCTGTGAAGGGAACGGCACCTCCATACCTTCAGGCTCTGATCAGGCCCTACACCCAAACAAGGGCACTGCATTCATCCACCTCTGGCCTGCTGGCCCCCCTACCTCTGAGGAAGCACAGTTCCCGCTCAGCCCAGTCAAAACTGTTCGCTGCTCTGGCACCCCAATGGTGGAACAAGCTCCCTCACGACGCCAGGACAGCGGAGTCAATCACCACCTTCCGGAGACACCTGAAACCCCACCTCTTTAAGGAATACCTAGGATAGGATAAAGTAATCCTTCTAACCCCCCCCCCCCCCCCCCCCTTAAAATATTTAGATGCACTATTGTAAAGTGGTTGTTCCACTGGATATCATAAGGTGAATGCACCAATTTGTAAGTCGCTCTGGATAAGAGCGTCTGCTAAATGACTTAAATGTAAATGAAATAGGCCAAAAAATGAATCCCAAAAGTTTAATTGGTCGTCGAAATACAGGATAAGCTATATTGTGGATAAATGCCATGTTAATGGTAAACAAATTCAGGAAAAATAAGCAATTCCAGTGTTCCCCCAACAGTGGAAAAGTTAGCTAATTTCATGCAATTCTACACATTTTGCCATGAGGCAGAGAGAACATTTTTAAGTTTGAAAGCAATTTTCCTGCAATTCTACACATTTGTCATGGGGCTGAGAGAAAAATGTAAGCTTCAAAGCTAAAGTCCTGTAATTCTACACAGTCCGCCACAGGGCTGAGAGAATTTTCAGTTTAAAAGCAAATCTCCTGCAATTCTACACATTTTGTCATGGCTTATGCCTTGTTCTTATGCTATCTGAGTGACTCAAACAAAACAAATCAATAGGAGCCCCATGCCATGACATTTTTGGAATTTCAGATTCTCCCTGCCGAGTTTTTATTTCGATTAGTTGTCAAAGATTATCTTATTTAAAAATACCTTGATCCATCTGGTTTTAGTCATTTAAGTTAAACACAAAATGTTTTACCATCCTGAAAATGATTTTCCAAAGATAATTTCTTTTCCATGCTAAATAGGGTAAAAACTGAATTCAAAGAAAGAAGTCTGAAGCTTTCTTGCTTGGGGACAAGATCTCGCTCAGGTCTGATGTACTGCCCCCTCTGGGCAAAGGAGTCACAACAAACCTTTTTCCAGGAATGAAACGTGATGCCTGGTTAAAACCTGTTGAGGATAGGGGGTAGTATTTTCACAGCCGGATGAAAAACATACCCAAATTAAACTGGTTACTACTCTTGCCCTGAAACTAGAATATGCATATTATTAGTAGATATGGATAGGAAACACTCTGAAGTTTCTAAAACTGTTTGAATGGTGTCTGTGAGTATAACAGAACTCATATGGCAGGCCAAAACCTGAGAAGATTCTATACAGGAAGTGCCCTGTCTGACAATTTGTTCTCCTACTAGGGCATCTCTATCAAAAATACAGCATCTCTGCTGTAACGTGACATTTTCTAAGGCTTCCATTCCATTCCAAGCCAAACCAAATAACTGTCTGTCAAATCAACCAGCTGTTTTGTTTTGTTATAGATATAAGGTCAGTCAGTAATAGTCATACAATCTTGCATTTCACACTGGCAAGCTGCCGATCACATATATTACTTGTTGAAGAGGAATTGTCTCTCTGAACACTGACATCAAAACACTTATTGACTTGTCGGTTTGCTGACAGTTGCATTTGTCATGTAGGAAAAGCAAGGAAGAGTCTCACTAAGGATCAGCAAAATAAATTACCTTGATTTGCAAGTATGTTATAGGCCTATGGATTCACACAGGCACACACACTGTACACTCAAAGGCCTCCTGCACGTTCTCTCCTTCTCCTCCCTCCATTTCCAGCAGAAAGGTTGCAGGTTAATACAGAGCACTGAGGAATATGATGAAGAAGCTGTTAAATAGACATGTATATAGCTTCTGTCCCAAATGGCTCCCTATTCCCTTTATAGTGCACTACTTTTGACCAGCATGCATTGTGTATCCCATAGGGCTCTGGTTAATAGTGCACTACATAGGGAATAGAATTTGGGATGCATTTATATCATTTCACTATTGATCTCCCGGATCAATCCAATTATCTGGAACGCCCATAAATCCTGATGATTATTTCTTAAACCACCCAAAAGCATTGACTTATTACAGGCTTTCATTCTATCGTTTATACCTCTAATTGACTGCTTTAATTACAGTGTATGAGACCATACAGTATGCTACGTGTATAGGCTATTAATAAGACGTGCAAGTTCCACATCCAGGAACCTGTGCCTCTACTTGACATGATTTGCTTATGGCATCCCTCTATGAAAACATAGGACTCAAAGACCAACCTTGTCCATGGCATGTGTCATTCACACAGTTCATACATAGGCCTGATGATAGAATTATTGCTGATATGATGATACTGGTGTGTTCTCTGGTGATAAATGTCACATTCCAACGGTGTATAATACCATAGTCTCTAAAATCTACAATAGACTGTGGAGAATATTATGAGCCACAGGCGCTCCCATTCTGTAGACTAGACAATGTCTGGAATGCGTTTGTTTTCTACAGTTAGTATCACATTCTATCTTACCACTCATAAGATGCATTTGGTAGCCAATACATTTTTATTCAGCTACGACGTCGTCTCCGTTCGCACAAGGAGGACATAATTGCTATTCTCCAATCACCAACTATAGCCTATGGCGAGTGGAGGCAATTACGGCACGGCCATGATAATGCCTAGCTACATGCATTCATTTATTCGCAATTATAATGTACACAAAGTAACCGTACACTAGTTCAGCAACAGCCACCACGTCTGCCCCCGCTCTAGAAATGCTCAAGGCCCTGGGTTTAACTAGGATATAATCTGACTACACACAGGGCCATCTGCTGCTGTTCGAGCTCCCTGACTCACCAATTTAGTTTCGCGCGTCGTTCAACACAGAATTATCACATTTGTGTACGCTCACCCTCAGTTGAACATGCTGCAGCACACTTCGAATGTTGGTTAGTTGCAAAAGTACATGGAGTCATATGTTTCCAATTTAAAAAGGATAGCTACAATGTTTTCTTTGGACATGTGAGACAACACCGGAAGCCTCGGTGAAGGACCTGTTGCTACGGAAACCTGACGCTTAGAGAGCGATCAGGGCTCAAGCAGCAGGTGTTTCTCTGAGTCCATGATGAGAATATCGGAATAACAAAGTAATGGATATGAGAGAGCCTAAAAGCAAAGTTGGCTATAGGAAATTAACTTGATTCAAATAAGACACAGGAGTAGATATTGAGCGCATTACAGTTTTACAAACAATATATTTTCAGCAATATCGGCAAGGAGATTCATGCAAAAATATCTCATAAATGTCCAAGCATTTATGATAAAACTTTTGTCAATTTAATATAGCAATATCTATTCAATTAAATGAATAGTGAATCTATCAACATTGTCATTCATCAGATCAGACATAACCCAAACAAAACAACACAACCCAATCCAGCCAGGGTCAAGACCTATAAAGGTCAGATCGGTTGGTCTGTCAGAAACAATCATGCTTTTACCTTCCAGTGGTCTTTGAACACAGTGGATGAGAAGGTCATGCCTTAGATCAACCCAGGCACAGATCATCTTTAAATCTGTGAAAGGAAACAAGTTTTCAACTTTGTTATTACACAGGATGCTTCGCAAATGGCACCCTATTCCCTTCACCAGGAGTAGGCAACCCTGGTCCTGGAGCGCCGTGTACACTTCAGATGTTTTATTTAACCGACCTGGAAGACCAGGTGTGTTGAATTTAGGCAATCACTGAACTGATCAATTAGCTCAGATGGTCAGGTGTGGTGCCTAGTTGGAACAACTAGCGGCCCTCCAGGAATAGGGTTGCCTACCCTTGCCGTACACATGCAGGGCTCTGGTCAAAAGTAATGCACTATGGTAAAGTAGTGCACTACATAGGGAACATGGTGCCATTTGGGACACACAGTTCTGTGGTGCAGTATGGGGACTACTGTATTTCTTTGCCATGGTAACCTTGAAGGACTGTGCTGAAATGTCAGCTAATCTAGGTTTAAATAAAGCCTCATGTATGAAATAAATACACCCTGTCTATGATCAATACATCATTATTCTGTAATAAATCCTGAAACATGGAAACTCACGTGTGTTTGTCGAAAAATGGCACTATTCTCTGCGTGGTTCTTCACGTAATAAATTTGCTCTCAAGGACCCACAGCCTTAAATAAGGCATTCTGCCTCATCCCAAGGGTTCTTGGCTATAAGCATTGCTTACCGGTGTAACCATGTGAAGTACAATCCCAACACTCTCTTTTAACGCTTAGAAACATCAATCATTGCTTTCGAAACATATGGAATTTAAATTTCATATGAGCGAGAAATAATCTTTCAAATAAACAAGGTACACTTACTGTAGTAGGTTTGCACAGATCCATACGGCTGTGTCTCCAGCCAACAAACTACACTTCCTCCATAGTTACCCTTACACACAGGTGTTCGAGCACACTAGATAGCTAATTAGCACAGGTGGTCGCCTCTATCTTCAGTTTGTCTTCCATAAACAAGTGCTGTAACATGGAGATATGGCCGTGTGGGAACACTAACCCTAACTCTATAAAGACGTGCAGTAATACAGCATTTTTTTAGGATTATTATTTCTCTCTGATATGAAAGATACGTTTCTTATGATTCCAAAACCGTACGGCAGGCGGTGTTCAGAACAAGCATCGGGGCACTAAACAAAATCTACCTTCATGAATAGACGCTAAAAGGTAGTTAGTGTGTATGAACGGGCTAGTAATAAATAATCAAGCCACAATAAAAACACAAGGATTACCTTTACTGGCTGTCTCCTAGTCCACCCCACACAGCCACCAAACCAGCTGTCTCCTAGTCCACCCCACACAGCCACCAAACCAGCTGTCTCCTAGTCCACCCCACACAGCCACCAAACCAGCCGTCTCCTAGTCCACCCCAGACAGCCACCAAACCAGCCATCTCCTAGTCCACTCCACACAGCCACCAAACCAGCTGTCTCCTAGTCCACCCCACACAGCCACCACCCCAGCCGTCTCCTAGTCCACCCCACACAGCCCGCAAACCAGCCGTCTCCTAGTCCACCCAGCCCCCAAACCAGCCATCTCCTAGTCCACCCAGCCCCCAAACCAGCCGTCTCCTAGTCCACACAGCCCCCAAACCAGCCGTCTCCTAGTCCACACAGCCCCCAAACCAGCCGTTTCCTAGTCCACACAGCCCCCAAACCAGCCGTCTCCTAGTCCACACAGCCCCCAAACCAGCCGTCTCCTAGTCCACACAGCCCCCAAACCAGCCGTCTCCTAGTCCACACAGCCCCCAAACCAGCCGTTTCCTAGTCCACACAGCCCCCAAACCAGCCGTCTCCTAGTCCACACAGCCCCTAAACCAGCCGTCTCCTAGTCCACACAGCCCCCAAACCAGCCGTCTCCTAGTCCACACAGCCCCCAAACCAGCCGTCTCCTAGTCCACACAGCCCCCAAACCAGCCGTCTCCTAGTCCACACAGCCCCCAAACCAGCCGTTTCCTAGTCCACACAGCCCCCAAACCAGCCGTCTCCTAGTCCACACAGCCCGCAAACCAGCCGTCTCCTAGTCCACACAGCCCCCAAACCAGCCATCTCCTAGTCCACACAGCCCCCAAACCAGCCGTCTCCTAGTCCACACAGCCCCCAAACCAGCCGTCTCCTAGTCCACCCAGCCCCCAAACCAGCCGTCTCCTAGTCCACCCAGCCCCCAAACCAGCCGTCTCCTAGTCCACACAGCCCCCAAACAAGCTCTCTTAGACCACACAGCCACCAAACAAGTTGATTTGAATAAACAGCATCTGTCTCTGGGAGAATCTCGATTTCAATTCTTGGTTTCTTCACGTCCTGTCTCCTCACCTCCTTCTCAAAACCCATTGGATTAGAAGGTCATAGGGAAGGGATCCCTGACCTTTTCATCCAATGGGATTTGAGAAGGAGGTAAGGAGTGAGGATGCTAGGAATCAATTGGGGAAAAGACTGTCCACCTCTCCTCCGTGACCTGGAAACCGATAAGTGGCCAAGTGGTCAAGAAGAGTGTAAATTCGTTAGTTGGCGAAGAGGGGAGTTTGCTCCCCTCCTCCATTACCTTAATCTGTGAAGGATTCTGAAGTGCACTGTCCTCATATCCTCCACAGAAGAGTTTGGAAATTTGCCACACCCCCTTTGACTCAGCTGTTGTTTAATCAGAGGAGAAAAGCATGCACACATTTAAAAATGATACACTACTTATCCTTTTATCTATGAAATGTCTCGCACAAATAGCTAGATTTATTTTGACCACTTTACACATGTATTATGGGATTCCTTCTCTGTAAATGTCATATGCCTGATGACGAGCTAGTTGAGAAGGAAAGTCTCATTTCATTCAAGGACACTCCTCGAGTCCTATCCTCGATTACCCGTGACCTTTTTCAAAAGGAGGCGATGTGAGGACGGAACAGAAGACACGAGGCGTTGAGTAAAACCATTTGAGATTCTCCCCAACTTTCCATTCTCTCATCAGAAGAGAAAATGCACCACCATTTTGTAGGAAACAGACGGAGGTGCATTCTCCAGTCATACCTGCAACTATCAGAGCACACAAACAATTCATTGAAATTGTACCAATAAACTCACAGCTCCAAATCACATGATTACCGTATTTCCCTTAATAGAGGCACCACCGCCCTGATACACCCCTTTCCCTATAATGCACTTACTTGTTTTGACCAGGGCCAATAGGGCTCTGGTCAATGGACTTTAAAGGGAATAGGGTGCCATTTCAGACGCTTTGGCAAGAAAATTATACATTTGAATCTAACCTTCATGGTATTTAAATCCTGGATGATTATTACATCATAAAATTATAGATAATTAATGGTCTGTCTGTGTCCTTATAAAAGGGCAAGACCAAGTTCACAATTTCTGCGGTTTGCAATTAACAATAGTGTACTACAAAGTTCTCCGGAAATAAAATGCCATGACATTATGTGTGTCTCTTCAAAGTGAAATACTTTTCATATTTAATGTAAATCCAACAACGTACCGTTTCAAGAAAAAGTATCAACTGAATCATCCGTGTTCACTCAAGGGTTAAGTATGATTGGTAGCAGCTGGCGAAGCTGGTTAATATGACGTCAATCCAACCAGCTGACATCCGGAAGTGGTTGTAATGACATCCTGTTTGTGGGTCGTCCGATGGCTGGAGGCCAATCCATGACCCCCAGATCCAGCAGAAGTGGGCCTGGGCCAATGTGTGAAGGGGGTTTCGGGTTAGGCCTTGTTCATGTTTATTAGTCTCAAGGGATGCATCCCAAATGGCACCTTATTCCCTACATAGTGCACTACTTTTGAGCATATCCCTATCGGCAGTAGGGCCCTATAAGGGAATAGGATGCCATTTGGGACTTTTTTTGTGTGCTGTGCAGTCCACTCCAGTCCCCCTTCAGTCCCCATCCAGTTCCCCTCCACCTCCCATCCAGTCCCCATCCAGTCCCCCTCCAGGACAGTCTTCCTCCATTCGTCACCTAGTAAATTCCGACAACAACATTTAATCTAAACAGAAAATGCAATCAATGTTCGAATCCATGGATGCTACACTAAACAGTTGAACACAACACAATATTTTTGAGCTACCACACAGAAAGAGTAATGTCATATGTTTCAATAAAAGAGTATTACAAGAGATAAAAGTCTCCCTCTTAAATGACCTATAAATACTGTAAAAACATGATATGCAGCTCACCTGCCCCTCCTTTCCCTGCCAGAGGCTAGGAAATAGGATTCTATTTTGAGGCATTGTGAAAGACATTTTATTTTTCCAATATAGTTATCTCCGTCCCAAATAGCACCCTATTCCCTATATGGAGCACTACTTTTGACCAGGGCCCATAGGGAATAGGGTGCCATTTCGTACAATGTAGGGAATAGGGTGTCATTTTCAACCCAGTTTTCCCTCCCGGTAAGGTCATAGATTAACGAGTTGCCCTTTTGCTTCTAACACAGGCCATCTTTCTAATTCCCATAGCATTGGGGATCTTCATTAGAAAGAGAGATATTGACCTTCATGTGTCTTCATGAGAATATATAACAGAGTAAAACAAACATTTATCCACATGCCTCCCACTATCATCATCCTTCCATATCATAAAACATGTTCCATCATAGTGTATGCCTTGTACAATAGCTCTGTTGCAGTCCAGCAGCTCATACAAAATGTTAGATGTGTTTCCAATAGAGTAATACAAGAAGATGAAGAAAATGTCCTCTACACGTGGCAAAGGGATTTGTTAGGTAACCGTTTATTATGGAGCCATTATGGAGCCATTTCAGACAAAGTACCAGGTTAACGAAGGGCCCAGAGTAAAAAGCAACAATATTATAATGAATCACCGAAGGGCCCACAGTAAAAATCAACAATATTATAATGAATCACCGAAGGGCCCAGATGAATAGCAACAATATTATAATGAATCACCGAAGGGCCCAGATAAATAGCAACAATATTATAATGAATCACTGAAGGGCCCAGAGTGAATAGCAACAATATTATAATGAATCACTGAAGGGCCCAGAGTGAATAGCAACAATATTATAATGAATCACTGAAGGGCCCAGAGTGAATAGCAACAATATTATAATGAATCACCGAAGGGCCCAGAGTGGAATAGCAACAATATTATAATGAATCACCGAAGGGCCCAGAGTGGAATAGCAACAATATTATAATGAATCACTGAAAGGCCCAGATGAATAGCAACAATATTATAATGAATCACAGAAGGGCCCAGATGAATAGCAACAATATTATAATGAATCACTGAAGGGCCCAGAGTGAATAGCAACAATATTATAATGAATCACTGAAGGGCCCAGAGTGGAATAGCAACAATATTATAATGAATCACTTCAATCTCAATGTGTAACAACAGTTGAAAGATGTGTTGACATATTATCATAACAGACAGATGCACAGAATTGGGAGCCAGTAAGCCTCACAATTAATGCCCACTACCATATAGCCAGTGTCAAGGACAATAACAAATGAAATGGAGACCAATCTCAAATCAATTACCGGATTGACAGTAATGCTGGAGGATTTAGTAAATATGACATTTTCAATCTGCAGGACTTGGTTTTGGTCCTGGCTTTTAACAGACATAGGAGGGACTCATTGAGCTTGATTGAATGAGGTATAAAGTCACCATGATATGAGACACCAACTAGTATATTACTACACTATCAATGGTCAAATCAAATGATAATACTGATAATACAATATTTCCCATGTACAGTTGCTGCACAATTTCTTCCGTCTTGTGATTGAATGAAAAAACATGAATATCTCTTATAAGCAAGCTAAATCTGCCAAGGGACTCTAAAATCTGCCGTTTTCCCTGACTTTTATGACAATGTACCACAACAATAATAAACTAAACTCTTATCTTAAGTTTTACTCTCCAGGCTGCGAACGTGTGTTTTTCCCCAAGCACAAGGTCGACCATTTTATTTGTAAGTCATCATTGAGTACAATGCAAAGTTCACTGTAATGTTGTCAGAGCACTTCATTTGCAATTAGCCAGAGGGTAAATACTGTATAATCATGATGGCATGCAGGGGAAAAGCTTTAGTCATTATATTATTGCTAATAAGATTATTTTACGAGGTAATTTCATCATCCAACATATTGGGATTTGCCCATGTAGAGATGTTTAGTATAATGTGAATGGGCAATATGTATGATGGTTGTTAAATGCTGCTTGTCCTTACATTGATGAGCCTCATCATAGCACTTAATATCCAATTTTAAATATATATTAACTGCTAATTATGTGTTATTGTTGTCAGGGTTGTACGTACCATTATCCAGACCTGGGTAAAGTACATCCTAGGCCCAGGATGTCCCTGGAAGCCCCATCCAGACAAAAATAGAACCCACTGAACCAGGAATGAGTATGGTTGCTGCAATGATGCTCCTAGAATGCATTCATGTATTGGAAAACAGGATTACTTTACAAGGGTGCTCCTGGGAGAAATGTTCATCTTCTCAATTTAATCTGTAATAGGCCTTTCCTGGTCCTGTTTATCTAGACTGCAGAAAATGTATCAGTTTGCAAATTATCGTCAACTTTTTTTTCTCCCCCGTTCTTTAACCTTAATATCTTGGTGTACTGGGAACTTATTCATTGTCTGATTGATATTCATTGCAATTCCGTTTATTTGAATTCAAACCGTTGGATTGCCTCCCTTCTGAAATGCCTGTGACTTGGAGTCTTACAACAGAACCCAGGGAATTCCTAAAGGAAAGACATGGAAAATAGAATGTTATAGGAGACTATTGTTAAAAGTGTCATGTAAATAAATTCTGGTTCGTTTAAACCCACATACATTTCTACATTCTTGCAGATCTCATTAACAGAGGACTTGACGATATGATTTCAAATTTCACCAGAAATAAACATTGAAAAAAAGTTACAAAAATGACATAATTTTTCATATGACCAAATAAGTGAATAATAGATTATGCACACAATAACATTAGGCATTAGAGAATCAGATGAGTTCATTTGTAATGCTCTTTATCTTTCTGTGACTGCTGTGTTTTGGATGGGAGAGTCTGTGGAGGACGACAGGAGTGTTTGCTGACTCTACAGCTTGCTAATGGAACCTCTAGTTATGCACACACAATCAACTAGCATGGGGCCCTGGGAGGAACGCTCTAATCCCTCCTGGATACTGATACAATTAGATTGTTGTATGAAATCTCATTCTCCGACTTATGAGTTCAGGCTCACACAATGCTCCACCACAGACATTCTGTGTTCTCCACGCTTCATGAACATTTAAGTTGTATTGTGCATACAACGTTATTGTGGACACAAGGTTAATATGGATACAAGGTTAATATTGTGGATACACATTAATGTGGAGGCATGATGAAATAGAGCTTGACATTAAGAGCTATATTTGTCTTTCTGATATATTTGAATCAATTGATTATGGTCCTTATGGTTATTCCTAAATGTATAACAACTCAAATGTACATGTATAGATTTATATCTAGTGGATAAGGTAATATGATAATTTCACTAATGTCAAACATGAGATTTAAGTACTTGAAAACTTACTCCTCATCAATCCAGATCTACATTAGGCCCCACAGTTCCAGAATGACATAAAGTGAAAAGGGAGAAACTGACAACGAGGGTAATTTCAATCAGCATTTAAATGAGGTGGCCAAAATGTCAAGGTAAAAAGAGACATCAATTACCGGCTGATTCACAAGCCTACGTGCTCTACTCTGTCTTAAGACAACCGGCCCTGTAACTAGATAAAGGCCCGTACAAATTCTATAAGGTAATAAAGTTAAAATATTAGTCCTCGTAAATTTGGTGGGAGTTGTACAGTTTAATCAACATTTACCAGCCCTTATTCTGCCCCCTGGTTATGTGGCCTTTTAACTATCCTAATCTGCATACCACCACGCCTCAGGCAGCAGGGTAAACGGTGTCTTATGTACGTCACAGTCACGCAAATATGTATCTGACTGCACTACAACATCCTAAATGCAATTTGCTTAGCTATTGTATATCTACAGAACGTGTCCAAATGTATATATGCATCACAGAAAGGCATGTATGAATTATATTCTATTGTTTATCCATGACAGACGTGCTCAAACTTGTCATGCTTTTGGAATCATTGAAAGATGTAACCGCCTCCATCTTTCCTCTGCCACGGTGTCATACGACAACGCGTCATTCTTTTATAAAAAATAAAGAAATGGCAGGCAGCATATTCTATCGGAGCCAGAACCTGGACTGCACGCATACACTACTATTCTACACTATGTATATCTACAGTAAATAGCCAACTGGATGCTTTGTGCATATTCTTTGATTACAAGGATTCATTGGAAAATATCACATTCTGTATCAATTACAATTGCTCTCTGCACTTGACCACATGAGAGCTGAGAAGGTTAGACTATAGGGGGTTTGGAAATAAGCAAGGACACCCCCTCCCCCATTCCCTGTCCCTCTGGGATTTAGGTATTTAACATGAATTATGGTTAATAATTATCCCTGCTGTCACCTTGCCTTAAGCAATGATGTTCCGTTTTTACAGAGCCATCAAAAACCTGCTGTGTCAGAGATTAGCATGAGTTCAGGTTCTTGTCTGGAGCAGGGATAATTTCATTATCCCAAAGAGCACCCTAATCCCTATATAGTGCACTACTTTTGACTAGGTCCCTAAGTAGTGCACTATACAGGGAATAGGGTGCCATTTGGGATGCAACCCTTATCCCTGCCCTAATCCCTGCCCTATTAAATAAAGGAAGAAGCTGTGGAGAAATACAGGGATATAGTGTAAATTCTATCAATCACATAACTTTTTATATCAGCAGTTGTCACAAAGTGCTTTGCAGTTACCCGGCCTAGACCCCAAAGAGTAAGCAAAGCAGAAGCACAGTGGCCAGGAATAACTCCCTAGAAGGAAGGACTTTCTAGGAAGAAACCTAGAGAGGAACTCTAGAGGTTTAAGCTATCTAGTAATTATTTTAGAGGGCTAAGATTTGAGAAGGTCCAGGGAGGGAATGAAGTTCTCTAGTCTAGAACAGTGTTTCTCTTCTCAGCATGGAGCAGTGCTGAAGCTCACAGTGGAAATCCACTATAACGGTTCAAACCCTCTTCACATTTGAGTCTTTTAGCAGACACTATCCAGAGAGACTTACAGTTAGTGGATCCATCTTAAGATAGCGAGGTGGTACAACCACATATCTCAGTCATAGTAAAGTACATTTTTCCTCAATAAAGTAGCTATCAGCAAAGTCAGAGCTAGTAGGGAAAAAATGTCAAATGCCGGGTGTTAGTTCACGAAAGGCAAGTGAGTTATTTTAACTTATTTATGGGGGGGCTGCTAGGAGCTCACTGCCTAAGAGTATAGTTGACTTTAAAGGAGCTAATACTGTCTTTAATGTTCCCCAATCCTGTATCACTGATATTCATGGTGCTTTAGATAAACTCTGTTTTTCAGCTGATATAGAAATGAATCTCACCTCTTTGATAGATTTTTGTTTTTAGGTCTTTTGTATTTTTGGCTCATAACTTCAATGTGTTCATATTTCCCAAAGATGACTTGCTGATAACTCATATCCTTCCAGCGAACCAAGATATTGAAATAATATTTTTCTATATTGTTCCTTTTCTGTACTTCAAAAGGTTTCCTTTTCTGTCTCCTTTCCTTTATAATTATTATCAGTATAACAACGCCCCGAGTATGTGGAAAATTGTTTTGTTATAAAGCAAAAACTTTGTTCATAAGGTTTTTCTTTAAAACAACAACACTCAACTCAATTTCTCAAGTTCTGTCAAGTTCTTTATGGTTTGATGGTTGTCATCACTACGAGTTATTATGTAAAGCGCAATACTTATAACACCTGATGTCATAATAAAAACCTAAATGATGACATCACTGTGCTTGGAGTCGTTTAGGTCTTGGCTCATGCAATTACCATACGGCATCTCCCTCAAAGATACTCTGTCTGCCGTATTCTTTCTCTTTGCTCGTTTTCCTTATTAGGATGTCAGCGGGTGGGGCTGGGAGGGTCGTCAGCGACATGGGACACACCTGGGCCCAGGTGTGTCCCAGGATAAATACACCTCCATTCATTGAGGAGACTCCATGCAGACACACTGATAGAGTTTGGTTGTGGCATTTTTTGTGGCCGTTTTGTTTGTTTGTTTGTTTTCTTTGGCACCTTTCAACACCCCTCATTATCACATTTATGCACGCAAACACTCACACTACTGATTACTGACTATTTAGTTTACTTCAGTTAATAAATATATTTTGTTATTCCTTATCTCCACTTTGTCTCCCTTTTTGTTTCGAACTTCGAGCCGGTTGGAGACATCCTTTCATCAAACAGTCCTTTAAAACATGAGATGTTAATATCCTAATGAACAGCACGACACAGCATGTTGAAGCATTAGTGTGCTCCAAACACAGTCCTTAACTCAATTAACATATTTTAGCGGGCATGGCGGGGGAAGCATTGGAAAGCACGGTTATGTCCCAAATGGTAACCTATTATATAGTGCACTACTTTTGCCCAAGACCCATAGGTTATCCCACAGGGGTTTGGTCAAAAGTAGTGCACTATGTAGGGAATAGGGTATCATTTGGGATGTAGTCCAGGAGCTGTATGCCTGCTGGAACAGGGAGATGGGAGGGACACACTGTACACAGCACAGCACAATGTTACAGCAAGGGCAAGTGTAAAGTCATATCGCACCCTGGCTAACTCAATATGTCACACCATCAACATTGCAACTAAAAGGAAAAATGGTCACCAGAGGGTCACAATGACCTGTGAGGAACAGTAAAAATGTGACACTGTGGATGCATCACAAATGGCACCCCATTCCTATGTAGTGCACTACTTTAGACCAGGATCCATTCCTAATGTAGTGCACTACTTTAGACCAGGGTCCATTCCTAATGTAGTGCACTACTTTAGACCAGGGTCCATTCATAATGTAGTGCACTACTTTAGACCAGGGTCTATTCATAATGTAGTGCACTACTTTAGACCAGGGTCCATTCATAATGTAGTGCACTACTTTAGACCAGGGTCCAGAGGGCTGACTATAGCGCTGCTGGAATATTTTCCTGAGTCATTGGGAAGCAGCGGGGAAATGCCAACCTTTTCTTTTTATTTCCTCAGATGGAATCCTGGACATTGGCAAATGGAATGGTTCTAACCGTAATAAATCTATTTATCAAATGCAGCAATGTGGAGGATGCTGTTAAGGCTACAAACAACCTGAACACAATGTCACAACACAGAATGCACAAGTTTAGGTGACTGAAAGGTATCGTTTTGCATAGTTGATCTAGGCTACTTTACATGCCAGGGTAAATGTTATACTGTAGTCAGATAGCAATTCTAGCTCAAATTTAAAGCGTTTGGAAACTTGAAGTGTTTGGAAAATTTTGATAAAGACGGAGAGAAACAAAATGGTGCAGTTTGAGGCCATGTGGCGGAGAGTGATACAGGTGCTGGGGATGGGGTGAAGGCTGGTGGGTCTGGGCAGGGGGGATTTTGTGGATGTTTGGGAGTGGCTCTTCTGTACGTTGTCATTTGTGTGTGTATGTTATGGCTTTTTTTAAAGGAAAATATTGATTAAGAAACAAACCCCAGATTATCTCCAATAATATTTCAATCAAAACTACAATGAAGTCTTAGCAAATTGCAATAGTGAAACCAAAATGGCCAAACTTGTAATCCTACTAAATGCACATTTTCTAGGAGATAACAGATCTGTTAATCAGGGTTCATTCCAATCATCGCCAGACATCCTATACGCAGCAGAAATGTATCTACCCTGATCAAAAGTAGTGCACTACACTGGGAATAGAGGGCCATTTGGGACACATAATTAGAATCAGCTCTCCAGAAGACAGTGCTGCTGAAAGACAATATTTATCCAACACACAGCACAGAAGACAGTGCTGGTGAAAGACAATATTTATCCAATACACAGCAAGGTAGCACAGAAGACAGTGCTGCTGAAAGACAATATTTATCCAATACACAGCAAGGTAGCACAGAAGACAGTGCTGCTGAAATCTATGGGACCAGTACATATGGGGTATTTCAGTCAGCAACAATTAAAATCCCATTTAAAAACATGTTCATTTTGGGGTGTTTTTGCTGGGAGAGAGTTTATTTTGATTCAATGTGTTATAATATTAACATTGTTATATTATATCACTGATTATATACTGTACATAGAATTAATGAGTTAACATATGCATGACAGACACAGTCTGTCATGTCTGACATTGAAAAGTGTTTTAAAGTGACCACGCTATAAGCATACTCTATATTCTGCTGCCACAATAATCAGTTAGCCTGCCCTGTCTCAACGCACAATGCACACAAATGCCTGGACTATAAGAACTGCACAAATAGAGGACAGTGCTGGGGCCACAAATTAATGGAGAAAAAAACACAACCTGAGATTAAACTGCTCCCTGTGGGTGGGAAGCTATGCAATCCACCTTCTCAAAACATACCCACCACAAATAATCAGGTATCCTACTGTAGCTAAGACAGGAACTGCTCCCCGTGGGTGGGAAGCTATGTAATCCACCTTCTCAAAACATACCTGATTATTTGTGATGGGTATTCTACTGTATCTAGGACAGGAACTGCTGATGCTGATGCTGGTGGAGAGCGAGAGATGAGCCTATTTCATGGGGGTGAACTTAAAAGAACAGAAGAGGAATGCTAGTAATTATCAGGGGTGCTTGTCAAAAGCTCTAGTGGTCTCTCTGGACAAAAGACGTGTCAGAGAGTGTCAGAAACCTATTACACGCATTGACAATTTATATTTAATATACTCGACCCACTCGGTTTTGGGCCTGAAAGGCTTTGTGGTCGTCATACGCTTTTTCTACCAAGTGTAGGGTGTATTGAAGAGGGTTGTATAGCTTTCAGTTATAGAGGATATGTGAGTAATGTTCGAGCAATACATATCTATGTCAAATCATCTGTTCTGTGTTAGCTGGTGCATTGATGCAATACAGCCAGATTTTTTTTTGGGGGGGGGGGGGGGGGGGGGGGGGGAGTGGGGGGGGGGGGTTGCTGAGTCACTCCGAAATATTAGAATGTGTCTCATGAATGTGGTTGATTGCAAAACGTCAACCATTTTTCAATAAAATGCAATCTTCTGCATGATTACAGGTATGATAAGCATGACATCAAAAACATAGCTTCATTGAAAGTCTCTCGTCACAGCCTTAAATTGAGTGGCTGACTTGGTTTTGGGTGCAGATTACTTAATTGAATCAAAAAAGTTTTACAGTACACTCTAAAATGTACCACGAAAGGTTATTGGGTCAAACCCGTATTTGCATAGGGGAGACAGGAGGTACTGAAACACTGCTTTACTCTCCTGAGATCTAGTAGACTGTTATACCTCGTGATATTCCTGGGCCTCCTTGTGTTTTAAATGGGCCCAATTAACTTCCACTGAATCTGTGGAGAAGCATCCACCGTTAAAAGGGCAATCTGCAATTGCTACATACATTTTTGGCTAATAAATAAATGATATGTACCCATTGATTCTTGAAGAATATAACTTATAAATTCCTCATGAGCTTAGTTCAACTGTCGTAACCCAAAATATAAGCTGTTTTGCTCATCTACATTTGAGTTATATAGCAGACGCTCTTATCCGGAGCGACTTACAGAAGCAATTGAACAAAGTAAACACTATATAAAAAAGTAGCTTTTTACTGAAACAGGGCAGGAATTTTGCTTAGTTATTTTTCCAAAATAATGACTGCAGCTTTAACACTACAGTCCCACATATATTCTTGGATATAATTATTCTAACATAATATTTTGAAGCAAAATGTCACATACGTCGTAAAGATGGGACCAAGGCGCAGCAGGAATGTGTATGCTCATCTTCTTGTTTATTGAGAAGAAAATGAAATAAAACACTTAATCAAAACAACAAAAACAGTCCTGTGAGACATACAGCTGCACAAGGAACAACTACCCACAAAAACCCATGAAAAAACACCCCTACTAAATAGGACCTTCAATTAGAGGCAATGAGAAACAGCTGCCTCCAATTGAAGGTCAAACCAATAAACTAAGCATAGAAATAGATAAACTAGACACAGAAATAGACCAACATAGAACATTAACCAAAAAACCCCGAAACACATAAAACAAACACCCCCTGCCACGTCCTGACCAAACTACAATAACAAATAACCCCTTTACTGGTCAGAACGTGACGGTTCTTGTGCTACACCCCCCCCCCCCCCCCCCCCTCCCCAACCCACCTACTATGGAGGTGGCTCAGGCTCCGGCCTTAGTCCCCAACCTAACCCGTCCACCCCCGCTGAAGGCTCAGGGCTAAGGCGCGTCGCTGGAGACCTCGGGCTGATGCGCGTCGCTGGGGAGCTCCGGACTGGAGGGCCATCTCTGCGGGCTCCGGACTGGAGGGCCGTCGCCGGAAGCTCTAGACGGGGAACTGTCGCCGGAAGCTCTAGACGGGGAACTGTCGCCGGAAGCTCTAGACGGGGAACTGTCACCGGAAGCTCTAGACGGGGAACTGTCACCGGAAGCTCTGGACGGGGAACTGTCGCCGGAAGCTCTGGACGGGGAACTGTCGCCGGAAGCTCTGGACGGGGAACTGTCGCCGGAAGCTCTGGACTGGACAGGTGCACTACAGGCCTGGTGCGTGGGGCTGGCTTTGGAGGTGCCAGACTGGTAACACGCACCTCAAGACCAGTGCGAGGAGCAGGACGTACAAGACTGGGCTGACGCACTGGAGGCCTGGTGCGTGGGGCTGGTACTGGAGGTACCCGACTGGAGAACCGCACCCCAAGGCTAGTGCGAGGAGCAGGAACAGGACGTACTGGACAGGGCTGACGTACTGGAAGCCTAGTGCGTGGCGCTGGCTTTGGAGGCACCAGACTGGAGACACGCACCTCAAGGCTAGTGCGAGGAGCAGGAACAGGGTAAACCGGACCCTGAAGACGTATTGGAGGGCTGAAGCGTACGGCCTGCACAACCCTTCCTGGCTGAATGCTCAATATAGCCTGGCCACGCTGAGGAGCTTCTATCGATTGCACCGGCCTCTGAATGCTTCTTCGTAATACAGTGTGCATTTCCGCATAGCTCGGTGCCTTCTTCATTCATTGCTCCCCATAATAAGCACGGGGAGTTGGCTCAGGTCTCCATCCTGACTCTGCCCAACTCCCTGTGTGCCCCCCCCCCCAACATTTTCTTGGGGATGCCTCTCGGTCTTCCTTAAATCCTCCATAGCCTTGGATATGCTCATCCTCATCTCTGCCCATGTCCATTCTTCTTCACCGTGCTCCTTACCCCGCTGCTTGGTCCGTTGGTGGTGGGTAGTTCTGTCACGGGTGTCATAGGAATTTTACCAAAATGCAGCGGGAACGTGTATGCTCATCTTCTTGTTTATTGAGAAGAAAACAAAACGCTTAATCAGAACGACGCCGAAGAAACTGTCCTGTGAGACATACAGCTGCACAAGGAACAACTACCCACAAAACCCCATGAAAAAACACCCCTACTAAATAGGACCTTCAATTAGACGCAACGAGAAACAGCTGCCTCCAATTGAAGGTCAAACAATAAACTAAGCATAGAAATAGATAAACTTGACACAGACATAGAAATAGATTAATATAGAACATTAACCAAAAAACCCCGAAACACATAAAACAAACACCCCCTGCCACGTCCTGACCAAACTACAATAACAAATAACCCCTTTACTGGTCAGGACGTGACACAAAATATAATGTACACCGAACAAAAATATAAACGCAACATGTAAAGTATTGGTCCCATGTTTCATGAGCTGAAATAAAAGTTCCCCAAAAATTTCCAACAGCACAAAAAAGTTTCTCACATTTTGTGCATGAATTTGTTTACATCCCTGTTAGATTAAACAGGATTATCATTACACAGGTGCACCTTGTGCTGGGGACAATAAAAGGCCAATCTAAAATCTGCAGTTTTGTCATACAACCCAATGCCACAGACGTCTCAAGTTGAGGGAGCATGCAATTGGCATGCTAACTACAGGAATGTCCACCAGAGCTGTTGCCAGAGAATTTTACATTAATTGATCTACCATAAGCCGCCAATGTCATTTTAAAGAATTTGGCAGTGCGTCCAACCGGCCTCACAACCGCTGGCCACGTGTAACCACGCCAGCCCAGGACCTCCACATCCGGCTTCTTCACCTGCAGGATCGTCTGAGAACAGTCACCCTGGCAGCTGATGAAACTGTGGCTTTGCACAACTTAAGAATTTCTGCACAAACTGTCAGAAACCATCTCAGGGAAGCTCATCTGTGTGCTTGTCGTCCTCACCAGGGTCTTGACCTGACTGCAGTTCGGCATTGTAACTTCAGTGGGAAAATGCTCACCTTCGATGGCTACTGGCACGCTGGAGAAGTGTGCTCTTCACGGATGAATCCCGGTTTGAACTGTATCAGGCAGGGGGTTCGATGCCACCTGCCCTGCATAGGGCTTACGGCATCACAGCATCTGGCTCCGAGGGTCATCCCTCAGAAATGAGGCCCCTCCCAAAACTATTTTTTATAAACGTTCATACTTTCCTTTTGTCTTTGTTGTTCATTCAGTTAGCCTGTCCGCGATTTAAATACTTTTAGATTACCAGACATTCTTGGGGCTCAACTGATCTACAATCAATTGAACATTGCTGGGCATGAAGCCAAAGAGGAGGTATTTCAGATGTAACAATGTCACTTTATTAGGCCGCTACTTCATCAAAATTCAACAATCATGTCTCCATTGTATGGGTAGGAGGTGTTATTTTAGTCAAATTGCTACAATTTGCTACAATGTCAACGTTCCAAGCGGAACTGTGCCTGCTGTGGTCATTGTGGCATATGAATGCAGGTAATTGACAGAGAATTATATCTGCAGCGACATTATGCTGGAAAGAATATTAGGTCAGATCAAATTTTATTTGTCACATGCGCCGAATACAACAGGTATTTCACCTTACAGTGAAATGCTTACTTATGAGCCCCTAACCAACAATGCAATTTCAAAAAAATATGGATAAGAATAAGAGATAAAAGTAACAAGTAATTAAAGAGCAGCAGTAAAATAACAATAGCGAGACTATATACAGGGGGGTACCGATACAGAGTCAATGTGCGGGGGCACCGGTTAGTTGAGGTAGTATGTACATGTAGGTAGAGTTATTCAAGTGACTATGCATAGATGACAACAGAGAGTAGCAGTGGTGTAAAGAAGGGGGTGGGGGGGTACTGCAAATAGTCTGGGTAGCCATTTGACTAGATGTTCAGGAGTCTTATGGCTTGGGGATAGAAGCTGTTTAGAAGCCTTTTGGACCAAGACTTGGCCCTCCGGTACCGCTTGCCATGTGGTAGCAGAGAGAACAGTCTATGACTAGGGTGGCTGGAGTCTGACAATTTTTAGAGCCTTCCTCTGACACCGCCTGGTATAGAGGTCCTGGATGGCTGGAAGCTTGGCCCCAGTGATGTACTGGTCCATTCGCACGACCCTCTGTAGTGCCTTGCGGTCGGAGGTCGAGCAGTTGCCATACCAGTCAGGATGCTTGATGGTGCAGCTGTAGAACCTTTTGAGGATCTGAGGACCCATGACAAATCTTTTCAGTCTCATGAGGGGAATAGGTTTTGTCGTGCCCTCTTCACGACTGTTTTGGTGTGCTTGGACCATGTTAGTTTGTTGGTGATGTGGACACCAAGAAACTTGAAGCTCTCAACCTGCTCCACTACAGCCCCATTCATTAGAATGGTGGTGTGCTCGGATCTCTTTTTCCTGTAGTCCACAATCATCTCCTTTGTCTTGATCACGTTGAGGGAGAGGTTGTTGTCCTGGCACCACACAGCCAGGTCTCTGACCTCCTCCCTATAGGCTGTCTTGTCATTGGCGGTGATCAGGCCTACCACTGTTGTATCATCGGCAAACTTAATGATGGTGTTAAGAGTCGTGCCTAGCCGTGCAGTCATGAGTGAACAGGGAATACAGGAGGGGACTGAGCACGCACCGCTGAGGGGCCCATATGTTGAGGATCAGCGTGGCGGATGTGTTGTTACCTACCCTCACCACCTGCGGGCGGCCCGTCAGGAAGTCCAGGATCCAGTTGCAGAGGGAAGTGTTTAGTCCCAGGGTCCTTAGCTTATTGATGAGCTTTGAGGGCACTATGGTGTTGAACACTGAGCTGTAGTCAATGAATAACATTCTCACATAGGTGTTCCTTTTGTCCAGGTGTGAAAGGGCAGTGTGGAGTGCAATAGAGACTGCATCATCTGTGGATCTGTTAGGGCGGTATGCAAATTGGAGTGAGTCTATGGTTTCTGGGATGATGGTGTTGATGTGAGCCATGACCAGCCTTGCAAAGCACTTCATGGCTACAGACGTGATTGCTACGGGTCGTTAGTTGTTTAGGCAGGTTACCTTAGTGTTCTTGGGCACAGGGACAATGATGGTCTGCTTTAAATATGTTGCTGTCACAGACTTGGACAGGGAGAGGTTGAAAATGTCAGTGAAGACACTTGCCAGTTGGTCAGCGCATGCTCGCAGTACACATCCTGGTAATCCGCGTGACCCTGCGGCCTTGTGAATGTTGACCTGTTTAAAGGTCTTACACACATCGGCAGCGGAGAGCGTGATCACACAGTCTTCCGGAAAAGTTGGTGCTCTTATGCATGTTTCAGTGTTATTTGCCTCGAAGCGAGCATAGCAGTAGTTTAGCTCGTCTGGTAGGCTTGTGTCACTGGGCAGCTCTCGGCTGTGCTTCCCCTTGTAGTCTCTAATGGTTTGCAAGCCCTGCCACATCCGACGTGCATCAGAACCGGTGTAGTACGATTCGATCTTAGTCCTGTATTGAAGCTTTGCCTGTTTGATGGTTCGTCGGAGGGCATTGCGGGTTTTCTTATAAGCTTCCAGGTTAGAGTCCCGCTCCTTGAAAGCGGCAGCTCTACTCTTTAGCTCAGTGCGGATGCTGCCTGTAATCCATGGCTTCTATGTACTTACGGTCACTGTTGGGACGACGTCATCGATGCACTTATTGATGAAGCCAATGACAGATGTGGTGTACTCCTCAATGCCATTGGAGGAATCCCTTAACATATTCCAGCCTGTGCTAGCAAAACAGTCCTGTAGCTTAGCATCTGCTTCATCTGACCACTTTTTATTGATCCTGCTTCCTGCTTTAATTTTTTCTTGTAAGCAGGAATCAGGAGGAGAGAATTATAGTCAGATTTGCCAAATGGAGGGAGAGGGAGAGCTTTGTATGTATCTCTGTGTCTGGAGTATAGGTGGTCCAGAGTTCTTTTTCCTCTGGTTGCACATTTAACATGCTGATTGAAATTTGGTAAAATGGATGTAAGTTTTCCTGCAATAATGTCCCCGGCTACTAGGAGTGCCACTTCTGGGTGAGCATTTTCTTGTTTGCTTATGGCGGAATACAGCTCATTCAATGCTGTCTTTGTGCCAGCCTCTGACTGTGGTGGTATGTAAACAGCTACAAAGAATACAGATGAAAACTCTCTCGGTAGGTAGTGTGGTCTACAGCTTATCATGAGATACTCTACCTCAGGCTAGCAATAGCTCGAGACTTCCTTAGATATTGTGCACCAGCTGTTGTTTACAAAAATACATAGGCTGCCGCCCCTTGTCTTACCAGACACCGCTGTTCTATTCTGCCTGTACATCGTATAACCAGCCAGCTGTATGTTGATGTTGTCATTGTTCAGCCATGACTACGTGAAGCATAAGATGTTACAGTTTTTAATATCCCGTTGGTAGTTTAATCTTCCACGTAACTCGTTGATTTTATTCTCCAAAGATTGCACGTTTGCTAGCAGAATGGAGGGAAGTGGGGGTTTATTCGACTGCCTATGAATTCTCAAAATTCTCTGCCTCCTCTTCACGCAGATCACGGGGATCTGGGCCTCTTCCAGAGGAAGCAGTATATCCTTGGCGTCGGGCTCGTCAGAGTCGTGAAAGGAAAAAGAGGTTTCTGCTAGTCCGTGGTGAGTAATCACAGTCCTGATGTCTAGAAGTTATTTTCGGTCATAAGAGACGGTAGCGGCAACATTATGTACAAAATAAGTTAAAAAATAAGTTCACGAACGCAAATAAACAAACAAAAAACACAATCGGCTGGGGGCACGTAAAACGGCCTTCTTCTCCGGCGCCATCATACTAATTGATTTATGACGATATTTTCCCCTGATTTAGTGGCAAAGACAAAACAAACAGTCTACAGTACACTTTAATAATAATACACCCAAAGTTATTTAACACCCCCTAGAGTCGATTGACGGACTGGTGTCAGTTTAAGCTAGAGATATCTGTTTGCATTGGATGCGTCTCCATCCACCACATCCGCCAGTGTCGCACTTCCACATCTCCGGTTAAAGGTGGCAGAGCTAGAGTCTCATGGTTTGTCAGCCCATGAGACATCCCGAAAATCAGTTCTCACAAAAAAGTCTGTAGCATCTGAAACGGTTTGACCTACAAACTATTATGGGGAGAGACTCTCACAAACATGATGGTGTTCTCCGTTTTGCTCTATGACCCCCACATTATTATTAAAGTGACCCCACTGTGGAAAGGGAATATTCTCACGTTATTATTAAAGTGATGAACACGATGGTGGTGTTCTCCGTTTTTCTCTACTACCCCCACAAGTGTCACAGGACACATATGAAGGTAACCGGTTTTAAATAATGAATGGAAGTATGAAGGTAGTTTTGTGCCTACCCAGAAAAAGGAGTTAAAATATACTGTATATATTTCCTGAGCTTTCTTATATCTCCTGGAGATAAGACAGACACTTCAAAACCTTGTATCTTATGATTTATTGTTGGACTGTCTTTTTTTCCATTTATTAATGTGTTATTCAATACGTTTCATTATTCAATACATAGTAAAGGCCAAATTCAATATTTTATTAAATCATGTTTTAATATTTTTTTTTTATACCTAAAGGGGTCCTAAAATTCAAAATCAAATCGCTAAATGATCTATAGTATGACCATCTAAAACAATTCCATATGTCTTTACATGATATTTGCTTGTTTTGTCACACACTGAAATTAATAAAAAATCTGTCTTTTTCTTTTTCTCTTTAGTTCATTCTCTTGGTTGTTGGTGCATTGGGGGAGGTTCTTGGGGGTAGGGAATGGAATTAATATTTTTTTTATTTTGCTTCTTGGGGGGGGGATGTGGGAGGGGTCTCGAATGGTTGAGGGACAGCTATTGGGGAACTGTGGGGGGATCTTGGAGGGTTCGAGTTCAGGTTTTTTTGGTCTGGTGGTAGATCTGTCACTGTGCCCTTGAGCAGGGCATTGACCCTGGATGCTTCTGTGTTTCACTCTGAATGGGAGTCTGTTGGATGACTGGTATGATGTAGTTGTTGAGTGGCTTCACTGCAAGTATACTGCTCCAAAAAATAAAGGGAACACTTAAACAACACATCCTAGATCTGAATGAAAGAAATAATCTTATTAAATACTTTTTTCTTTACATAGTTGAATGTGCTGACAACAAAATCACACAAAAATAATCAATGGAAATCCAATTTATCAACCCATGGAGGTCTGGATTTGGAGTCACACTCAAAATTAAAGTGGAAAACCACACTACAGGCTGATCCAACTTTGATGTAATGTCCTTAAAACAAGTCAAAATGAGGCTCAGTAGTGTGTGTGGCCTCCACGTGCCTGTATGACCTCCCTACAACGCCTGGGCATGCTCCTGATGAGGTGGCGAATAGTCTCCTGAGGGATCTCCTCCCAGATTGGACTAAAGCATCCGCCAACTCCTGGACAGTCAGGCTACCTCTGTCGAGCACATGGAGGGCTGTGCGGCCCCCCAAAGAAATGCCACCCCACACCATGACTGACCCACCGCCAAACCGGTCATGCTGGAGGATGTTGCAGGCAGCAGAATGTTCTCCACGGCGTCTACAGACTCTGTCACGTCTGTCACGTGCTCAGTGTGAACCTGCTTTCATCTGTGAAGAGCACAGGGCGCCAGTGGCGAATTTGCCAATCTTGGTGTTCTCTGGCAAATGCCAAACGTCCTGCATGGTGTTGGGCTGTAAGCACAACCCCCACCTGTGGACGTCGGGCCCTCATACCACCCTCATGGAGTCTGTTTCTGACCATTTGAGCAGATATATGTACATTTGTGGCCTGCTGGAGGTCATTTTGCAGGGCTCAGGCAGTGCTTCTCCTGCTCCTCCTTGCACAAAGGCAGAGGTAGCGGTCCTGCTGCTGGGTTGTTGCCCTCCTACGGCCTCCTCCACGTCTCCTGATGTACTGGCCTGTCTCCTGGTAGCGCCTCCATGCTCTGGACACTACGCTGACAGACACAGCAAACCTTCTTGCCACAGTTCGCATTGATGTGCCATCCTGGATGAGCTGCACTACCTGAGCCACTTGTGTGGGTTGTAGACTCCGTCTTATGCTACCACTAGAGTGAAAGCACCGCCAGCATTCAAAAGTGACCAAAACATCAGCCAGGAAGCATAGGAACTGAGAAGTGGTCTGTGGTCTCCACCTGCAGAACCACTCCTTTATTGGGGGTGTCTTGCTAATTGCCTATAATTTCCACCTGTTGTCTATTCCATTTGCACAACAGCATGTGAAATGTATTGTCAATCAGTGTTGCTTCCTAAGTGGACAGTTTGATTTCACAACCAGGAAATGGCGAAGCGATTTCTGCAAAGTTTTCACTCCTTTAGGCATTTGCCAAACTAATCTGATAATGAAAAGGATATTTAGACTCTGCTCATGTAATTAACTTGAAAAGCTATTTCCAATTGAAACAACCCAATGGCATCGGTTCATGGATGCCATTCTATTGCATGGATTATGACAAATCCACAAAGATGATGGCTATATAAAAGGCACTGATACGGAAAGGTATTACATATGATAAAGCTTATAGCTTACATGACAACTTTGGAAACATTGAAGCTGTTCAAAAGGGAATTGAATGCAATTGAATTTGCATTAGTGCTGTATTATCTTCGACTTGCAAAGTCCTTGGAGAATTTTCAGAGATTGTTGGAGTAAGCAGTTTAGGATCTGATTTGGTTGCCCTCTAAGATCATCAAACACACACGCACACACCCTCACGTTCACACACAGATTTTCCATATTTGCCCTACACAGCAGTTATTGTTTAATTAGCCTGACTTGTATTTGTAAGCTACCGTAAGATGGTTGGAACCAGATGAAACATTTTGGTATGAGCCCCGCCATCCTACCGGTGGTTACTATTCGGCTCCCGAGTGGCGCAGCGGTCTAAGGCACTGCATCTTAGTGCTAGAGGCATCAGTACAGACCCTGGTTCAATTCCAGGCTCTATCACAACTGGCCATGATTGGGCGTCCCATAGGGTGACGCACAATTGGCCCAGTATCGTCTGGGTTAGAGTTTGGCCGGTGTAGGCCGTCATTGTAAATAAGAATTTGTTCTTAACTGACTTGCCTAGTTAAATAAAGGTTAAATAATAAAACATGTAAAAACTATGGTAAAAGGTGAGAGTCCACATGGAAATGCAGTAATAGCCAGTATTAATATTTGTTTTGATACTTGTCAGTCAATCATGATTAGGTACCTTCACATAGTATCTGGTGAGACCGGAGCTAATAGAAAAGATAGATGACCTGTCTGTCTGTCCGTTGATAATGGTCCTCAGTTGGTGAGCGTGGTTAACCCATAAAGTGCACATTGAGAAAAAAACAACACCAACGTTGTTACGATATGAAGACATGAATTTGCTCTGTAATCTGAGGTTGAATCCCTGTAACATTCCTACCTAGCCTTTTACAGTATTCACAGCCATGTTCATCCTCCCTTCCTGTACATACTAAACGTATTACAAATTCATGTTAGAGCTTCATTTTACTTATAAATATTAAATGAATCACTTTTTACATTTCTTCCAACCATTAGCAAGGTAATGCTTTTATGATCCTGATTTGATATGAATCCCCTACAAACGTTAACGTTCCATCCCTCGTTCTATAATATAAAAGGAGAAATACGTTGATTGAAGGAGTAGCTGGGAGCTGCAGACCTCTTTACTCCACCTGTCTTTTAGAAGCTGGATGAGAGAGTACATGAGAAAGAGAGAAAGCTCCTCTTTGACCAAGTTATCATCAGAAATCCGTCCCTCCCTCCCTCCCTCTCTCCGTCCCTACCTACCTCCCTCTCTCCGTCCCGCCCTCCCTCCCTCACTCCGTCCCTCCCTCCCTCTCTCCGTCCCTACCTACCTCCCTCTCTCCGTCCCTACCTACCTCCCTCTCTCTCTCCGTCCCTACCTACCTACCTACCTCCCTCTCTCTCTCCGTCCCGCCCTCCCTCCCTCTCTCCGTCCCTACCTACCTCCCTCTCTCTGTCCCGCCCTCCCTCCCTCCCTCACTCTGTCCCGCCCTCCCTCCCTCACTCTGTCCCGCCCTCCCTCCCTCACTCCGTCCCGCCCTCCCTCCCTCACTCCATCCCGCCCTCCCTCCCTCACTCCGTCCCGCCCTCTCTCTCTCCGTTCCACTCTCCCTCCCTCCCTCCCTCCCTCACTCCATCCCTCCCTCTCTCCGTCCCTACCTCCCTCCCTTGGCATGATCTGAGGCATCTGCCACCACCACCACGATCACTGTCCATTACCTACAGGTGTCCCAGGTTATGTCCCAAATGGTATCCTATGCCCTGTATAGGGCACTGCGAGACATACCCTTGGAGTCACATGAAGTCACTTTCTGTGCAATGTACCAGATGATTCCCTAGGCACTTTTCTGAATAGTAATTGGTCAGGGACCTGTGGTGTGTCTCAGAGTGACTAGGTTGCTAGCTACCACATGAATCAACCCGTATAGAGGCAGGGCTTTACCCCTAAAGTACCACCTGGGAGGCCACGACTACTGTTCTAGCTATAGCCCTGAGCATTTTTAGCCTTTATCACGAAAGCTGGTTAAGCTGAGACACAGCAACAGTAAATATTACTTTATTCTCATTGGTCAGGATATAGATAGCTGGGTTTTATTAATCAAAGTATTTTGGGCCTAAATAAAATAATATTCACAGGTAAGACAGAACTACCAACAACAGAATCAAGACCCCCATCACTCTATGGGAAACAAAAACATAATGTAACCCACATGGCCTAATGTAACCCACATGGCCTAATGTAACCAACATGGCCTAATGTAACCCACATGGCCTAATGTAACCCACATGGCCTAATGTAACCACATGGCCTAATGTAACCCACATGGCCTAATGTAACCCACATGGCCTAATGTAACCACATGGCCTACTGTGTACCGTATGATACATAGGAAATGCATCATAATCAACACCCTGCAGGAATAACAGGGTTAGTAAATGTCACACTACCAGTCAAATACCAGCCAACAAGTTAATTCATTAATTAATTAAACCACTTCTTCCTAGCGGCTGCCCACTGTTTACTAAATGAGATAAAAAAACAAGCTGAATTCAATACTGTAGTTGTGATGACATACCTGGCTTTCTACTTCCACAAACACTCCCTGCTGTAGAGGTTAAACTACACTCGTATCTCCCCTTGCAGGAAATCAAGCCATAGAGGTTGGCGGCCTCTCTACACCACTCAATAGGTGAGCCAGCAGATGGTTTCTTACCCTCCCTCTGATATCCTGTGGGCTTTATTTACCAAACCATGCAGAGATATGCTAAAAGAGTCTCAGCACTCATCTTCTGGATATTTACTCAATTAGATCATAACACGTTATATCGAAGCACATTTCTGGTTTTGATTTGGTCATAATCAGCTGGCGGCCATATCGGATATAGCCGGAAGCAGCATCAAATCTAGATGACAGGTCAGGAAGTTGCCATATAAAATAACATTTGGGTAAATAAAAATTAAAAGGTGCAAATTCAGTTTGTTTGCTATAAGTTTGATAGAACTATATGAACATAGAAAGTTGAAGACGTATGGGTGCCGAAGGAAATAACAGAAGGGAACATTCACGACGTAGAAGGTAAACTAATGTATCAGATTGTGCTTGCTAGCTAGCTAACATTAGCCAATCTCATCATCAGCTGTTTAGATGAACAGGTGCTAAACTAACAAAATTGTGAATTTAGGAATGTGTAAATTATGAAGACTGAGGGAGTTTAACACACTTTAACATGAATCAGCGGACAACAGGTAGAGAAAATCAATTTTCGAATAAAAAAATGAAAAGCTAGGTGTAATGCTATGTCAAATGTGCATTCTTACCTCGATTGATCTGTAGTAGCCTGCGTGCATGTCATGTCTGTTTAGCAATGGGCTTAAGTAATGACCTCTGGTTACACAGTCTGAGATAACGCCATACATTCATTTGGAAAATCCTCTCACGACCTCTACAAACCAGAATGTTGAATACAATTTTATTTGAATTTAGTATACCGGTTGTATTTGCGGTTGGTCCTAAACCAACTTTTCAAAACGTGGGTAACTGCTGTTGGGATTTATATCACCTGGCACATGTGAAAAACCATGTAAACACCTGCAAGACTTCAGTTAGTATGTATGCATTGCCTGCATATGCGTCAGTTAGTATGTATGCATTGCCTGCATATGCTCAGTTAGTATGTATGCATCGCCTGCATGTACTTCAGTTAGTGTGTATGCATCGCCTGCATATGCTTCAGTTAGTATGTATGCATTGCCTGCATGTACTTCACTTAGTATGTATGCATCGCCTGCATGTACTTCACTTAGTGTGTATGCATCGCCTGCATGTACTTCAGTTAGTGTGTATGCATCGCCTGCATGTACTTCAGTTAGTGTGTATGCATCGCCTGCATGTACTTCAGTTAGTGTGTATGCATCGCCTGCATGTAATTCAGTTAGTGTGTATGCATCGCCTGCATGTACTTCAGTTAGTGTGTATGCATCGCCTGCATGTACTTCAGTTAGTGTGTATGCATCGCCTGCATGTACTTCAGTTAGTGTGTATGCATCGCCTGCATGTACTTCAGTTAGTGTGTATGCATCGCCTGCATGTACTTCAGTTAGTGTGTATGCATCGCCTGCATGTAATTCAGTTAGTGTGTATGCATCGCCTGCATGTACTTCAGTTAGTGTGTATGCATCGCCTGCATGTACTTCAGTTAGTGTGTATGCATCGCCTGCATGTACTTCAGTTAGTGTGTATGCATCGCCTGCATGTACTTCAGTTAGTGTGTATGCATCGCCTGCATGTACTTCAGTTAGTGTGTATGCATCGCCTGCATGTACTTCAGTTAGTGTGTAAGCATCGCCTGCATGTACTTCAGTTAGTGTGTATGCATCGCCTGCATGTACTTCAGTTAGTGTGTATGCATCGCCTGCATGTACTTCAGTTAGTGTGTATGCATCGCCTGCATGTACTTCAGTTAGTGTGTATGCATCGCCTGCATGTACTTCAGTTAATGTGTATGCATCGCCTGCATGTACTTCAGTTAGTGTGTATGCATCGCCTGCATGTACTTCAGTTAGTGTGTATGCATCGCCTGCATGTACTTCAGTTAGTGTGTATGCATCGCCTGCATGTACTTCAGTTAGTTTGTATGCATCGCCTGCATGTACTTCAGTTAATGTGTATGCATCGCCTGCATCTACTTCAGTTAGTGTGTATGCATCGCCTGCATGTACTTCAGTTAGTGTGTATGCATCGCCTGCATGTACTTCAGTTAGTGTGTATGCATCGCCTGCATGTACTTCAGTTAGTGTGTATGCATCGCCTGCATGTACTTCAGTTAGTGTGTATGCATCGCCTGCATGTACTTCAGTTAGTGTGTATGCATCGCCTGCATGTACTTCAGTTAGTGTGTATGCATCGCCTGCATGTACTTCAGTTAGTGTGTATGCATCGCCTGCATGTACTTCAGTTAGTGTGTATGCATCGCCTACATGTACTTCAGTTAGTGTGTATGCATCGCCTGCATGTACTTCAGTTAGTGTGCATGCTTTGCTGATGAGAAAACAAATGTTGATAACCGCACACAGACACCCATGTTTTGAAGTGGGTTTAATAATACTTTACTGTGGATATTTTGTCTCTAAGTTCCAGTGGCAGAAGGAAGAAATCAGCGAACAACCGGTAGAGGAAGTTTAAATCAGCGGCCACAGGTAGAGGAAGTTTGAATTGGCTGACAACAAGTAGAGGAAGTTTATTCAAAATTCCGACCCATAAAGGGACTGTTTGGACGTTTTGGCCCTATATACTAAAGACGAGTGAGGAGATATACACACTCGGATTAGAAAGAGACTAGTAATGAACTTGGTTGATTTCTAGAGCCTACATACAATACAAGGCCAGGGGGGGCTGTGGCCCTGTGGCTGTGTGGCATAGCACTGGGACTAGGACTGCGTCTGAAATGGCACCCTATTCCCTGTAAAGGCTAGTGCACTACTTTTGACCAGGGTCCTTTGGGCTCTAATCAAAAGTAGTGCACTACGTAGGGAACAGGGTGCCATTGGGGACAGCCTGGGGCTGCCTGAGCCATACAGTAGAATCACAGATCAGTTGTACAAGGCTGAAGGTCTACAATACAAATCCCCATAAATAACTCAATGTAGATTTCTAACATTTGGCAGGCAGGCAGTCAGGGAGAAATGCAAGACAATTTTTTGTCCTTACTAAGTAAGTAGACATTGTGGATTCATTCCAAATGGCATCCTATTCTCTACATAGTGCACACTATTTTAGATCAGAGCTGTATGGGCCCTGTGCACTAAATAGGGAATAGGATACCATTTGGGATGCACACAGACTCAGTAATGTCTCAGGAAAAGGGCAGACCATCAGTTATATCTCCATAGGGACTTAATTATGTGACCTTTTTTTATAGTCCTTTTACATGTGGGGAACCCCTCGTTTACAGTTGGGCCCTTAGTCTGAATCCAAAACGGCACTATATTCCCTATGTAGTGCACTACTTTTGACCAGAGCCCTATGTGCCCTGGTCAAAAGTAGTGCACTATGTAGGGAATAGAGTGCCACTTGAGACAAAGACCTAGTTTTGTCTGTACTATGGCCTAATAAATGGCTTGTCTGAGGACTTGATGACGATACATGGGACAAACTGAATTCCAGTATATATAGGGACACAATGGAGGCTCAGTCAGGTACCATTTGTTTTAATATGTACACAATAATTCACTACATTTGTAAAAAACACTTTAACGGTCGTCGTATATACTGGACTAAGGCGCAACGGGTTGAGTGCTCATTCTATCTTTTATTTAGAACACTTAATTAACAAAACAAGAAAACGCCCGAACGACCAGTATGGCAGGCTAACACAGCAGTGCAACAACAACTTCCCACAAGGGACAGGTGAATACAGGGCTACCTAAGTATGACTCTCAATCAGCAACAACGATGTACAGCTGTTCCTGATTGAGAGCCATACCAGGCCAACACAAAGAAATACACAACATAGATAGAGCATAGAAAAACACAACATAGAACCTAACCAAAACCCTGGAATACTCTAAACAAACACCCCTCTACATAAACACATAAAACAACAAACCCCAAACCACATAAAACAAACACCCCCCTGCCACGTCCTGACCAAACTACAATAACAAATAACCCCTTTACTGGTCAGGACGTGACATTAACTGCTAGGCTGTTAGGTTTAAAATGATCTATCCTCCATGTTGATTGATATGATTGTGTTGATATGACATTTTAAGAGTTGGTAACTGATTTAAGATATTTATAGACCAATCTGACTTTGGTCAAGCAAAATGTGATTCAACACCTTCAACTCACCTTGTGATTTGAGATCAAATCCATGATTATGTTATTAGGCTGATGGTTTTAAGTCTCCTGTCTGTGTTGTATATCAATGGGGTTTTGCTAAAGGCAAACTGTGAATGACACTTAGCAGCATGTTTCGAACCTGTGATGAGTTTACTCTACCTCAAGATGGACTTCTTCCTATCCTCTGATACACTAACTGGCAAATGAAAAACTGAACCCAGAACAGCCTATTTGGGAAATGATTACAACAGCTGCTACAGGCAGACAGACAGAGGGGGAAAAGAAATGCTGAGAAACATCTCATTTTTTCCTGTTTCATAATAATAAATATATCCTTCATTAGCATGCTTCTCACACCTCCCCAGTGCTACAACCCTGCGTCCCAAATGACACTATATTCCCCTTTATAGTGCACTAATTATGACCAGGGCGCATAGAACTATATAGGGAAAAGGGTGCCATTTGGGAGCCAGACCTAGATCTTCATATATCACAGCCAAAATAGAACCGTGCAGGAAAATAATACCGGAGGGTGGGGGTGGTGGGTGGAGGAGGTCCTTGTTGGATGTCTGGTTGTTTTTGCTCCAGTGTGGAGATATCGACCAGAGAAAGAGAGAGAAATAGTTATGCAATGTAGAGCGAAGGGGAAATCGCTTCCTGCTGGCAGAAATACATCACGTATCAGCAGCCACTATAAACTAACACTGATGGGTAGAAAAGGGTAAAAAAACGGGCAAAATACTGTATTATATGACAATCATTCGCTCTCTCTCTCCCTCTATCCTACTCTCCCGCTCGCTTTCTCTCTGCTATCTCTTGGTTCTGAAATATTTTAATCTGGTATTGGAAAATCACAATATCGTGATGTCATGAGAGATGATGAAATATATTTTCCTCAATATGATATGTTATTGTGATACCCAGGCCCTCATTGTTTAAATAACAATGTCTTGTTAATTGACCTGCCTGCTAAACTCAAGATACATTTTTGTTTAGAAAATACGCCTATGAGGACTTATTGGGTAAGGTCAATTATTTCAATAGTTTTTATAAAGTGTATATATTCAATTAATCAGTGATTTGAATATTTTTTTTTTTAAACATTCACTCATAAAAAAATACATTAATTGATCAAGCAGTTCCACTGTCATTTTCACTTTCCTGATAAGGATATATTATGATACACAAACCACTAGATGGAGTGTTCAACTCTTATTAAACTATTGCAGGAAAAGATAAGGGTCTTAGAAATGGGATCCACAAACAATGTCTTTGTTTGTACTGCATCATTTCAGTGAGCTCTGTCATAATATACTCCTGCACACTGAGCAGGGGTGTAGTGGGAACTGGAGGAGTGGGTATGCTCTGGCCAACAATCTTTCCAAACGGCCCTGTGTGAAAAATTCTATGAGAAATAGTGACATACACTCTTAGAAAAAAGGTGCTATCTAGAACCTAAAAGGGTTCTTCAGCTGTTAGTCATTTAGCAGACACTCTTATCCAGAGCAATTTACAGTAGTGAGTGCATAGATTTTCATACTGGTCCCTGTGGGAATTGAACCCACAACCCTGGCATTGCAAGCATCACACAAGTCAGTTCTCAGACCATAACCATGCTTAAACCACATCAAGAGACCACTTTTGAGGTCTGGGAAAAATCTAAGACATTTGGATTTTTGAGAGTAGTTTCCCTTTTAATTGAAGTGTGCAGGCACATAGCACTACTGTTTGATTAGCGGTGTTTCTGTAACACATCAGATGGAGTTTACAAAATAAATGGCCACTGGATGCAAATAATTATCATGATATCAATGACAGGTAGGCAGAGGCTACTTTGTAGCTAGTTAACATTTAATAGAGAAGGTGATAACTAAGCCTTTCCATCTACCAGAACATGGTTAGGCTTATCACTACATTTACATTTTAGTCATTTAGCAGATGCTCTTATCCAGAGCGACTTACAGTAGTGAATGCATACATTTCATTTCAATTCATCCATTTAAAAAAAATAAAATAATAACATATATTTGTTTTTGTATTGGCCCGCCGTGGGAATCGAACCCACAACCCTGGCATTGCACACACCATGCTCTACCAACTGAGCCACAGGGAAGACTCGCTGTATTCTTCCTGTTCCTTAATTGTTTGAAACCTGCATGTTTTACCTTGCTTCAAAGTAACATATAGCCAAAATCCAACCATAGAAACGTAGAGGCAATTATTTTTATGAAAACTTCTTCATATGCTTTCTCCTGTTCTATTGATTTTTATTTCAATGTTCTTTCATTTTCTATCAGCCAAAGGCATTATCCTAGTCATATTAGCTTCCCATGATAGTTGTTGCCTCTTTAGATCTCCCTTCTTTCTGCCATATATTTCCACCTCTGTTCATGAACCCGATTGCATGTGTGCAGTTTAGAATGGTGTTTTCCCACAAATTGCATTTTGGAACTTTCACGCGTAGGCCTACTGATGTGTGTACTTTGCTGCACCTAACATGTGAAGAAATAATAGTTTATCAACATTTTGAGCTAAACACTCAGATCTGTTCCATCAGTCTTATTAATTGATACTGTGTATACCTTCACCACCCTACTTTGATATGTATCAGTGGGATTAAGAAGTGAGCATACTCAATGGCCACTGAAATAAGACTGTTGGGGTGTAAGCTTGGCCCTCCTCTAATATTGTTGGGGTGTAAGCTTGGCCCCCCTCTAAGACTGTTGGGGTGTAAGCTTGGACCCCCTCTAATACTGTTGGGGTGTAGGCTTGGCCCTCCTCTAATATTGTTGAGGTGTAAGCTTGGCCCCCCTCTAAGACTGTTGGGGTGTAAGCTTGGCCCCTTCTAATACTGTTGGGGTGTAAGCTTGACCCCCTTCTAATACTGTTAGGGTGTAAGCTTGGCCCCTTCTAATACTGTTGGGGTGTAAGCTTGGCCCCCCTCTAATACTGTTGGGGTGTAAGCTTGGCCCCTTCTAATACTGTTGGGGTATAAGCTTGGCCCCCCTCTAATACTGTTGGGGTGTAAGCGTGGCCCCCCTCTAAGACTGTTGGGGTGTAAGTTTGGCCCCCCTCTAATACTGTTGGGGTGTAAGCTTGGCCCCCCTCTAATACTGTTGAGGTGTAATCTTGGCCCCCCTCTAATACTGTTGGGGTGTAAGCTTGGCCCCCCTCTAATACTGTTGGGGTGTAAGATTGGCCCCCTCTAAGACTGTTGGGGTGTAAGCTTGGCCCCCTTCTAATACCATTGGGGTATAAGCTTAGCCCCCCTCTAATACTGTTGGGGTGTAAGCTTGGCCCCCCTCTAATACTGTTGGGGTGTAAGCTTGGCCCCCCCTCTAAGACTGTTGGGGTGTAAGCTTGGCCCCCCTCTAAGACTGTTGGGGTGTGAGCTCGCCCCCCCCCCCCCCCCCCCCCCCCCTAATACTGTTGGGGTGTGAGCTCGCCCCCCCCTCTAAGACTATTGGGGTGTGAGCTCGCCCCCTCTAAGACTGTTGGGGTGTGAGCTCGCCCCCTTTAAGACTGTTGGGGTGTAAGCTCGCCCCATGTGCTTGTGTCCAATCTGTCTTGTCTGGGGTCAACCTCACCTAGTGAAGCGTTCCATACTCACTGATTAACCATTTGATGCATGTTTAGTGAATACTTTACTTTATTGTACAAAACCACTAGGATCTTCCATTCCCTCTGGGTAAAATCCATTCCAATGTGGTAAACTAGATGGAGTGAATATTGCACCCTTAATAAGGCAGCTACAGAGCAAGAAAAATGATAGCCATGATTGGCCCAAATATAGGAAGTAAGCCATGGAATTGAGGCAAACTACCCCATTGATTCACAAGTCAGTTGGTCCAATTCAAGCAGAGAGGCAGAAAACAGCAATTTCCGTTGGTGCACTAACACTTCATGATAATGGTCCAGCAGTCAAACCCTATTGCCTGAAAGCACAGTCCAGATACTGGGTGCTTTAGTCAAGCACAGGGCTTGATTTTAGGTCCCCCCCCCCACTCCTCTTTGTTTCAAACTGCTTCAAGTTCTTGATAACAATTTGAGCTCTCAGATAAATACCCTGGTGTGTAGGGGGGTTGTGAAGAAGGCAGCTGCACTAGCTGTTTGTCTGTGTGACTTGTATCTCTCTGCAGGGCTAATGTCTCCCTGAGACAAATAAGCCTAACTCTCTAGGTTGTAAAGTTAAATTCACATCTTTTGCCTATTACTCTCTTCACAAGTTTGTGGAGCACGGCAGTTGAAACAGAACTAGAATGGAGGGGCAGATCTCTGGCCCCGCGCCAGAGGAGAACTGAATGAAGACTTTCAAGCAGACAGGAAGAAGGCTTGCCAAGTATGGAGGCAGCAACAATGCCAGCACCCTGAGAACTAGGCATGTGGTGCTCTGTACAGGCTGCATCCCAAATGACATCTTTTGTCTCTATATAGTGCACTACGTTTGACCAGAGAAGCCCTCTGGGCCGTGGTCAGAAGTAATGCCCTCTAAAGGGGATAGCGTGCCATTTAGGATGCAAACACAGTTAAGAGTAGGTGTGTCGGCCTTCGTTGGACACCAACAGGAATGATTGGGTGGATAAGCTTTGCCAGGAGAGACAGGGCTGTACATAAAGAAACACAATGGCTGAATGAAGGCTAGCAAAAGGAACCGTCATAAGTCTACAATATCGCATTTAATTGAAGATTAGGTCTGTATCTGATGGCATATAATTAAGGACTACCATTGTGTAAACGTTGTCTAGTCATCGATTGAAATTCTGTTTGAAAAAGATGGAGAAACACTTTCCTGTATTACAAGGATAAGGTGTTTTCCGATTGAGACTTACAGTTGTCTGATAGTCTATGAATAGCCTTAGTGGAAATAAAGAAGTGATTTTTCTAATTTCCTCTTGTTTGTGACTCGTCCACACAGTGACCCTGCGGGAATAGCTGCTACCCTTTCTGTTAAGGTGAACAACATATCAGAAAAAATTAATGTGAACAATGTGACCTTTACAGTGGTGTACTGTAAATACCACAGAAAATATAACAGTTTAATTAGTTACACCCAACCACCACAGGGAGAACAATTAAAACATAACCAGCAAACATATTTTTTATTATTACTACCCAATGTCTATTTATTATTGCTTAATCCCCCGGCACGTATCCTACATCAATTCGTTTGAGTGTAGCCTTGTATTATATTAGCCACATTTTGATCCTATTTTTATTCATAGAGCCTTTCATTTTTAGTACTCTTTAATTCACTTAATTACTTTTCCTAATGTTGTTGCATTGTCGAGAGGGGAACCTTGCAGGTAAGCATTTCATGGCACTGTGTACTCCTTGTACATCAGATGGACAGTATATGATGAATAAAAAAACTGGAAGCTTGATCTCTGTCTAATACGCTAGCATATCAAATCAAAGTTTATTGGTAGCGTACACAGATTTGCAGGTGTTAAAGCAGGTGCAGTGAAATGCTTATGTTACCAGTTCCAACAGGGCAGTAGAATGTCTTGTGTTACCAGCTCCTACAGGGCAGTAGAATGTCTCTCAAATACAATACACACACACACACACACACACACACACACACACACACACACACACACACACACACACACACACACACACACACACACAAAAAAAAACAATTCTAAACAAGAAATCAAGAAGTAACAGAGCAGCATTTGGCAGCATGTGATTTATAACTGGATTTCAGGCTCTTTGGGGTGACCAACATCTCTTGGGGGTGCCCAACGTCTGTTGGAGGTGCCAAACATCTCTTTGGGGTGCCCCACAGTTCTTGGGGGTGCCCGACATGACGTCAATATTTGACAATTGTGGCTGGGCCTACATTAATATTTTTATTGTTTCTCCCTGAATGTTGAGTATGAACACCAATGTGTCAATGCATGGGGCCTACTTCAGCTGGTCCAATATGTCATCAATGCATGGGGCCTACTTCAGCTGGTCCAATATGTCATCAATGCATGGGGCCTACTTCAGCTGGTCCAATATGTCATCAATGCATGGGGCCTACTTCAGTTGGTCCAATATGTCATCAATGCATGGGGCCTACTTCAGTTGGTCCAATATGTCATCAATGCATGGGGCCTACTTCAGTTGGTCCAATGTGTCATCAATGCATGGGACCTACTTCAGTTGGTCCAATATGTGTGGGGATAATTACCCCATCACTAGGTAAGCCCATTCCAATAGAGGTGTGGTGCTGAGATGCTTAAGAGAAAATTAAACGTTGGTTAAAATACCCGATGAAGGCAGCTTGCTGTGGAAACTTGATGAAAGATGGCGCTGACAGATAAGGCAGCTCTGCTTCTAGCTTCTAAGCAACATTGCAGTATTTTGTTTTTTTTGTGTGTTTTATTTCTTACATTATTAGCCCCGGATTTGTTATGTTTTATTACATGCAGCCAGAAATAACGTTTGGATATCAGAGCGGCGGTAACTCATCAGCAATACAATTGGGAATACGACTTTTCTGAATTGGATGCTTTGTTCATACCTACTAGGGCATTTGAACAGATTCCAGAGGCTCATCCAAAACACCGCCGGCGAGAAGAAGTATTCGGAGTGGACTTCTAGTCCGACTCAGGAGGCGCGCACACCATCCACCACTTCCGAGTATATTACTTGCTAATGTTCAGTCTTTGGATAATAAAGTAGATGAGCTCAGGGCGAGAATCTCCTTCCAGAGACACATCAGGGATTGTAACATACTCTGTTTCATGGAAATATGGCTCTCTCGGGATATATTGTCTTTATCCATACAGCCAGCTGGGTTCTCAGTATATCATGCAGACAGGAATAAAGAAGTCTCTGGGAAGAAGAGGCTTGGGTGTTTGTTTTATGATTAACTGTGATTGTGATGACAAAGAAACTCAAGTCCTTTTGTTCACCCGACCTAGAATACCTCACAATCAAATGCAGACCGTATTACCTCCCAAGAGAATTCTCTTCGGTCATAGTCACAGTCGTGTATATTCCCCCAAAAGCCGATACCACGACGGCTCTCAAAAAACTTCACTGGACTTTATGCAAACTGGAAACCTCATATCCTGAGGCCGCATTTATTGTAGTTGGTGATTTTAACAAAGCAAATTTGAGGAAAACGCTACCAAAGTTCTACCAACACATTGACTGTAACACTCGCTCTGAGAATATATTAGACCACTGCTACTCAGCTTTTCGAAATACCTACAAGACCCTCCCCCGCCCTCCCTTCGGCAAATCTGATCACGACTCCATTTTTCTCCTCCCTTCCTATAGGCAGAAACTCAAACAGGAAGTACCCATAGTAAGGACTATTCAACGCTGGTCTGACCAATCGGAATCCACGCTTCAAGATTGTTTTGATCACGTGGACTGGGATATGTTCCGGGTAGCCTCTGAGAATAATATTGACGAATACACGGTTACGGTGACTGAGTTTATCAGGAAATGTATAGGAGAGTACCCACTGTGACTATTAAAACCTACCCAAACCAGAAACCATGTGTCACGTCCTGACCAGTAAAGGGGTCATTTGTCATTGTAGTATGGTCAGGGCATGGCAGGGGGTGTTGTTTTGGGGTTGGTTTATTTAGAAGGGATTTGTTCTAGTTTTCATTTTCTATATTCGTTTTCTATGTGTGGCAGAGTATGGTTTCCAATCAGAGGCAGGTGTCTTTCGTTGTCTCTGATTGGAAGCCATACTTAGGTAGCCCTTTTTTCCTTTGGGTTTGTGGGTGGTTGTTTTCTGTATAGCTTGGAACTGTTTCGTCGTTTGTTTATTTTGTTTGAGTGTTCTCTCTCAATAAAGAAAGAAGATGAGCACTATACCCGCTGCGCCTTGGTCTGTCCCTTACGACGCTAATGACACCATGGATAGATGGCAGAAGGAAAACCAGCCACGTCGCGGACACCAACGTCTTGCATCCGGACAAGCTAAACACCTTCGCCCGCTTTGAGGATAAAACAGTGCCACCGACGCTGCCTGCTACCAAGGACTGTGGGCTCGCCTTCTCTGTGGCCGACGTGAGTAAATTAGGGATAGGGTCTAGTTTCCTGAATTTCCGCCTGACTGACGTGCCCAAAGTAAACTGCCTGTTACTCAGGCCCAGAAGCCAGGATATGCATATAATTGGTAGCTTTGGATAGAAACACTTTGAAGTTTCTACAACTGTTAAAAAAATGTCTGAGACTATAAAATAATTGATATGGCAAGACAAAAACCAACCGGAATCTTTCTTTTTTTTGAGGTCCCAGGCTCTTATAAAGGAAACCTATTGTTCCTTTGTAAATCCGTCTCCCAGATTGCAATTCCTATGGCTTCCACTAGACGTCAACAGTCTTTATTCAAGGTTTCAGGCTTGTTTTTTTTAAAAACAAACAAGAATTTGGAGTTTTGTTTAGAACACCACCAGAACATGTCTTTCGGAGAGCAAGGGAGAGGGCATGCACTTACTAATTTTACTTTCCTATTGAACATACTACTTTCCGTATGAAATATTATAGTTGATTTACATTTTAGAGTACCTAAGGATTAAATAGAAACGTCGTTTTGACTTGTTTTGACGAAGTTTAGCGGTAGCTTTTTGGACTCCTTTGTCTGCATGTTGAACGAGTGGATTACTGAAATCGATTGCGCCAACTAAACAGACTTTTTGGGATATAAAGAAGGATTTTATCTAACAAAACGAACATTCATGTTGTAGCTAGGACCTTTGGGATAGCAAACAGAGGAAGATCTTCAAAAGTAAGTGATTTATTGAATCACTATTTGTGATTTTATGAAGCCTGTGCTGGTTGAAAAATACGTTGATATGTTGCGCCATCCTCAGACAATCACATGGTATGCTTTCGCCGTAAAGCCTATTGCAAATCGGACAACACAGTTAGATTAACAAGAATTTAAGCTTTTAAATTATATAAGATACTTGTATGTTCATGAATGTTTAATATTACTATTATTTATTTGAATTGTGCGCCCTCCAATTTCAACATATGTTGTCGGCTTGTGTCCCGCTAGCGGGACGCCTATCCCTAATTAAGCATGTTAACCTTCACAAGGCTGCCTGCCCAGACGGCATCCCTAGCCACGTCCTTAGAGCATACGCAGACCAGCTGGCTGGAGTGTTTATGGAGATATTCAATCTCTCCCTATCCCACTCTGCTGGCCCCACTTGCTTCAAGATCTCCATCATTGTTCCTTTACAGAAGAAAGCAAAGGTAACTGAACTAAATGACTATCTCCCCATAGCTCTCACTTCTGTCATCATGATATGCTTTGAGAGGCTAGTTACTTAAGGATCTGCCCCTTTTTTCCCCCATTTTCGCCTAAAATGACATACCCACATCGAGCTGCCTGTAGCTCCTGATGCAAGGATATGTATATTCTTGATACCATTTGAAAGGAATCACTTTGAAGTTTGGAAATGTGAAAGGAATGTAGGAGAATGTAATACATTTGTAACGGCTGTCGTAGAGAGAGGACCAAAGCGCAGCGTGTTGATTGCTCATGATGAATTTTTGATGTTGATTGCTCATGATATTTTTTTTTAAATAAACAACAAAGAAAAAAATAACAAAGAGAAAACAAAAGTGCACAGTTCAGTCAGGTACATAAACTAAACAGAACACAACTACCCACAAACACAGGTGGAAAAAAACCCTACTTAAGTATGATTTCCAATTAGAGACAACGAGGACCAGCTGCCTCTAATTGGAGATCATCCCCAAAAAAACAACATAGAAAAACTAGAACCTAAACATAGATATAGAAAAATGCAAAACACCCCCTGTCACGCCCTGACGTACTCTACCATAGAAAATAACATCTTACTATGTTCAGGACATGACACATTAGATATGGTAAAAGGTAATACAATGAAAAAAACAACCGTTACATTTTTTTTTTACCATCATCTTTGAATTGCAAGAGAAAGGCCATAATGTATTATTCCAGCCCAGGTGCAATTTAGATTTTGGTCACTTGATGGCAGCAGTGTATGTGCAAAGTTCTAGACTGATCCAATGAACCATTGCATTTATGTTCAAAATGTTTTTTCAAGACTGCCCAAATGTGCCTAATTGGTTTATTAATAACTTTTCAAGTTCAAAACTGTGCACTCTCCTCAAACAATAGCATGGTATTTTTTTCGCTGTGATAGCTACTGTAAATTGGACTGTGCAGTTAGATTAACACGAAATACATCTATGTCCTGGGAAATGTTCTTGTTACTTACAACCTCATGCTAGTCGCATTAGCCTACGTTAGCTCAACTGTCCCGTGGGTGGGACACCGATCTGTAGAAATCCTTAAGAGGTTTTAAGAATCACATCATCTCTATCTTACCTGACACCCTAGACCCACTTTCAATTTGCTTACCGCCCCAATAGATCCACAGATGATGCAGTCGCCATCACACTTCACAGTGCCCTATCACATCTGGATAAGAGGAATACCTATGTAAGAATGCTGTTCATTGATTTATAGCTCAACACTCAACACCAAAGCCAAGCTCATCATTAAGCTCGGGGCCCTGGGTCTGAACCCCACCCCGTGCAACTGGGTCCTGGACTTCCTGACGGGCCGCCCCCAGGTGGTGAAGGTAGGAAACAACACCTCCTCTTCACTGATCCTCAACACAGGGGCACCACAAGGGTGCGTGCTCAGCTCCCTCCTGTACTCCCTGTTCACCCATGACTGCGTGGCCTCGCACGCCTCCAACTCAATCATCAAGTTTGCAGATGACACAACAGTAGTAGGCCTGATTATCAACAATGACGAGACAGCCTACAAGGAGGAGGTGAGGGCCCTGGGAGTGTGGTGCCAGGAAAATAACCTCACTCAATGTCGACAAAACAAAGGATCTGATTGTGGACTTCAGGAAACAGCAGAGGGAGCACGCCCCTGTCCACATCGTCGGGACCGCAGTGTAGCAGGTGGAAAGCTTCAAGTTCCTCAGTGTACACATCACTGATGATCTAAAATGGTTCACCCACACAGACAGTGTGGTGAAGAAAGTGCAATAGCACCACTTCAACCTCAGGAGGCTGAAGAAATTTGGCTTGGTACCTAAAACCCTCACAAACTTTTACAGATGCACAATTGAGAGCATCCTGTCGGGCTGTATCACCGCCTGGTACGGAAACTGTACCACCTGCAACCACAGGGCTCTCCAGAGGGTGGTGCGTTCTGCCTAACGCATCACCGGGGGCAAACTACCTGCCCTCCAGGACACCTACAGCACCCGATGTCACAGGAAGGCCAACAACCACCAAGTCACTGCCTGTTCACCCTGATATCATCCAGAAGGCGAGGTCAGTACAGGTGCATCAAAGCTGGAACAGACAGACTGAAAAACAGCTTCTATCTCAAGGCCATCAGACTGTTAAATAATCATCACTAAGCGGCTTCCACACGGTTTTGTAACCCTGCACCTTAGAGGCTGCTGCCCTATATACATAGATTTGAAATCACTGGCAACTTTAATAATGGAACACTAGTCACTTTAATAATGTTTACATATTTTTGCTTTACTCATCTCATATGTATATACTGTATTCTATTCTTTGTCTATGTAACGCCCTGGCCATAGAGAGGGGTTTTTTGTTCTTTATTTTGGGTTAGGCCAGGGTGTTACATTGGGTGGGCGTTCTATGTTCCTTTTTCTATGTTTTGGTATTTCTTTGTTTTGGGCCATGTGTGTGGCTCCCAATCAGGCACAGCTGAAGCTCGTTGCTGCTGATTGGGAGTCACACATAAGGAGCATTTTTTTCCTTTGGGTTTTGTGGGTAATTGTTTCTGTTTTGAGTATTTTCCTAACAGGACTGTTTGCTGTCGTTTTTGTTCATTTTGTAGTGTTCTCTTGTTTTTTTTAATTAAAATTCTAATGATGAACACATCCTCTGCTGCACCCTGGTTCATTTCAGAAGACAGTCGTTACAGAATTACCCACCAACAACGGACCAAGAAGCAGAGGAAGGAGCAGCACAAGGAGAGGCACCAGGAGAAAAGCTATCTGGAGTCATGGACTTGGGAGGAAATCCTGGACGGGAAAGGACCATGGACTCAAGCTGGGGATTATCGCCGCCCACAGTGGGAGATCGAGGCGGCGAGAGCTGAGAGGCGCTGGTATGAGGAAAGGGAGCGCAACGGACACGGGAGGCAGCCCCACAATTTTTTTTGGGGGGGGGCACACGGGGAGATTGGCGGAGTCAGGTGGTAGACCTAAGCCAACTCCCCGTGCTTACCGGAAGCAGCGTGGTACTGGTAAGACACCGTGCTATGCTGTGGAGCGCACGGTGTCCCCAGTGTGCGTTCAAAGCCCGGTGCGCTACATACCAGCCCATCGCAAGTGCCATGCGAGTGCAGGCATCGAGCCAGGGCGGATGGTGCCAGCTCAGCGCGTCTGGTCTCCAGTGCGCCTCCTCGGTCCAGGTTATCCTGCGCCGGCGTTGCGCACTGTGTCTCCAGAGCGCTGGGAGGGTCCAGTTCGCCCAATGCCTGCTCTCCGCCCGTGCCGGGCCATAGTGGGCATTCAGCCTGGAGTGTGGGTAAAGAGTGTCCGTACCAGAACTCCAGTGCTCCCCCACAGCCCGGTTTATCCTGTGCCTCCTCCTAGGACCAGGCCTCCAGTGGGTCTCCCCATCCTGGTCCATCCTGTGCCACCTCCCAGGGCCAGGCCTCCAGTGGGTCTCCCCATCCTGGTCCATCCTGTGCCACCTCCCAGGACTAGGCCTCCAGTGGGTCTCCCCATCCTGGTCCGTCCTGTGCCACCTCCCAGGACTAGGCCTCCAGTGGGTCTCACCTGTCCAGAGCAGTCAGAGCTGCCCGCCAGTCAACAGTCGTCAGAGCTGCCCGCCAGTCAACAGTCGTCAGAGCTGCCCGCCAGTCAACAGTCGCCAGAGAGGTCAGACTGCGCTGAATTGCCGGAGTGGCCAGACTGCGCTGAACTGCCGGAGTGGCCAGACTGCGCTGAACTGCCGGAGTGGCCAGACTGCGCTGAACTGCCGGAGTGGCCAGACTGCGCTGAACTGCCGGAGTGGCCAGACTGCGCTGAACTGCCGGAGTGGCCAGACTGCGCTGAACTGCCCTGAACTGCCAGAGTGGCCAGACTGCCCTGAACTGCCAGAGTGGCCAGGGACGCCCGCAAGCCGGGCGCAGCCAGGGACGCCCGCCAGCCGGGCGCAGCCAGGGTCGCCCGCCAGCCGGGCGCAACCTTCGCCGCCCGCCAGCCGGGCGCAACCAGGGTCGCCCGCCACCCGGGCACAACCATTGCCGGCCGCCAGCCGGGCGCAACCAGGGTCGCCCGCCAGCCGGGCGCAGCCATCGCCGGGCACAGTCAGTGTCGCCCACCAGACCTTCGGCGCGGCCAGGTGCGCCACCTAAGAGGGCGACGCCAAGGGTGGAGCAGAGGCCACGTCCCGCACCTGAGCCGCCGCCGTAAGAAGGCCCACCCGGACCCTCCCCTTCAGAGTCAGGTTTTGCGGCCGGAGTCCGCACCTTTGGGGGGGGGGGGTACTGTAACGCCCTGGCCATAGAGAGGGGTTTTTTGTTCTTTATTTTGGGTTAGGCCAGGGTGTTACATTGGGTGGGCGTTCTATGTTCCTTTTTCTATGTTTTGGTATTTCTTTGTTTTGGGCCATGTGTGTGGCTCCCAATCAGGCACAGCTGAAGCTCGTTGCTGCTGATTGGGAGTCACACATAAGGAGCATGTTTTTCCTTTGGGTTTTGTGGGTAATTGTTTCTGTTTTGAGTATTTTCCTAACAGGACTGTTTGCTGTCGTTTTTGTTCATTTTGTGTTCTCTTGTTTTTTTAAATTAAAATTCTAATGATGAACAAATCCTCTGCTGCACCTTGGTTCCCTCTTCCAGACAGCCGTTACAGTCTATGCCACTCTGACATTGCTCATCCTAATATTTATATATTCCATTCTTTTCCTTTTAGGTTTGTGTGTATTGTTGTGAATTGTTAGATATTACTGCACTGTTGAAACTAGAAACACAATGATTTCGCTACACCCGCAATAACATCTGCTAAACATGTGTATGTGACCAATAAAATGTGATTTGATTTTAAACATTGGTTGTTAATAATGTATTTCATCTGAGCGATATACGGTGCAGCTACCTCTTCAAGTTCTCCCTTTCTATTTGCTGCTGAGAGCCAGAGTGGTGAATGTGAGGGGAAATCAGTGTGTAATTAATGAGGTGACTGATGGTTGAATAGGAGGGATGAGAGTCCCTAGTGGAGCTCAGCCTGAGCTTCAGCACGTGTGTGTCAACAAACAGGCACAGGGCCCCCCAGAAGGGACATCACTCAGTCCTCTGATGGTGCAACCTGGCTGCTGCATTCTACAGAGCACCACAGCTCCAACAGAACCCTAATAATGAATCCCTGTTTGCTAGACTTCACCATGGGTGTAGATAGGAAAGCAGGTGATTGATCTGAGGAGAATCCACTTCTGGGATCAGTATCCACCAACATCTGACAGCCTTGTGGGAGGAACTATAGGAGGACCAGCTCATTGTAATGGTTGGCAGGGAATACATGGAACAGAGTCAGACATGTGGTTTCCATGTGTTAGATGGGTTTGATACCGTTTCATTTATTCTATTCCATCCATTACAATTAGCCCGTCCTCCTATAGCTCCTCACACCAGCCTCCTCTGACATGGGTCAGTATAAGGGAGGTTGATGGGCCACACGGTGTGTTTTTAAACCTCACAGCCAGCAGTATTATATAATAACTGACTACTCCTGGTCCGGGTACTCTATATTATGTGTTATAATAAACTCAGCAAAAAAAGAAACGTCCACTCACTGTCAACTGCGTTTATTTTCAGCAAACGTAACATGTGTAAATATTTGTATGCACATAACAAGATTCAACAACTAAGCATAAACTGAACAAGTTCCACAGACATGTGACTAACAGAAATTGAATAATGTGTCCCTGAACAAAGGGGGGGGGGGGGGGGTCAAAATCAACGTAAGTCAGTATCTGGTGTGGCCACCAGCTGCATTAAGTAGTGCAGTGCATCTCCTCCTCATGGACTGCACCAGATGTGCCAGTTCTTGCTGTGAGATGTTACCCCACTATTCCACCAAGGCACCTGCAAGTTCCCAGACATTTCTGGGGGGAATGGCCTAGCCCTCACCCTCCGATCCAACAGCTTCCAGACGTGCTCAATGGGACTGTCTCTGTGTCAATCTCTGCCCGCTCAACCCAACACCCCACGGTTTACCACATATGGTGGAGAATGCGGGCAACTCAGTAGCTTTGGGTGCTGAGGGGGCGAGCGTACGGAGATTAGCATGGAGGAGCTGGTGGCTCAGTTCATCCTCAACCAGCAGAAGCAACAGGCTCTCCAGAAGCAAGCACTAGAGGAGCAGCACCAACAACCGCAGACTGGTAGCGGAGGTAGCCCAGTTGAAGGTTGGGAGGGCTCAGGAGTCTGGCCCGAATCAGTTTCTGGTTCAGTTAAGGGAGGCAGATGACGTGGAGTCGTCTTTGTGCACCTTCGAGAGGACAGCACAGCGGGAAGAATGGCCCAAGCCCAAGTGGGCCAGCCTGTTGGCACCCTACCTCTCTGGGAAGGCCCAGAAGGCCTACTTTGATTTGAATACTGACCAGGCCGTGAATTATGAGGGACTCAAATGGGAGATCCTGAGCCATTATGGGTTCAATCTCGCATGCCGTGCACAACTGGTCCACGACTGGGCCTTTGACCCCACCCTTTCCCCCGTGCTCAGATGAGCGACCTGGTGCGCCTTACCAGGGGCTGGCTACCGATGGAAGTACCGTCCCTCCCGATGCTCGACAAGCTCGTCCTGGATAAATACCTTCGGGCCCTGCCCTACGAGATGAAGAAGACTGTGAGCATGCAGAACCCCGAGAGCCTAGAGGAATTGCTGACCGTGGGGGAAAATTCACCAGAACACCCAGGACCTGCTGAGAGGGGCCGAGCGGAGAGAAGAGACGCGGCGAGGGGGACGAACAACACAAAGAGAGGCGAGGAGCTGAAGGGGGCCCGGACGGAACCAGCCAAGCCTGTGAAGCGGAAGGGTGACCCAAACCGACGACGTTGGCGGCTGCTGGACCCAGATCAGAGACGCTGCTATGAGTGCGGTGAGCCGGGGCACCTCGCGTGGAGCTGTCCCGGCCGGGAGGAGGCCAGGCCCTCCTCATCCCCCAGCTCTGGGGTAACCCGGATGGCGAGTTACGTCACCTCCTGTTGGGCGCACATGGAGACGGCCACTCCGATGGTTCCTGTACGAATCGATGGCATCGACACCAGCGCTCTGTTGGACTCCGGCAGCATGGTGACCCTGGCCCACCCGCAGTGGCTCAAACGAGAGGGGAAGGAGGAACCGAGTGACAAGGAGGAACCGGGTGACGAGGAGGTGACAGTGTCCTGTGTACACGGGGACACGAAGAGGTACCCAATGGTGCCCGTGAGGATAACCACCTCAAAGGGGGAGTGTCAGATGCGTGTGGGAGCTGTTCCTAACCTACCCCTGTCCATTCTCCTCGGTCGAGACTGCCCTCTCTTCCAGGCACTGTGGAGGAGGGACCTGGGAAGGCGAGCATGGGAGGTAGGAAGAAAAGGAAAAAGGACAGTCGCCTATGCAAACCAACCCCCGCCACGAGAGGTGTCCACTGGGCCCGAGTCGGACCTGGAGGAGGGAGACGACCCAGCTCCGGCAAGCGAGTCACCGGGTGAGGAAGACCTCAGGCTCCCCTTTATGGCGGTGGAGGCCCTAGATGGACCTCCCGACACGGGAATCCTCACTGGTCAGTTCGGGACAGCCCAGTTAGAAGACCCCAATCTCCAGAGCGCTAGGGGCCAGGTGATTGTGGTGGATGGCGTAATGTTACCTGGGGTAAGTGATTGGCGCTACCCCTACTTTGCAATCAAGCATAATTTATTCTATCAGGTAGTAAAGCATAATGGGGAGACAAAAGACTTGTTACTCATACCCAGCCAGTATGTAAGGGAACACCCCCCTGAAATGGACAAAAATGAATGGGATCTTATTGGCACCGTACGAAACATATACACGATGTACAATACCAGTCAAATGGACGTCGTTTCATTCAAAATTGATTGCAAATGCCATATTGCAAATGCCAAGTGTCACACAGCAAAAATCCAATAGATGGTGAGCACGCTCCACTGTACAATTTCTTATTGCAAATGTAACACAAGTCAAGACCCAAGAGTAAAACTTTTTTTTTTTTTAAACTTAGCACCCCCTTAAAGTGCTTTCTGGACCGTTTTTTAAATTAATTAATTTATTGTCAATTACACATGTATAAGAACTGTATGAACATACTTTTGTCATATTTTATTGTCATAATTTACTGTCCCTGTAAAAAATAAAATAAACTCAAACTCAAACTCAAATGATATATAGCACTATGAATCAACATAGATGGTCTATTTTTCATGTATGATGAGGGAGAAGTGGGACTCTGTTGTTTTTTTTTTTTATTGAAAAATGTCCAAAATGACCAGGGGTGCCCCCTATTCGATGGGCACGGGTTGGGGGTGCTCCCTACCCAACCGTATACCCCTTGCACCCCCCTAAAAGCATTAACCTCTTACATCTAGATGTTCCGTTAGCGGAACACCACTCCAATATCCAATGATTGGGCGTGGCGCGAAATACAAACTCCTCGAAAATCCGAAAACTTCAATTTTTCAAACATATGACTATTTTACACCATTTTAAAACAAGAATCTCCTTTATCTAACCACACTGTCCGATTTCAAAAGGGCTTTACAACGAAAGCAAAACATTCGATTGTGATCAGCAGAGTACCCAGCCAGAAATAATCAGACACCCATTTTTCAAGCTAGCATATAATGTCACAAAAACCAAAACCACAGCTAAATGCAGTACTAACCTTTGATGATCTTCATCAGATGACACTCCTAGGACATTATGTTATACAATACATGCATGTTTTGTTCAATCAAGTACATTGTCATGACGTTGGCCTCTTTTGGTACAGGGAGGACAGTTGACCCCTCCCTTTTGCACCCAATCCACCCTGTGTGTAAAGGGTCGTAAAAACTCTAAAATTCCAGGAGAGTCTCTGGCCACATGGCCCATAGAGAGACACAGGAAATTCTTCCAACTCATAGAATTGGAGAGCCAAGCGACATTTTGTGTTCTGGAGAAGGTATGGAAGATTGGTGAAGAATCCAGCTACGAACTGATCCACTTACATTTACATTTTACATTTTAGTCATTTAGCAGACGCTCTTATCCAGAGCGACTTACAGTAGTGAATGCATACATTTCATACAATTTCATACATTTTTTTTTTTCTGTGCTGGCCCCCCGTGGGAATCGAACCCACAACCCTGGTGTTGCAAACACCATGCTCTACCAACTGGTACAATTTTGTGATACTCAGAAGAGACAATATAGCCATATTACCATAAAACTGTTTATATAATAGCATCATAATGGTTGTATAGAATGTATTAATAAGGATAAAGCTTTTGTAAGACATTGAGATGCTATGTACAGATGTAATGTGATAGAATTGTATTTCTGTAACCAAATCTAACTCAGTCATAGGCACGCCCCCAGGGACCCATACAGGACCAGGCGTCATTTGACAAGCTGTTCTATGGGCACTATAAAACACCCCCTGATTCACATTTCTTCAGACCAGGCCTACACTCCGTGGCCCCTAGGTTCTACCATCTAATTCCTCTACTGAAAGTGAACCATACCACGTGGTTAACTTTTAGACTATTGATACCGACAGAATAAGAACAAGTCTTTGATATTAATTATTAGTCTGCAGCTAAGTAAATTATATCATCGAACGCGAAGACCAATGAAACAACCATTCTATGACGACATTAATGAATGTCGCTTTGAAAGATCCATTCTAACCGAGAGAGAGACTCTCCAACAGAACCGAACTCTCCAACAAAGAACGACGACACACTGAGCGTAAATATATATTGATTGCAATTGTTCCCGAATGAGTGAGCCTTCAATTGTCAATTGTTAATATTAATGAACTCTGTGTAACTTCTCAGCGGACCGTTTATGACCCATTGTTCAACAGGCCGACCTGCCTGTTTAGCCCACAAGGGCACATTCCTCTAATAATCCTTTGTGACGATAATGACTGTTTGTATGTTTTTCTGTTAATTACTTAGTGTAGTAAATAAATGATTTTCAGACAATTGATGTATGGATGATTTTAGTAAAGACTGGGTTCGTGCAGATACAACAATTTACGACGTTTGGAATGAGACTGGACTAGAGGTAAAATACACCAATTAAACTAGAAGATAATCGGCCTATACTATAATAGAATATAATATTATAGTACAGGAAAGTTATATTAGGAAAATTATAGCTTTGTAATCTGAATATTCTCCTTGGTGCCCCGATCTCCTAGTTAATTACAATTAAACGATTAATCAGTTTAATCGCGTGATAATAATTACAGGGAGCTAATTGATAAACATATCTTCCGTTTAATGGTAACCCAAAGACACAACATATTTATATCAAAAACCAGCTTTTTACATTAGCATGTGACGTTCAGAACTAGCATTCCCACCGAACACTTCCGGTGAATTTACTAAATTACTCAAGATAAACGTTCACAAAAAAACATAACAATTATTTTAAGAATTATAGATACAGAACTCCTTTATGCAATCGTGGAGTCCGATTTTAAAATAGCTTTTCGGTGAAAGCACATTTTGCAATATTCTGAGTAGATAGCTCGCCATCACGGGCTAGCTAATTTGACACCCACCAAGTTTGGTACTAACCAAACTCAGATTTACTATAAGAAAAATTGGATTACCTTTGCTGTTCTTCGTCAGAATGCACTCCCAGGACTTCTACTTCAACAACAAATGTTGGTTTGGTTCCAAATAATCCATAGTTATATTCAAATAGCGGCGTTTTGTTCGTGCGTTCAAGACACTATCCGAAGGGTAACGAAGGGTGACGCGCGGACACGTATCGTGACAAAAAAATTCAAAATATTCCATTACCGTACTTCGAAGCATGTCAAACGCTGTTTAAAATCAATTTTTATGCGATTTTTCTCGTAAAATAGTGATAATATTCCGACTGGGAGTCGTTGTTTTCGTTCAAAGACTGAAAAAGTAAAATGGACTCTTCACGTGCACACGTGCGCCCGTCTCATTGTTCTCAGATCGACCACTTACCAAATGTGCTACTGTTTTTCAACCAGAGACTGCAAAGTCATCATTCAACATTCTGGCGCCTTCTGAGAGCCTATGGGAGCGTTAGAAAATGTCACGTTACAGCAGAGATCCTTTTTTTGGATAGAGATGACAAAGAAGGCCAAGAAATGGTCAGACAGGGTACTTCCTGTACAGAATCATCTCAGGTTTTGGCCTGCCATTTGAGTTCTGTTATACTCACAGACACCATTCAAACAGTTTTAGAAACTTCGGAGTTTTTCTATCCAAAGCCTTTAGCGTCACGAATTTGACATGCTCAAAAATACTGCAGAAATCCATAATTTACTGGCCCGATGAACTCAGGATGGCCGGGCAGTGATAGTGGTTCCTCTCCATCGCTCATTGTGTTGATTTCATCATGTCCATTTGGTGATGTTTTTTCACTGTTGAATCTTATTGCAAATGTACTGTCCATTTGCAATATGTTTCAATGGGCATTTAGCAACACGAATTTGACATGCTCAAAAATACTGTAGAAATGCATAATTGACTGGCCCGATGAACTCGGGATGGCCGGGCAATGATTCTGGTTCCTCTCCATCGCTCGTTGGTGTTGATTTCAGAATGCCCAAAATTCACAGCGCCTTCTGTTTAAACCATAATAAAAACATAAAACACGTAGTTACGTTCTAGCTGCGGGTCCAGTTCTGACATTATGTGTAAGCCTAGCTGAGGCAACCCCGAAACCCAAGTTTTGGCTCGATAGGTCATTTGGAGCCCGAGCAGCGATCTTAATTGGTGCTGAAAATCCACATTTTCCAGGCATTGCTATGGGGTCCTTGAATGAGCTATCGGACAGAAACTTTAGGGTCCGTCTCTATGGGCCGAGGTGGTTTCAATGCACCTAGTCTTGCGACTCTGGGACTTTTCTAAATGTCGTCATTTTCGTGACGGTCAAAATGAATTGAAGTTATTGCAAATGTGCGATGCTGTTTCTCAGTCTGAGAACCTTCTAGAGCCACATAACCCACCGTGCACTATCGACTTGAGCTCTAGAAAAGGTTTCTAAAGTTTCAGAGCTCTAGGTCTGACGGCTCTTTGATAGTTCTAACAAAGGTAACTATTGCAGGCACTGTGTGTCTCTAAGCCCCACACTGTGTCACTCCGTCCTTGCTGTGTGAGTGTGTGTGAGCTTTTCTTGGAAATCTGATGGGAGAAATGATTGATTTACAGTTCATGAGGGTTGCCTAATCACACATATGAAGTTTTGGAAAGATCTGACTTTTTTAACCCTTCGAAACAGCCCCTATGACCCCAATTTAAGGGACTTCCGGTTGGCACAAGAAGCTGAAAGTAAACAAATATCCTCATTGGGGTAGGCTCTTATAGAATCCTGAGTTTAAAGTTTTTACGTTAAGAATTGATTGATCTACATAGGGTTGAATGCAGTGATTTTCACAAACTGCAGGTTTGGTATGGAAAAACACTTTTAGGGTGATTTTAACCACTTCCGGTTGCTCCAGGAAGCTTAGAATCAACACAGGTAGACCTCATAATGGCCTGATGAATTGTCATCGAAGACATGTTCATAAGGCATTCATAACCCACATTGGCTTCAGGTTGAATTTAGGGGAGCAAGCAATGTACTCCTATGGGGAGAGAAGTCATTGTAATCTGTGAGATGAAAAAACCCTGTTTTTACTGTTAAGGGTTCATGCCACACGGTCAAGGTTAGGCTTGCACAGATCGGGAGGACCTTAGGAACATTCCTGAGGTTGAATTGTGCTTCTAACCCTAACGGTTCCCCCGCTGTCACCCAAAAGCACCTGAAATTTAGGGCCAGGCTTCATTATGGGCCTACTTTTTTCACGGTCGCTGCGTTTAGACCGAGCGAGTTACAGTCAAGCAGGACATCTCGTTGAACTCGGCACGGCCTTGAGATTATGGTAATGCCATTGCAGGCTCTGTGTATTTTTAAGCCCCGCACTGTGTCACTCCAGCCTTTGTGTTTGTGTGTGTGTGTGTGTGTGTGTGTGTGTATGTGTGTGTGTGTGTGTGTGTGTGTGTGTGTGTGTGTGTGTGTGTGTGTGTGTGTGTGTGTGTGTGTGTGTGTGTGTGTGTGTGTGTGTGTGTGTGTGTGTGTGTGTGTGAGACTTTTTTTCTTTGACATCTGTTTGGGAGAAATGACTGATTTACAGTTCATGAGGGTTGCCTAATCACACACATGAAGTTTTGGAAAGGTCTGACATTTTTAACCCTTCGGAACAGCCCCAATGACACCATTTTAAGGCACTTCCGGCTGACACAGGAAGCTGAAAGTGAACACATATCCTCCTTGGGCTCTCATATAAAATTTTGAGTTTTAAGTCTTTATGTTAAGAACTGACTTATTTACAGAGGGTTGAATGAGTGTGTGTTATTTCAGAAAATCACAGAAATCTCGCAGAGCTCCGAAACCCACCTTAACGGATTTGTCTGAACACGCTGCAACTGGATCTTTAACTTTTTGGGAAAAAAACTCATTTTTTGGAACATCACCAATTGTACATTGTACGATTTCTCTTAAATTACGATTCTCTTAAATTCCTGACACCGTAGGTTCATGTACTTTGACGTGAAGCGGTGAAATTAGTGTTCTATTTTTGTTTTTGAACTTTAATGGCCTTAACTCAAAAAGCGTTGAGGCGTTGACACAATCTTGTTCGGGGCCAACTGCCCATTATGTCAAACCTATGCTCACCAAGTTTCGTCTTTGAAGTCTTTTCCATTTAGGAGAAATGGCCACGTCGTGATTGGTGATGTTTTGTACATTTGCAATAAGATTACATTCGCCATCTGGTGGTATTTCCCGGGACAGTGGAAAAATGACCAAAATTTGAAAATGTTATAAAACGGAAACCGAATGTCCGAGAGACTTCGTTCGATGACTACCCAGAAGATCTGGCCCCAGTGCACGGCCCGCCACCCGCCCGCATATTTTACAAACATTCGCGGACGTCTAGTAAGGGACCGTACATTTGCAATATGGAGTTTCTCATCGATCATACAGCAAATGCCAAAATGTCCCCTCATGTATGTTAGGACTGTGTTGCAGCCTACCCACACCCACCTGCTTGGGGTACACCTGTGGATGGAGAAAACCAGGGAGTGGATCGGGAACCTGTTCCACTGGCCCGGAGTCAAGCAAGCCGTGGAGGACTACTGCCGTAGTTGCCCGGAGTGGCAGATCACAGCTCTGAGGGTGCATTATCGAAACCCTTTGGTTCCCTTGCCCATTATAGGAGTGCCATTCGAGTGGGTGGCAATGGATCTGGTGAATTGGTTGGTGGTCCATTGGTGAAGACCGTGAGGGGACACCAATACATCCTGGTAACCGTGGATTACGCCACCCGGTGTCCTGAGGCAATCCCGCTACGCATGGCGGCAGCAAAAGGTATCGCACGGGAGCTCTTCCATTTATTTAGCCGGGTGGGTATTTCGCGGGAAATCCTGACGGACCATGGCACCGTGTACATGTCTTGTGTGATGAAAGATGTCTGCAATCTGTTACGAATTAAACAGGTGAGGACCAGTGTGTACCATCCACAAACTGACAGGCTGGTGGAAGGCTTCAATAAGACCCTAAAACAGATGCTGAAGAAGGTCATCGAGAGAGACGGGAGGAACAGGGACCAGCTGCTGGCCCACCTGATGTTTTCAGTGTGCAAGGTACCCCAGGCATCCACGGGGTTCTCCCCCTTTGAGCTCCTGTATGGCCATCGGCCCCGCGGGCTGCTGGACCTAGCCAAGGAGGTCTGGGAGGAGCAGCTGACCCCCCCCTCGCAGCATAGTAGAACATGTGGAGGAGATGAGGGAGAGGATGGCGGCGATTTGGCCAGTGGTGACAGAGCACATGGCCCAGGCGCAACGTGGCCAGGAGCGTGTCTACAACCGGGGGACCCAACCACAAGAGTTCCAACCCGGTGAGAAGGTTTTGGTGCTGATCCCTATAATGGAGAGTAAATTCCTAGCTACGTGGCATGGGCCCTACGACATTGTTGAGCGGGTAGGCGATGTAAACTATAAGGTCCGCCAACCGGGGCAGAGAAAACCCCTTCAGCTTTACCATGTGAATTTACTGAAGAAATGCCACGCACGTGAGGCGCTGTGCATAACGTGGACCCGGCCACAGCAGGGCCCGCCCTCGGACAAAATTGCAATGGGGGAAGATCTCAGCCCGACCCAACAACAAGAGCTCAGAGAGTTGGTCCAGCGGAATACGGCCGTGTTCTCCGAGGTGCCGGAGCGCACGGATCTCGTGGAACATCAGATCCACACCCGTCACGGGAGAAAAAGTGCGTAAACGGCCATACCGGATACCAGAAGCCCGGAGTGTGGTGGTCCAGCGAGAAGTAACAACAATGCTAGAAATGGGGGTACTGGAGGAACCATCCACTTCTGTAATGACTTCCGGGCCTGAACAAGATCAGTAAGTTCAATGCCTACCCCATGCCCCAGGTGGACGAACTGATCGACCGCTTGGGGATGGCGAGATACGTCAGCACCTTGGACCTGACGAAGGGGTACTGGCAGGTGCCACTGGCAGCGGCCTCCTGAGAGAAGACTGCCTTCTCCACCCCGGGGGGCCTATACCACTACCAGGTTCTGCCTTTCGGGCTCCACGGGGCACCAGCGACCTTTCAGCGACTCATGGACCACGTCCTGTGGCCGCATAGTGAGTACGCAGTGGCTTATCTGGATCACATAATTGTGCATAGTGACAGTTGGGAGTTACATCTTTGTAAGTTACAGGCCGTGGTTGATGCGCTAAGGGATGCAGGTCTGACCGCGAACCCCCACAATTGCAAGCTGGACTACGCCGAGGTGGAGTACCTGGGATATCAGATCGGGAGGGGAAATGTGAAACCCCAAGAAAAAAATAATCGCTGCCATTAGGGGATGGCCGGTCCCCCAAACCAAGATGCAGGTGAAGTCATTCCTGGGGTTAGCAGGGTACTACAGTAGATTTGTACCTAACTTTGCCGCAATAACTTCTCCCCTCACAGACTTAACCTCTATGGGCTAGGTGGGACGCTAGCGTCCCCCCCGTGGTGCACTCCATCAACAGCAGGTGCATTTCAAGAGCGGCAAATTTGAATCCAAATAAATGTCAAAATTCAAATTTTTCAAACATACAACTATTTTACACCCTTTGAAAGATAAACATCTCCTTAATCTAACCACGTTTTACGATTTCAAAAAGGTTTTACGGCGAAAGCATAAATTTAGAGTATGTTAGGACAGTACATTTACAAGAGTTGTGTGTAATGTTTTGTCAAGTCAAAGACAGGGTCACCAAAACCATAAAACCAGCTAAAATGATGCACTAACCTTTTACAATCTCCATCAGATGACACTCCTAGGACATTATGTTAGACAATGCATGCATTTTTAGTTCTATCAAGTTCATATTTATATCCAAAAACAGCGTTTTACTATGGCATTGATGTTGAGGAAATCGTTTCCCTCCAATAACCGGCAGTCAAGTCAGCACCACAAATTAAATAATTAAAATTAGAAAACATTGGTAAAATATTATATTGTCATTTAAAGAATTATAGATTTACATCTCTTGAACGCAATCAACTTGCCAGATTTAAAAATAACCTTACTGGGAAATCACACTTTGCAATAATCTGAGCACTGCGCCCAGAAAAATACGCGTTGCGATACAGACTAGCCGTCATGTTGGGGAGATCTAAAATCGAAAATACTATGTAAATAATCCATTACCTTTGATTCTCTTCATCAGATGTCACTTCCAGGTATCACAGGTCCATAACGAATGTAGTTTTGTTCAAAAAAGCTCATCATTTATGTCCAAAAATCTCCGTCTTGTTAGCACATGATCTAAGCCAGCCGGACTTCTCGTCATGAACGAGGGGAAAAAATATATTTACGTTCGTTCAAACATGTCAAACGTTGTATAGCATAAATCATTAGGGCCTTTTTTAACCAGAACATGAATAATATTCAAGGTGGACGAATGCATTCTCTTTTATAACGTATTGGAACGAGGGTACCCAACATGAACTCGCGCGCCAGAGTCTAATCGGCCATCACCGTTCCATGGCTCTTGTTCGGTCAGATCTCACATTAAAAGACTCAAAACACTTTGTAAAGGCTGGTGACATCTAGTGGAAGCAATAGGAAGTGCCAAAATATTCCTCAGCCCCTGTGTTTTTCAATGGCATAGGTTTAAAGGTAATACAACACATCAGGTATCCACTTCCTGTCAGAAAATGTCTCAGGGTTTTGCCTGCCAAATGAGTTCTGTTATACTCACAGACACCATTCAAACAGTTTTAGAAACTTTAGAGTGTTTTCTATCCATATATAATAAGTATATGCATATTCTAGTTACTGGGTAGGATTAGTAACCAGATTAAATCGGGTACATTTTTTTATCCAGCCGTGCAAATACTGCCCCCTAGCCCTAACAGGTTAACAAAGGCACAACTACTCCAGAGGGTGCGATGGACAGAGGACACAGAGGCGGCATTCCAGGCCCTGAAGGATGTGTTATGTTCGCACCCGGAACTCGTCATTCCGGACTTCTCAAAAAACCTCCTGATCCAGACAGACACGTCTGACACAGGGGTAGGGGCCGTTTTGTCCCAAGAGCAGGAAGGCGAAGAGCACCCCATGTATGTCAGCAGGAAGCTCCTCCCGAGGGAGAAGAAATACTCGATTGTCAAGAAGGAGTGCCTCGCCGTGAAGTGGGCACTCGGCACCCTCAAGTAGTACCTCATCGGGAGGAAGTTCACCCTGATCGCTGACCATGCCCACCTCGTGTGGATGGCAAGAGGTAAGGACACGAATGACCGTGTCACCCGCTGGTTCCTGTCCTTACAGCGATTCTCTTTCTCTGTTATGCCCAGCATGGCAATGCGGACGCCCTATCCAGGAGGGACGCAAACCTAGTCCTGAGCATGCCTCCCTCTCAGTCAGGGCTAAGGGGAGGGGTGTGTTATCCAAGGAGGTCTACCCCTGGGGATGGTAATAGAGGGAGGTATGTGAGGCGACGTTGGCTTCCTCTGCTGGGAATACGGGAGCTGGGCACCCCGACACAGACAGCTCTAAGTGGAGGTAATTAGAGGAAAGTGCCAACCAGCCGTGGAGGCTAAATAAAAGGAGCACAGTGGCACACCGTGAGAGAGAAGGGGGAGAGACCATCACCAAGCAAAAGTAGAGAAGAAGGACAGAGGTAAACCTAAGTGATTTTCTTTGTTATGTTTATTTTTTGTCTTAGTAAAGTTGTTTCTGCGGACTAAAGCCTCCCTGTCTCTGTGTCAATCTCTGCACGCTCAACCCAACACCCCACGGTTTACCACACCCTTTACAATGAAGATCTGTGAAGTTATTTGGATTTTTACAAATCCTGAAAAAGGGACGTTTCTTTTTTGCTGAGTTCATCTGTTGATGGTAGGCTGTTTTGTCAAGTTGGCTGGATGTTATTTGATTGGTGGACCATTCTTGATACACACAGGAAACCAGCAACATTGCAGTTCTTGACAGAAACCGGTACGCCTGGCACCTACTACCATACCCCGTTCAAAGGCACTTAAATCTTTTGCCTTGCCTATTCACCCTCTGAATGGAACACATACACAATACGTCTCAATTGTCTCAAGGCTTAAAATTCCTTCTTTAACCTGTCTCCTCCCCTTCATCTACACTGATTGAAGTGGATTTAACAGGTGACATCAATAAGGGATCACAGCTTTCACCTGGATTCACCTGGTCAGTCTATGCCATGGAAAGAGCAGGTGTTATTAATATTTTATATACTCAGTGAATACTACAGTGCATTTGGAATGTATTCAGACCCATTGACTTTTTCCACATTTTGTTACGTTACAGCCTTAAATAAATAAATACAAATATTCAGCAATCAACACACAATACCCTTACCCCAGGTAACAGTACATACCTGTCTATATAAGCTCCCATAGTTGACAGTGCATGTCAGAGCAAAAACCAAGCCATGAGGTCGAAGGAATTGTCCGTAGAGCTCTGAGACAGGATTGTGTACATATCTGGGGAAGGTACCTAAAAATGACTGCAGCATTGAGGATCCCCCAAAAACAAAGTGGCCTCCATCATTCTTAATTGGAAAAAGTTTGTAACCACCAAGACTCTTCCTAGAGCTGGCCGCCTGTCCAAACTGAGCAATCGGGGGAGAAGGGCTTTGGTCAAGAATCCAATGGTCACTCTGGCAGAGCTCCAGAGTTCCTCTCTGGAGATGGGAGAACCTTCCAGAAGGACAACCATCTCTGCATCACTCCACCAATCAGCCCTTTATGGTAGAGTGGCCAGACGGTAGCCATTCCTCAGTAAAAGGCACATGACAGCCCGCTTGGAGCTTGCCAAAAGGCACCTGAAGACTCTCAGACCAGGTTTGAAGGAAAGATGAACAGAGCAAAGTACAGAGAGATCCTTGATGAAAACCTGCTCCAAAGCTCTCAGGACCTCAGAATGGGGGGAAGGTTCACCTTCCATTAAGACAACAACCCTAAGCACACAGCCAAGACAACGCAGTAGCGGCTGCGGGATGTGCTTGAGTGGCCCAGCCAGAGCCTGAACTCGATCGAACATCTCTGTAGAGACCTGAAAATAGCTGTACAGCAACGCTCCCCATCCAACCTGACAGAGCTTGAGAGGATCTGCAGAGAAGAATGGGAGAAACTCCCCAAATACAGGCTTGCCAAGCTTGTAACATCATACCCAAGAAGACTCGATGCTGTAGTCGCTGCCAAAGGTGCTTCAACAAAGTACTGAGTAAAGGGTCTGAATACTTATTTAAATGTGATATTTCAGTTTTGTATTTGTAATAAATTTGCAAACATAAAAAAAAAAACTGTTTTTGTTTTGTAATTATGGGGTATTGTGTGTAAATTGACGAGGGGGAAATAACAATTTAATACATTTTAGAATAAGGCTGTAACGTAACAAAATGTGGAAAAAGTCAAGGGGTCAGAATACTTTCCGAAAGGCACTGTATAAATCCACCCATATCCTTTTTTTATTTGGGGGGGGGGGGGGGGGGGTTGTGGATAAAATACCAGGGCCGAATTCTTCCCAGTCCACTTCTGGCCATAGGCTATAGTATGTCATAACTTTGGATGAAAAGTGCTCCTTCAGAAGAGCAAGCAGCATGACAAAACAAAGAGGAAAAGGAAACATGAGAGAACAATGACAAAAAGTAAACATGAGAAAACAAGGAGGAAATAAAACGGGACAAATCAATGAGCCTGATGCCTGCTATTTTTGCAGTTACATGATTTTTTTGTTTTACTGTTACGTAATTTATTGATTTGTCCTTCAACTCGTAATGACCCACTTTAACACAACTTCACCCCCCACACACACACAGTAGTATGTTTTGAGCTTCCGTTTGTCTGAACCATGTGCTGCTGGCTGCTGTAAAATCACAGTCACAGTTGGCTTAGATACAAGTTAAAATAGAACTAGAATAATGCAATTGTTAAATGTCTTCCTGTTTGTATATGCAGGTATAAATAGAAACAGACAACACTACACACAGTGGGAGGCACATTTGGTACAGTTAGCTTCTCATTTAAAAATGCTTGTTGTACTTATTTAAATATTTAAATCAATCAAATGTGATTATATGGAGCTTTAAAAAAAAATACAGAACCAGAACAGAACCAGAGACAGGACAGAACAGAACCAGAGACAGGACAGAACCAGCACCAGAGACAGGACAGAACCAGCACCAGAGACAGGACAGAACCAGAGACAGGTCAGGACAGAACCAGAGACAGGTCAGGACAGAACCAGAGACAGGACAGAACAGAACCAGAGACAGGACAGAACCAGAGACAGGACAGAACCAGCACCAGAGACAGGAGAGAACCAGCACCAGAGACAGGACAGAACCAGAGACAGGACAGAACCAGAGACAGGTCAGGACAGAACCAGAGACAGGTCAGGACAGAACCAGAGACAGTACAGGACATAACTAGTGACAGGACACATCCAGAGACAGGTCAGGACAGAACCAGAGACAGGACAAAACCAGAGACAGTACAGGACAAAAATAGAGACATGACAGGACCAAATACAGGACAGAAGCAGAGACAAGTCTGGACAGAGGCAGAGACAGGACGGGACCAGAGACAGGACAGAACCAGAGAAAGGACAGAAGCAGACAGGACAGAACAGCCTCCATATCAAGCAGTTTGGTGTTTACTAATCTCTGTTAACCCAGAACTAAAATCTTGTGTAATATGGTCAGATGCAGTCTGTGCACCAAAGGTTTTTACTGGACGTTATAGCACTGAAGTGTAACATCAGTTGTAGAGCATACACTGTGTTGTCAAGACCTCTGGCCGTAGCTAGCTGGTAGACATGATTTATCATAACAATGAATGGGGGCACTCATTGTGACTATCATGGAGGGAGGACTTTCCTCAGGCTTAGAAATAGCTTGTGCAATCAACAATTTCAGTTTAAAGCAATCAGATTAAAGTAAATTGATGGGTTCTTCGAGCAGACGTTGATTCAGGAACGTGACTAGGATCAACATGAGCTGTGGAAATGAATTGCCTTCATGAAGACAACATTTAGGATCTTTCTTTAAGCATATACATTATTGACGGTATTTGCACCCAAAGAACTATACCATACACTGAGTGTACAAAACATTAGGAACACCTGGTCTTTCCATGACATCGACTGACCAGGTGAAAGCTATGATCCCTTATTGATGTAATTTGTTAAATACACTTCAATCATTGAAGATTAAGGGGAGGTCACAGGTTAATAAAGAAGGAATTGTAAGCCTTGAGACAACTAAGACATGGATTGTGTATGTGTGCCATTCAAAGAGTGAATGGATAAGACAATATATTTATGCCTTTGAATGGTGTATGGTAGTATGTGCCAGGGGAACCAGTTCGTGTCACGAACTGTAACGCTGCTGGGTTTTCTATGCCTAACAGTTTACTGTGTGTATCAAGAGTGGTCCACCACCTAAAAGACATCCAGCCTACTTCACACAACTGTGGGAAGCACTGGAGTCAACAAAGGACAGTATCCCTGTGGAACGGGGGGGGGGGGGGGGGGGGGGACACAGTGAATGAAACGGGACACAGTGAATGAAACAGGACACTTTTAACTTTCTGAAACGTTCACTATTTCTTCTTTTGTGAAACGTTTTCTATGAACAGTATCGGCTGGTGAGAGCGGAAACCAGGGAGGGACAGAGAAAGGGATTTTAAATGCATGAGCAGGCATTTTTGATATTCATAGTTCATCCTGTACCTTGTGGGGAGCCTGAGTTAAAGGGCCAAAGGTCTTATCTCGCTAAATGAGCCGACTCTCACTGCATGGGATGTGCCTCGCGAATAGGTCAAATCATGTTGCCATTAATTTTTGAAAAGCGCTATATTGAATGTTCATATAGTACCAGGCTGTCTTTTCTCTCCTTTCCTCTAATAAAATCATCTCCTAAAACACCATTTCCCATCATCAGATCAGGAGGAGATAGTCCTGTCTATTTCTTGTTGAGCCATTTATCTTTTCCTTACGTTGATGAATTCATTACGTTGACAATTCCCTGTCGGAATAATGAAATGCCACCCAGGGATTGGTCCGCTGGGTTGAAATGGAATGCAGAGATATCCAGGCCCAATTATTGTAATATTGCTCTTCTCAGGTAATCCATCTCTGAGAACTTCTATTAGTTCATACAGTATAGACTATGGCAAAAAGCACCCTATTCCCTATTTAGTGCACTACTTTTTACCAGGGTCCTATGGGTTTTGGTCACAAGTAGTGCACTATGTAATGAATAGGGTGCCACTTGGGACGTATCCTCTGTCTGTGACTGGCTGCAGCTGCTGTAGGTCTGGTTGAAATCTAAATGACTTGAGGACATAACCTCCTCTTTCAGCGACACATCTGCTTTAATTGTGTTTTTTACTGGTTTAGACAAGGACTCAACGATGGCACTCTTCTTGATTATAACGCCTGATTTAGCTTTCCTGGAATGGCTCCTGCATGGAAAATTATTTAAATTGGCTGTAGGGTATATGGTCTTATGTCTTGACTAACCTGTACCCCCGCACATTGACTCGGTACCGGTACCCCCTGTATTTAGCCTCGTTATTGTAATTTTATTGTATTCCTTTTTTTTTTTACTTTAGTTTATTTAGCAAATATTTTCATAATTATATTTAGTAATATACCACTGGCTAATCTACATGTCTCTCCTATAGTAATATACCACTGGCTAATCTACATGTCTCTCCTATAGTAATATACCACTGGCTAATCTACATGTCTCTCCTATAGTAATATACCACTGGCTAATCTACATGTCTCTCCTATAGTAATATACCACTGACTAATCTACATGTCTCTCCTGTAGTAATATACCACTGGGTAATCTACATGTCTCTCCTATAGTAATATACCACTGGCTAATCTACATGTCTCTCCTATAGTAATATACCACTGCCTAATCTACATGTCTCTCCTATAGTAATATACCACTGGCTAATCTACATGTCTCTCCTGTAGTAATATACCACTGGGTAATCTACATGTCTCTCCTATAGTAATATACCACTGGGTAATCTGATCCGCTGATGGTCTGATCGTGGGTTTTTCCTCCTTTTTCTCAGCCACATGGAGACAGGCATGGAGCAGGACACCTGGTTGTCACTTGCAGCTCAGCGGGGTCCTACAGGGCCCCAGGAAATGCCATCTATCATTGTCGCCAGACCAATCATCCTTACCAGCAGGGACCTTCTATCCAGCAGGAACTATCAGGAACGTTCACAGTTAGGTCTTGGTAGAGTGTCCCTATTCCCTCATCTCATGTCACCGCCACTAAGGCACTGTAGAGTGGAAATGGGAATGATACCAGACAAGCAGTATCGGCTCGGCATTGAGCTACTTTTCTAAGTGATTTTCAGTTCTATTGGGTGCTATGTTGTGGCAAGCCTACTGTAACTTATTACCATCAATACAGTTGGCCTTCTTGCTTATTCCCTAACATATCCTCCACCAAGGTGCTAGTGCAGTTCGATGGGAATCGTGCTACCAGACTCCAGACTAGTGCTACCAATACAGTTGGCTTTCTTGTAAAATAAGATTTAATATAAAGTTCCTTGTACTATAACATGGGAATCACAAAAGCTGTTGAGCATCCGAAGAGGGGGATGGTTGTTTCCCTATTAGACTCACAAGTTACTATTGTATGAGCTGTTAATTACATTATCTAGGAAGGAAAGGGTTGTCTCATAAGATTAGCTTGTTGTTGGCCAAGGCGCAAAACAAACAAATTAAACATTATAGAAGGTGGCAACCATTCAAGTGCAATTTTTCAAGTGCATTGTGCAGTAACTTATGGTTTCACATTAAATTAGTTATCAATGCTTGAAATATCCCCTGTCCCCCTCTCTTGTAATGAGTCTATAATGCCTATTCTAAATTCAGTCTTAACTTTTGCTCGTCTGTTGTTTTATATAATTGATCGTCCATTGTCATTCAACTGAATTCACAACACTGTTATAAATAGTAAGACAATATGATGTTATTTAGATCAGCAATTAAATAAACTGTGACGAAGCATAGACTTAAAGTAAAGATTTACCAACAGAATCACATAGAATACAACTAAATCATACACCTACATGACCAGATTATATAATGCATGGAAAGAAAACATGCCTTCATTGCTAAAGGCCAAAAGGATACTAGAGGAGACCAGAGATTAAAATTCATACCTTCAGATCAGCCCTCCAGAGGAAGCTGCTGTATGTTAAGCATCTCCTAAACCTGCTGGACTAGCACCGGGACAAAGGCCTCTGAAATATCTCCTAATCCTGCTGGACTAGCACCGGGACAAAGGCCTCTGAAATATCTCCTAATCCTGCTGGACTAGCACCGGGACAAAGGCCTCTGAAATATCTCCTAATCCTGCTGGACTAGCACCGGGACAAAGGCCTCTGAGATATATCCTAAACCACAGAGCTGGATAGGGATTGGAGTGGGAAACCCTTACCCCTTGATGGAGGATTAGGCCTACCAGAGGCTTCACAGTAAGCCAAGTCTTACTGCATGTGCCTGGGCCATCTCACCAAAACATTCGGGTCGTGTTCATTAGGGCCCACCGTAGCAAATCGTAGCCAAGGGGTTTGCAATGGAAAACGTCTTAAGTTCTCCTAGTCTCTTACTGTTTCAGTCACTTTTCTCCTGTATGGTGCCTAATGAATAACACTCAGGTAATCCCCGACAATCACAGGGAGACAATCACAGGGAGACAACCACAGGGAGACAATCACAGGAAGACAAACACAGGAAGTATGGCACAGGTAAAAGGCATACTACGGTGATGGAAAGTAACCCAAAAAGCAGACATTATAAGTTCTCTGTGTATGTCTTTCTAAAACAATGCTACATAAACCATGACAGACATGTTACTGGCAGCACAACAGCAAACTGTTAAAGTAGGTGAGGATATCAACCTTAGGTTCTGCAGGGCAGACAGAGCAGGCTCCATGGGAAAAGGATGTGTGCTTGTTGCTTGCATCAGCTGGAGAAGCTTATTGTCTGAGAAGCACAGAGGGGATCACCACAAACCCAAAGTATTTACCCCTTTCTGATTTTCTCTATTTTTGCATATTTTTGATATCGAATGTTATCAGATCTTCAACCAAAACCTAATATTAGATAAAGCAGTTTATAAATAAAATGAGGTTCTTACTATGGAATGCAGTGTTTGGTTTTCGCCAGATATAACGGGACTCATCTCGTCCAAAAAGTTGACTCAAGTTTTCCTAAAAAGCACCTGGATAATCATCAAGACTCTTGGAAGAATATTCTATAGACAGATGAGTCAAAAGTCAAACTTTTTTGGACGAAATGGGTCCCATTATGCCTGGCGATGCCATTTTGGGCCTATGTGTTTATGTTTCATCCACATGCAGTTCAGTCAACAGGTGTTGCCCGAGTTGCTACAGTAGTGATCCATGCCAAAACAGTTTACTGTTTGATGCAGCCACCATACATCACTCTGTATGGCTGTCAAAGCAGCCAATGGACAATGTCATCATCTCTGTCAGATGTTATGATGACCTGTCATGATGAACCACTGTCTCGACGTTACACCCATTAAAGAAGGAACACAATCTAAGACACGAGAGACCTTTTGACAATACACAGACGCTGAGATGTAACCAAAAACGGTATGATTCCATGTTGGCAAAGAGTCCAGTGCATTGCCTTGTGTAAAGTCTGATCTGGCTATCATTTAAAAAAAGGAAAATGTTCAAAACAAGGTATCAACACAAGCAGGTAAACAAACCAACAGCTTTTTAAGCCATACATATTTATGTAGCGCATCTACATACTGTAATAATGATTTGTGAGGACAAACATTTGCAAATGTATGTAGAAGTATATTTAAATTACAACAGGGCACTGAAGCTTGTAAGTCTATAAAAAGAGGGAAAAAACTAACTACTGTAGCACTTGAATACATTTTGAAAATGCATAACATATTCAAAGCAATGCTCCCTACTGACTCTGACTAATTCTATTTTCCAGAGGAATTCTTAAATAGACTCGGAGGAGGGTTTGGTTGGTTCATAATGTTGTACTAATGTCTGCATGACTGGTATAATGAAAGACATGACATCCCAACCCCTGTCAGTTTTACTGTGGTAAATCTACAGGACACTCTCGACTCACCCCATGACCCCTATGACACTGGTAAGACGCATATCTTACAATCGCACATTGCCCCTGTGACATTCACAACAGGAAGTAAATTGGGCCCATAACAACACGTAATCTGTGGGAATGCAGTCTGACCTAACAGCTCTTGATACCAACAACTTATACTGATCGTCAAGCCCCCAAATTCCATAATGAGTTCTATCAATGAGGCATCATTCAATGTTAACAATTAGTGACGGTATAGAAAGGAGATTGGAATGACTGATTTTAAAATAACACACTCATTTGAGTCTTTAGGCAACTGGTCATTGGCAGCTGTTGTTTTCCAAAATCTGTGCCAAAAATGTTGATGCTAACTTGAGGCTGTTTGTGATTTATATATATATCTATATCGATAGAAATAAATAAATAGTTAGGCGAGACACCAATATTAATAATCCAATCATCATTCATTCCCTAAGCGCTAGTCTATAATTTATTCACTGGACGAAAGCATAAAAGTTGCGAGGGTAAATTGTCCTACATCAATCATAGATGAATGTGTGACTGCAGCAGGCAGGCAGCTGTGTTGCTCCAAGCAAGAAAAAAACTGCTTCTACGTTGTCCTTTTCTAGGCCTCGGCTGCGAGTGGATGCGTTGCTGTTGAACAGCAGTGCACAAACATCCCCCGGCCTTACTGCAATAAACAGGATTGATGTAGGCTACCAAGACATTTGACTTGATCCAGCAGTGCTTGAGAGGAATCATTCAGCTTCATTGAGCCGCTAAAGAGCTTTTTGAGGGAAATGTTTTCCTCGGCCATTTTACTCTTTCTCTAGACACCACTGGCATCAATGTAATGGGGTGTTCTAAGCATATATAGGATAGATAGTCTATCTTTTCTAAATCGTTTTGCTTTATTTTCAAGCTCTCTCTCTATACAGTATAAGCAGTTTTTGATTAGGATTAGGATGTTTATTTCACCATACTGAAATTGGTTAACTATAGTTTTGTGCAGATACTCAGGTAGTTCAAGCTTCATTGTTGATACGATATTGAAGTAATAAGTTAGTCAACAGCGCATATTAAAGAGTCAACAGAGCATATTTCTAACAGAAACAATGTAAATCCTGATATAAAATAAATAAAATGTAAATCCTGAAAATTGCACAATACCCCATAATGACGAAGCAAAAACAGGTTTTTAGTCATTTTTGCAAATGTATGAATAAAAAACAACTGAAATAGCCCATTTACATAAGTATTACTCAGTACTTTATTGAAGCACCTTTGGCAGCAATTACAGCCTAGAGTCTTCCTGGGTATGATGCTACAAGCTTGGCACACCTTCATTTGGGGAGTTTCTCCCATTCTTCTCTGCAGATCCTCTCAAGCTATGTCAGGTTGGATGGGGAGCATTGCTGTACAGCTATTTTCAGGTCTCTCCAGAGATGTTCGATCGCGTTCAAGTCCTCGCTCTGGCTGGGCCTCTCAAGGATATTCAGACACTTGTCCTGAAGCCACTCCTGCGTTGTCTTGGCTGTGTGCTTAGGCTCGTTTTCCTGTTGGAAGGTCCTGAGCGCTCTGGAGCAGGTTTTCATCACGGATCTCTCTGTACTTTGCTCCGTTCATCTTTGCCTTAATCCTGACTACTCTCCCAGTCCCTGCAGCTGAAAAACATCCCACATGGTGCTGCCACCACCGTGCTTCACCATAGGGATGGTGCCAGGTTTACTCCAGATGTGATGCTTGGCATTCAGGCCAAAGAGTTGAATCTTGGTTTCATCAGACCAGAGAATCTTGTTTATCATGGTCCGAGAGTCTTTAGGCAAACTCCAAGCGGGCTGCCTTTTACTGAGGAGTGGCTTTCATTTGGCCACTCTACTATAAAGGCCTGATTGATGGAGTGCTGCAGAGATGGTTGTCCTTCTGGAAGGTTCTCCCATCTCCACAGAGGAACTCTAGAGCCCTGTCAGAGTAACTATTGTGTTCTTGGTCACCTCCCTGACCAAGGCCCTTCTCCCCCAAATGCTCAGTTTGGCTGGGCGGCCAGCTGTAGGAAGAGTCTTGGTGATTCCAAACTTCTTCCATTGAAGAATGATTGAGGCCAATGTGTTCTTGGGGACATTCAATTCTGCAGAAATATTTTGGTACCCTTCCCCAGATCTGAGCCTTGAAAAAATCCTGTCTTGGAGCTCTACGGACAATTCCTTCGACCTCATGGCTTGGTTTGTGTTCTGACATGCACTGTCAACTATGGGAGCTTATATAGACAGGTGTGTGCCTTTCCAAGTCATGTCCAATCAATTGAATTTACCACAGGTGGACTTCAATCAAGTTGTAGAAACATCTCAAGGATGATCAATGGAAACAGGATGCACCTGAGCTTAATTTCCAGTCTCATAGCAAAGGGTCTGAATACTTATGTAAATAATATTTCTCAAAACCTGTTTATAATTATGGAGTATTGTGTGTAGATTGCTAAGGATTTTTATTTATTTAATACATTTTAGAATAAGGCTGTAACGTAGCAAAATGTGGAAAAAGTAAAGGGATCTGAATACTGGGTAGACAAAGTACACAGTGTCTACCCTCCAACACCAAATCATGTCGACCTATAAAATGCAGGCTCAAAGCTCAAAGTCTGCACGAATATTTAAAGCACGAAGCTATTGTGTTGCTGATGTGTAGAATATAACTGTGTTTACTTGATTTCTGGAAAAGCTGCATCTGTTATTTTCCCTTTTTGAAACATTCATGCAGCATCTATTACCATTAATTAGCTCTTTTCTCTGGAAGCATCTTTAGTATTTTGTTTTCAAACAAAATTCGCTGAGACTTTCTCTTTTGATGAATGTATCTATTCTGATGTGATGAACCAACTTTATTTATCTAGGGTATCTATTATTTTTCCTCTTGTCAGTTATTCTGGTATCTGAGGAAGATACCGAGTCAGCATTCCAGATTCCAAATCGATTGCGAAAGAGACAATAAATAATTCAACAAGAAAGCTCCATTTGGTTCAAGAAGAAGAATGTAGATGAAAATACCAATCCACATACCTACCTACCAAAATAACAGGCAGCATTAATATATATTGGAAATGGAAAAGAACGCATTAATATAGATTGCAGTGTTCCTAATAGGTCAGATGAACTGGTCAAAGGTCAGTCTGGTTATCTGAGATTGGTTGAGAACAAAATGTCATTAAATAAAGATTCTATTTAGTAGATACTCAACTACCCTCTAAAATAAGCATTTTCATTTAGAAAACTAAGAGGGAGGTCTCAATACTTTGACTGTAATATGATTTAGATCGCTGAATTGGAGCTAGAAGTAATTGGCACATTTTTATTATGTCATAGCTAAGACTGCGTTGGAAATTAGAGTTCTGTTCTGTCTTGTCCTCTGGGCTTTGTGTTCTCTCTCTCTCTGTGAATCATATTATTTTGGTGAATGTTGTTAAACGCCCGTAAAAACAATCTTCAGTGATGCTTAAATGTTACCATGGGGTAACAGTTGTGACTGTAAATTTGTATTGATGCATTATGTGCACGACAGCTACTATAAATTCTCAGATTTGACAAAATATTGCATTTTCTTGCCAGGTAAGGTGGAAAGAGGGACATTGAATATATAAATAAAAAGAGATCTACTTTGCTGTTAAATATATAACACAGACATGAAAATGAATGTGTGCCTTCAAAACAGTAACTGCCGATCCCCCCACCAATGTGAAATTGTAGAGGTCATACATGTTCTCACCTATTGTAAAGGAGAATGTGGTTCATTCAATCAAATACAGCTCTATCACCAACTACGCTACCCCATTCATATACACACAGTAGTCCAGTTCATACCCACCCCCTCTGCCATCCATCAACCTCCTGGCCTCATTTATAGATGACTTGGTTTACATTAAGACTCAGTCTCCCCTGGTGCTCTGCTCTCCTCTCAGGCCATTGTTGCTAACCTAACCTTGGTCCAAAAACCTAGCCAGGCTCCGGTATGCTGGCTGTGGCCTGCCTGGCCTGGCCTGTGCTGCTCTGCCTGGGGGGGGGGTTAGCTCGTGCCAGCTGGAGGCAGACTGCTGTCCTAGATCCTGGACTACTGTCACGGCACCTGCTGTGACTCACCTGCTGTCCTTGGGTTTCACCGCAACCCTGGAGCGAGAGAGAGGGCTGCACTGGATGAGATCACAATATAACCCTAGAATGATCCTGGCTGCACTGGATGAGATCACAATATAACCCTAGAATGATCCTGGCTGCACTGGATGAGATCTCAATATAACCCTAGAATGATTCTGGCTGCACTGGATGAGATCACAATATAACCCTAGAATGATCCTGGCTGCACTGGATGAGATCACAATATAACCCTAGAATGATCCTGGCTGCACTGGATGAGATCACAATATAACCCTAGAATGATCCTGGCTGCACTGGATGAGATCACAATATAACCCTAGAATGATCCTGGCTGCACTGGATGAGATCACAATATAACCCTAGAATGATCCTGGCTGCACTGGATGAGATCACAATATAACCCTAGAATGATCCTGGCTGCACTGGATGAGATCACAATATAACCCTAGAATGATCCTGGCTGCACTGGATGAGATCACAATATAACCCTAGAATAACACTGGCTGTACTCACCACCTGTTTATAGTTACATTTTAGTCATTTAGCAGACGCTCTTATCCAGAGTGACTTACAGTTAATACATTCATCGTAGGGGTAGCTAACAGAGACAACCGTATATTACAGTCATAGTAAGCACATTTTCCCTCAATAAGTAGCTATCAGCAAAGGCAGTGCTAGTAAGAAAAGACAAGTGTGAGTGTTCGTTCACGATCAAGCTGCACTGTTGACAAGAGAGCTGTACTGGCTGCACTCACTCTTGCTGGATATACAGCATGTTGAAGTCCACTGTTCCAGTGGGAAGTTTCCTCTGTCCGCAGTTCTCTGTGCACAGTTTATGGTCACTTATATAGAAGGAAACTGGGTGTGTAAATATAGAAGGAAATGTAGTGTGTAAATATAGAAGGAAACGGTGTGTAAATATCGAAGGAAATTGGGTGTGCAAATATCAGGAAATGGGGTGTGTAAATATACAAGGAAACGGGGTGTGTAAATATACAAGGAAATGGGGTGTGTAAATATACAAGGAAATGGGGTGTACAAATAGCAGGAAACGGGGTGTGTAAATATACAAGGAAATGGGGTGTGTAAATATACAAGGAAATGGGGTGTTCAAATAGCAGGAAACGGGGTATGTAAATATACAAGGAAATGGGGTGTGTAAATATACAAGGAAATGGGGTGTACAAATAGCAGGAAATGGGGTGTGTAAATATACAAGGAAATGGGGTGTACAAATAGCAGGAAATGGGGTGTGTAAATATACAAGGAAATGGGGTGTGTAAACAGCAGGAAACGGGGTGTGTAAATATACAAGGAAATGGGGGTGTGTAAATATACAAGGAAATGGTGTGTGCAAATATCAGGAAATGTGGTGTGTAAATATACATGGAAATGGGGTGTGTAAATATACAAGGAAATGGGGTATGCAAATTCCAATAAGATACAGTATAGGCCAAGTGATGTCACCATGAGGATAAAATATGTTAATGTCAGAATAATTACGTTGTCATTACTCTACTGTACTTAGCAGTTGTTGTTAAAAGAACACACAACTGGAAATACTCCAGATTTGAATATGAATTACAAATGAATGAATGTGCACATCAGAGGAAGTACCAGATGGGTATGAAAGATGTAGACTTGATCCAACAGTAACAACAACAACACAACAAAAACAACAATAGCAGAACACACAACAACACACAACCCACTGACTGTATGATCATCAACAAATCAAAGTAAATGCCATCGTATCATCATGCTTCTGTAACCATATACACTAGGTGTAACGGCCGTCGTATGAAGTAGACCAAGGCGCAGCAGGTTGAGTACTCATTTTAATGATTTTATTTTAATAAACTTGAACGCTTAACAAAACAAATGACAGCTAAACAGTTTTGCAGGCTAACCCTAGCAGTGCAAAAACAACTTCCCACAAACCACAGGTGAAAAAAGGGCTACCTAAGTATGACTCCCAATCAGAAACAACGATGTACAGCTATTCCTGATTGAGAGCCATACCAGGCCAACAAAGAAATACATAACATAGAAAACCATAGAAATACAAAACAAGAACATTACCCAAAAACCCCGGAACACATAAAATAAACACCCCTCTTACATAAATACATATCCCATTAAACCCCGAAACACATAAAACAAATACCCCCTGCCACATCCTGACCAAACTACAATAACCAATAACCCCTTATACTGGTCAGGACGTGACAATAGGCCTATTTGTCATTGCATTACCTGTAACCTATACACTACACATCCATATACATTTACATATAAAGCACATATAGAGAGCCCTCTAAAACACTGCAGAAATTCAAACTATTATGTCTGGCCTCTGACTCATCAGGAGAAAAAGCCCTCATTCAAACTATTCTTGACCAGCATGAACCAATATAAATCTGTCTTAAGTGTGCATTTATTTATGCATGCTAATATCACAGTAGTATGAATGTGATGAATACATAAGCCAAGAGTAGGCCTATACCATTTTCGCTAAGGTCAGCTTTTTGATAACTGCAATTTTCCCAATTACCTTATTACACAATATTAAAAATGTCATTGCAGAAAATGAAATGATTGGAAAAAGGACAGTAGTACACTGTATAACTTCTACAAAACCTCATACAATACATCGTAGTACTAGTAGAAGCAGCAGCAGTAGTCGTAGTAGTAGTAATAGTAGCACTAGCATAGCAGCAGTAGTAGTAGTAGTAGTAGTCGTAGTAGTACTAGTAGTAGCAGCAGCAGTAGTTGTAGTAGTAGAAGTAGTAGTAGTAATAGTAGTACTAGTAGTAGCAGCAGCAGTAGGTGTACTAGTTGTAGCAGCAGTAGTAGTAGTAGTAGTAGTAGTACTAGTAGTAGAAGCAGCAGCAGCAGTAGTTGTACTAGTTGTAGCAGCAGTAGTAGTAGTAATAATAGTAGTACTAGTAGTAGCAGCAGCAGTAGTTGTACTAGTTGTAGCAGCAGTAGTAGTAGTAGTAATAGTAGTACTAGTAGTAGCAGCAGCAGTAGTTGTACTAGTTGTAGCAGCAGTAGTAGTAGTAGTAATAGTAGTACTAGTAGTAGCAGCAGCAGTAGTTGTACTAGTTGTAGCAGCAGTAGTAGTGTAGTAATAGTAGTACTAGTAGTAGCAGCAGCAGTAGTTGTACTAGTTGTAGCAGCAGTAGTAGTAATAGTAGTACTAGTAGTAGCAGCAGCAGTAGTTGTACTAGTTGTAGCAGCAGTAGTAGTAGTAGTAATAGTAGTACTAGTAGTAGCAGCAGTAGTTGTACTAGTTGTAGCAGCAGCAGAGTAGTAGTAGTAGTATGTAGTAGTACTAGTAATGTCAGCAGTAGTAGTAGTAATAGTAGTACTAGTAGTAGCAGCAGCAGTAGTTGTACTAGTTGTAGTAGTAGTACTAGTATTAGCAGTAGTAGTAGTACTAGTTGTAGCAGCAGTAGTAGTAGTACTAGTTGTAGCAGCAGTAGTAGTAGTACTAGTAATAGTAGTACTAGTAGTAGCAGCAGCAGTAGTTGTACTAGTTGTAGCAGCAGTAGTAGTAGTACTAGTAGTAGTAGTAGTAATAGTAGTACTAGAAGTAGCAGCAGCAGTAGTTTCACTAGTTGTAGCAGCAGCAGTAGTAGTAGTAGTAGTACTAGTAGTGTCAGCAGTAGTAGTAGTAGTAGTAATAGTAGTACTAGTAGTAGCAGCAGCAGCAGTAGTACTAGTTGTAGCAGCAGTAGTAGTAGTAGTAGTAGTAATAGTAGTACTAGTAGTAGTAGTAATAGTAATACAAGTAGTAGCAGCAGCAGTAGTTGTACTAGTTGTAGCAGCAGTAGTAGTAGTAGTAATAGTAGTACTAGTTGTAGCAGCAGTAGTAGTAGTAGTAGTAATAGTAATACTAGTAGTAGCAAAAGCAGTAGTTGTACTAGTTGTAGCAGCAGTAGTAGTAGTAATAATAGTAGTACTAGTAGTAGCAGCAGCAGTAGTTGTACTAGTTGTAGCAGCAGTAGTAGTAGTAGTAGTAGTAATAGTAGTACTAGTAGTAGCAGCAGCAGTAGGTGTACTAGTTGTAGCAGTAGTAGTACTAGTAGTACTAGTAGTAGTAGCAGCAGCAGTAGTTGTACTAGTTGTAGTAGTAGTAGTAGTAGTAGTACTAGTAGTGTCAGCAGCAGTAGTTGTACTAGTTGTAGCAGCAGTAGTAGTAGTAGTAGTAACAGTAGTACTAGTAGTAGCAGCAGCAGTAGTAGTTGTACTAGTTGTAGCAGCAGTAGTAGTAGTAGTAATAGTAGTACTAGAAGTAGCAGCAGCAGTAGTTGTAGTAGTAATAGTAGTACTAGTAGTAGTAGCAGCAGTAGTTGTACTAGTTGTAGCAGCAGCAGTATTAGTAGTAGTAGTAGTAGCAGTAGTAGTAGTAGTAGTGTCAGCAGTAGTGGTAGTAGTACTAGTAGTGTTAGCAGTAGTGGTAGTAGTAGTAGTAATAGTAGTACTAGTAGTAGCAGCAGCAGTAGTTGTTCTAGTTGTAGCAGCAGTAGTATTAGTAGTAATAGTAGTACTAGTAGTAGCAGCAGCAGTAGTTGTACTAGTTGTAGCAGCAGTAGTAGTAGTAGTAATAGTAGTACTAGTAGTAGCAGCAGCAGTAGTTGTACTAGTTGTAGCAGCAGTAGTAGTAGTAGTAGTAATAGTAGTACTAGTAGTAGCAGCAGCAGTAGTTGTACTAGTTGTAGCAACAGTAGTAGTGGTAATAGTTGTACTAGTAGTAGCAGCAGCAGTAGTTGTACTAGTTGTCGCAGCAGTAGTAGTAATAGTAGTACTAGTAGTAGCAGCAGCAGTAGTTGTACTAGTAGTAGTAGCAGCAGCAGTAGTTGTACTAGTTGTAGTAGTAGTAGTAGTAGTAGTAGTAGTACTAGTAATGTCAGCAGCAGTAGTTGTACTAGGTGTAGCAGTAGTAGTAGTAGTAAAAGTAGTACTAGTAGTAGCAGCAGCAGTAGTTGTACTAGTTGTAGCAGCAGTAGTAGTAGTAGTAATAGTAGTACTAGAAGTAGCAGCAGCAGTATTTGTAGTAGTAGTAATAGTAGTACTAGTAGTAGCAGCAGTAGTTGTACTAGTTGTAGCAGCATTAGTAGCAGAAGTAGTAGTAGTAGTGTCAGCAGCAGTAGTAGTAGTAGTAATAGTTGTACTAGTAGTAGCAGCAGCAGTAGTTGTACTAGTTGCAGCAGTAGTAGTAGTAATAATAGTAGTACTAGTAGTAGCAGCATCAGTAGTTGTACTAGTTGTAGCAGCAGTAGTAGTAGTAGTAATAGTAGTACTAGTAGTAGCAGCAGCAGTAGTTGTACTAGTTGTAGCAGCAGTAGTAGTAATAGTAGTACTAGTAGTAGCAGCAGCAGTAGTTGTACTAGTTGTAGCAGCAGTAGCAGTAGTAGTAGTAGTAGTAGTAGTAGCAGTAGCAGTAGTAATAGTAGTAGCAGCAGCAGTAGTTGTTCTTGTTGTAGTTGTAGTACTAGTAGTAGCAGCAGTAGTTGTAGTAGTAGTAGTATTTGTATTTGTATTTATTATGGATCCCCATTAGCTGCTACCAAGGCAGGTAGCTTAGTGGTTAGTGCGTTGGGCCAGTAACCGATTGCTGGATCAAATCCCTGAGCTGACAATGTAAAAATCAGTCGTTCTGCCCCTGAACAAGGCAGTTAACCCACTGTTCCCCGGTAGGCCGTCATTGTAAATAAGAATTTGTTCTTAACTGACTTGCCTAGTTAAATAAAAGATACAAAAAATACTCTTCCTGGGGTCCTGTAATATTAAGGCAGTTATACATTTTTAAAAACATTACAATACATCAGATTTCACAACATATTAAGTGTGTGCCCTCAGGCCCCCTACCACACATCTACAACACAAAATCCATCTGTACGTGTGTGTATACTGCGTATGTTAGTGTGTGTCTGTTTGCATGTGTCAGTGCCTATGTTGGTATCTCTTTACAGTCCCTGCTGTTCCATAACGTGTATTCTTATCTGTTTTTTTAAATCTGATTCTGCTGCTTGTATCAGTTACCTGATGTGGAATGGAGTTCCATGTAATTATGGCTCTATGTAGTACTGTGCACCTCCCATAGTTTGTTCTGGACTTGGGGACAGTGAATAGACCTCTTGTGGCATGTCTTTTGGGGTATGCATGGGTGTCTGAGCTCTGTGCCTGTAGTTCAAACAGACAGCTCAGTGCATTCAACATGTCAATACCTGTCATAAATACAAGTAGTGATGAAGTCAATCTCTCCTCCACTTTGAGCCAGGAGAGATTGACATGCATATTGTTAATGTTAGCTCTCTGTGTGCATCCAAAGGCCAGCTGTGCTGCCCTGTTCTGAGCCAATTGCAATTTTCTTAAATCCCTCTTTGTGTCACCTGACCACACGACTGAACAGTAGTCTAGGTGCAACAAAACTAGGGCCTGTAGGACCTGCCTTGTTGATAGTGCTGTTAAGAAGGTAGAGCAGTGCTTTATTATGGACAGACTTCTCTCCATCCTAGATACTGTTGCAGTAGTAGTGGTAGTGGTAGTGGTACTGGTGGTAGTGATGGTAGTAGTAGTAGTCGTAGTAGTAGTTAATAGTTAATGGTCATTCCTCAACCTACATCAGTGCAGGCAGAGTCTTCGCACTATCTGACGTAACATCATGCACTCATTCCCAAACTTCTCAACAATCACAGTGACATTGTGAAGGGAGGTGAGGTGAGTACAGAGGCATAGTTATCATCCTGCATGCATACATAGTAAATCAGTCATGAGCCAGCCATGAACCAGTCAATTTCATTGTCATAAAATAAAGGCTGTGTCAGAAACAAATGACAAAACAACATCTTGAGTGACAATAGCTGCTATCCCACCTGGTATTGCTAGTTAATGACTGTCACCACCTGCCATCAACACAGTGGCCAGGTACCCTATGTCCTACGTGGGGCCTATGGGTCCCGGTCAAAAGTAGTGCACTACATAGGGAATAGGGTGCCAGTCCTGGTCTAAAGTAGTGCACTACATAGGTAATAGGGTGCCAGTCCTGGTCTAAAGTAGTGCACTACATAGGGAATACGGTGCCAGTCCTGGTCTAAAGTAGTGCACTACATAGGGAAAAGGGTGCCAGTCCTGGTCTAAAGTAGTGCACTACATAGGGAATAGGGTGCCAGTCCTGGTCTAAAGTAGTGCACTACATAGGGAATAGGGTGCCAGTCCTGGTCTAAAGTAGTACACTACATAGGGAATAGGGTGCCAATTGGGATGTAATCAGTGTATTTATTCCACCTTATATTCACGACTGAGGTTGATTAGCACGGATACAATAAATAAAACGGATGTTTGGTATTGCCACCTTGAATACTGATTGATACAGACGGCAGAGTGCCTGGTATCATGTAATTAAGGTGATTGCATGATTGGACATGTTATCTGATTGCTTGTTTGACCTCCTCTGAAGTACAGTAGTTGTCATGCATATGCATTGTAGGCAGTGGTAGGAGTTGATTGAATATATTGTGTGATGGTTACCCTTACAAAAACAGCTTGAAAAGAAATCACATTCGGACACGTGTGAACAAATCGCATGAAAAATGTCCTGAGTCAGAAGTGGTCAGAATTATTTTGAGTAAGACGTGGTTTTCGGACACGTGTGAAGTATCACATGTACATTTTTCACGTGTTTTTCCCACGTGAAAAAAATGTTGCCCACACGTTTATTATTCACATGATTATTATCACCTCTTCCAGTTACGTCTGGTCTCCCATCCAGGGACTGACCAGGACCAACCCTGCCTAGCCTCAGAGATAAACCAGCAGTGGGATGCAGGGTGCTATGTTGCTGGAAGGAATGTGGAAGGACTTGTGGAAAATAAAGGCCAGGGTAACACAACCGAAGGACCAGAGTAACATAACCAAAGGATCAGGGTAACATAACCAAAGGATCAGGGTAACATAACCAAAGGATCAGGGTAACATAACCAAAGGACCAGGGTAACATAACCAAAGAGAGGGACAATAGCAGGAAAGAGGGAGACGTTTAATTTAATTGTGTTAACATTCCAAAAAATCTGCACATTTTTGGGGTTTGTCTCCGTTCAATATTTGTTTTGCTATTAATACTTTGGGGCTTATGTTTTGCTTTCACAAAGGTGAGGTGATATAGTTTTTTCTCCTCACATGTGTAAAGGTGGTGTTAAAGCCAGACTCAGTAAGTGTAAGTTTGAATTCTGCTATGTCAGTTTGTTTATATTAATGATTTGTCATGTTAGTGCGACAAAATAAATCAATGGAATGTGTTTGCATCAGACATACACAACAAGAATCATTGTTCTCGTGACAAGACAGCACCCTGGTACAACGCAGTCTTAGCAGTGATCTGAGCAAATGGCAGACAAATTCACGGAAACCCAATATTTTAAGTGTTACTCTCAACCGACGAGAAAAAAAACCTAACCGAAAACAACAACAAGATATTAGGAGGTGAAGAGTAAATATCGGTGAAGGTATCGTTTCAGATCATGTCCGGAAAGGGGCGGAGATGACCGACATTGGACAGGGAGTCAAGGCCACGGACACGAGAAGAAGAAGAAGTCATCGAGCCCTGGAAGGAGGAACAAACAGCGGGGAGACGAAAATGGCGGCGAGTAGTGTGGACAAAATGGAGGAAATGGAGAGAAAGTTGGTGAAGCAACAGCTGTGCTGGAATGAGGACAATAGGGGTTCTACTTCGAGAACACAAACTCTTGCATCATTCACAGCAAAGAGCAAGTGGGGGATGACTGGAGGAGCAATGGCGGAAGCAGAAGTGTTGTGCGATGATCTTGGCGCGAGTACAGTTGGTGAGAATGAGTCGACGATGATGAAGAAGAGTGGAGTAGAAAGGGCTAAAGTTGTAAATGTACAGCAGTTTATGGCTGGAGTGTAATTCACGAGCAAGGATGTTTTTTTTGGGTGACAGGAATGGTAGGTGCATGTCGCTTGAATTGAATGATAGACGGAAAGAAGGAGCAAAGTCCATCGGTTTTACTGTCCTTTGATGAACTTCTTCTCCTGACTTATGTAAAACTTGGGTATGTGAGATATGAGGCGAGACCGTATGTACGGAAGCCGCTGCAGTGTTACAATTGTAAAAGGTTTGGTCACGTGACACGTGTCTGTTGAAGGAATAAATATGTAAGTTAGTAGTTGAAGAGTCAGATGAAGCACGTTGTTACAGCCCAAATGTTACACGGTGTACTGAATGAAGAGGTTCCTGAGCCTGTGTAGGGATCTGAATTGTACAGTTTTTGTTAGAAATTCAGGGTAATAGTGTACATATGGTTTTTTGTTTTTGGTAATTAGTATGAATTTGTTAATCCAAAAATGTTTTGTTTTTTACTTATTTTTTACTACCCTGTACAGTAGGTGACGACACCTTATGAGTGTAGTCTGCCAATTAACGTCAAAGAAGAAGAAATATTGGTGACAGTTTTGAAAGGTGGCGGGCGCTCCCGAGCCAACTCCATCTTAGACGAGCTGGGGAAATGGCATTGTTTCTGCTGAACAGGTAGGCTTGACTGACAGATATAACCACTTTCTTCCTTGTATCTAACGTTAGCTGATGATGTATTCGTTCAATGACTAGATAACCAAATTAAGCAAACTATTTAACAACAAAGTAGTTGTAAATGGTTACAAAGTTGTTATCTACCAGCAGTAGTAGTAGTACTAGTTGTAGCAGCAGTAGTAGTAGTACTAGTAATAGTAGTACTAGTAGTAGCAGCAGCAGTAGTTGTACTAGTTGTAGCAGCAGTAGTAGTAGTACTAGTAGTAGTAGTAGTAATAGTAGTACTAGAAGTAGCAGCAGCAGTAGTTTCACTAGTTGTAGCAGCAGCAGTAGTAGTAGTAGTAGTACTAGTAGTGTCAGCAGTAGTAGTAGTAGTAGTAATAGTAGTACCAGTAGTAGCAGCAGCAGTAGTTGTACTAGTTGTAGCAGCAGTAGTAGTAGTAGTAGTAGTAATAGTAGTACTAGTAGTAGTAGTAATAGTAATACTAGTAGTAGCAGCAGCAGTAGTTGTACTAGTTGTAGCAGCAGTAGTAGTAGTAGTAATAGTAGTACTAGTTGTAGCAGCAGTAGTAGTAGTAGTAGTAGTAATAGTAATACTAGTAGTAGCAACAGCAGTAGTTGTACTAGTTGTAGCAGCAGTAGGAGTAGTAGTAATAGTAGTACTAGTAGTAGCAGCAGCAGTAGTTGTACTAGTTGTAGCAGTAGTAGTAGTAGTAGTAGTAGTAATAGTAATACTAGTAGTAGCAACAGCAGTAGTTGTACTAGTTGTAGCAGCAGTAGGAGTAGTAGTAATAGTAGTACTAGTAGTAGCAGCAGCAGTAGGTGTACTAGTTGTAGCAGTAGTAGTAGTAGTACTAGTAGTATTCGTTCAATGACTAGATAACCAAATTAAGCAAACTATTTAACAACAAAGTAGTTGTAAATGGTTACAAAGTTGTTATCTACCAGTATAAAGTGATGGACAGTGGTTGCGAAGAAGACCCCAAAACCCTACAGTTACATCCCTGAGCTGCAAGCAGGTGTGGTCAGACAGAGGTTGGCATCCAACGTGGGAATGCCAAGGATCATCTGTCGTGTAGCCAGTGACCCAAGGAATCTTGGCCTTGTCCCTGAGGTGCTGGTTCAGGCATATGTCAGCCAAGGGCTAGGTATGAGTGATAAGATTAAAAACAGTAGTGTCAAACAGAATGTTTCTAGATAAATCTTTTCCTCCCTCTCCCTAGGATCTGAACAGCTACAATGACTTGAAATTCTCACACCCTGATCTATTTAACCTGTCTTTGTGCTTGTCTCCACCCCCCTCCAGGTGTCGCCCATCTTCCCCATTATCCCCAGTGTATTTATGCCTGTGTTCTCTGTTTGTCTGTTGCCAGTTTGTTTTGTTTCGTCAAGTCTACCAACGTTTTTCCCATGCTCCTGTCTTTCTCTAGTTCCTGTTTTCTAGTTTTCGGTTTTGACCATTCTGCCTGCCCTGAGCCTGCCTGCTGTTCTGAACCTTGTCAACCACCCTAGATTACTGACCTCTGCCTGGCCTGACCCTGAGCCTGCCTGCCGTTCTGTACCTTTCAGACTCTGCTCTGCCTGACCTTGACCTGTCATTTGCCTGCCCCCCTGTTTTTGTAATAAACTTTTGTTACTTTGAAACTGTCTGCATCTGGGTCTTTTCCTGATTCTTGACAGAAACCCCATGCCCACATAAACCTAATTTTCTTATAAATAGCAATTGTAAATAACCTCATGTTACTGATACTGTATTGTACAGTCCTCTACTCAATCCACCTGTAAATAAACCTTATGAGTACCTTGTCACTCATGAATGTTGTCTTATGACTAAATAAATGTAATTATACACTGTCAAATTCTTTGTTCTATGATTCTGTTTCATATAAAAAATATATATATTTGTTGAACAAAAAACATTTTGCACTATATTCAACCTTTGTCTGTAACATCAGTTGTTTTTATTAAACAGTGGGTTCGAGTTAGCGAACACATACACAAATAAACAAACAAATACATGGACAGAATTCTCTTAGCCTGCCAGGAGTGAATCCTTTATACAGGCCATTAGTGTCAGGGGAAGCGTCTCTGATGTGCCACACGCTGCAGCTTGGAATAACAATTGTGTGACCCTGCCGAAGCATGCCATGCTGCCAACAGATAAACTGCCGGTAGGCAGCATGCCTGTACTCCGCATGGTCTTCTCCCTGTTCCTCGCTCTCATCCAGGGCTAACAGATCATTCCTGTAGACCCTGATGTTCCTCAGATTTCCAGGCTCCAGGCAGGAAGTGTACATGTGCAGCATTGTACTGATGCAGGATTCTAGCCCCCCACCACAACACTTCTCCTCAGTCAGTTGGCATTTCACGACACCTGCCACAGGTGCACCAAAAAGGGCCTCCCCCTGCACCTCCACTACCTCCCTGGTTGGCTTGGATGAGATGGACCACATCAAAAAGAGCTCCTGGTGTCCTCTCCAGCATCATCATCAAATCACCATGTCTCTCTCTCTCTCTCTCTCTCTCTCTCTCTCTCTGACAGCTGTTCAAGATACACCTAAAGTTAATGAGTAAAAAAAAAAAGCTATACTTCCTGGTTGACATAAGTACCAGAGTTGACAATCTGGTCTAGATTTGGTTTAGACTAATCAGACATGGTGTTGTGTGGCTTACAAAGCTGTGCACGTCTATCTTGATAATGATGATCAACTCTCTCCCTGTGAGCCAAGGATATTTCCCAGATTCTGCCTCTGCTGCTTCTACATCTTCCCCTGTTCCCTCCCCTGGCCCTGTTTGATCCTCTTACCCTCTACATGGACCCTGTTTCTACACTGGCCTTCAGCAATCCTCCACAGACCCTTGGACCTCCTTCTCTTTTTAGACCTATGTGTGCCATGTTCAGGAAGCAGATTCTCCTAAAAGCAATCATTGAAGAATCAGAATCACCTTTATCCACCAAGTACGTTTACCTGTACTAGAAATTTGACCTGGTGAAATGGTGCTGCCAGCAATTGACAAAAAATATACTCTATGTAAGAATAGCAATTAGTAGATGTTGATATTATTTGCTGTAAATATTTCATAGACCTAGCTATGACTGACAGCTAACTTAGCTACAACTATTGATACATTCACAAGGTCATTAGATATTAGCTATATTACCTCGACATCTCTGATATAGTAACACTAGCTCTTTAGATGTTTATGTTGTGGAAGGGAGACAAATGTGACTAATTAGCTAACACAAATATACTCAATGTTTTGCTAATACATGAAATGAAAACAAGCATTTTTGATTTACAATGAGCCTAACGTTAGCTAACTGTTAGTTTGCTAGTTAGCTAGTGAGCTAACTAATTTAGGCAGTTAGCTAGCTCCAGTAGCTGCCTAGTCTAGCTACAGTAGCTGCCTAGTCTAGCCAACAGGCAGAACACTACAGAATATGGAGAACAGGGCCCGGATTCACAAAACACTTCTTACACAAAAACTGAAGAAGCTTTTTAAGAAGTTCATAAGAAGTTCATAAGATAGTTCGTAAGTGCAATTCCTCAACAATATCTTAAGATTTTATGATTTTCTTACGAACTTCTCAAATATCTTCTTAAAAAAATCTTCTTAACATGTTTGTTGCTAGGCAACCATTTTAGCTAGCTATCTAGCTACCTATGGCAATCATGTTAGCATATTTCTTACTAAGATTACTGTTCTACAACATGTTTAAAAGAATCAATACTGAAACTTTCAGATGAAGTTTGTGTGTGAATTAACATGTTCCATTGCTTTCATGAGCTTTTTCTCTCACTGCCCTGAGTTTAAGACAAGGGTTTAACTATCTTGGAATTAAATAACATTTCCAATAACTTTATTTTCAATAATCACATTTTTTCTTAACTTTGTGCTTAAGGAGAAACATAAGAAATAGCGCAAGAAAATGTCCAATAATCTTTTTTAACTTTCTTCTTAAGTCTTTAGTTAAGGAAACAATGGCAGTTAAGAAGAAATGTCTTCTTAAGAAGGTTTTGTGAATCTGGGCCCAGTTTGGCAGAAACTAGCTATTTTCCAGAACAGAACAAAGTATACAATATAATGGATTGCTAATTACATAAAATAATTGAATGTTTTATTCCAAAAAGTACTCTTATCAGTATCTTTGGTTATAGTCCGACAGGACTGACTAAACGGCACTATGGCAGAGAGACAGATAAGTTGTAAATATCACTCAGCGCATGAGCGAGATTACATTTTGGCTACTCTCGATCATACATCATCATGTCGTCTGGCTGAGAAATTAGCTGCAAAATGTAAACAAACCTGAAGGGTGCAAATGGAAAAAAGCTCCAGTATTTCCAGTGCTGTGGCATCAAAGCACTAAATAAGTCAAATTAAGACTTAATATCTCTTTGTCATGTCCTGACCATAGTAAGTGGTTATTTTCTATGGTAGAGTAGGTCAGGACATGACAGGGGGTGTTTGTCTATGTTTTGTATTTCTATGTTCAGTTCTAGTTTTGTATTTCTATGTTGGTGTTGTTTGGGTTGACCTCCAATTGGAGGCAGCTGATCCTCGTTACCTCTAATTGGAGGTCATATTTATGTTGATGTTTGTCCCACCTGTGTTTGTGGGTGTTTATCTTTTGAGTAGTGTGTTTTCCTCTCTGCATCACAGTTTGTTGTTTTTGTATATTCAAGTATTTTTGTGTATTGCATTTAGTTTCACTATAATAAAAATATGTGGAACTACGAACACGCTGCATTTTGGTCCGATCCTTCAAACAGCCGTGACACTCTTATTTGAGAGATATAAACCAAAATTGAAAATTCATTTGATTTATTTTGCACTTACTGAAACTCTAAATTCAATACATGTGAAAATATGGTTTCACATGTGACATTTAAGGTCAACATGTGAAACTGCAAATGTGGCATGTTTTTGTTGTTGTTGTTGTAAAGGATAGTTTGAATATATTTACAATCCCTCTACTCCAAATGTTTGAAACTGTATTTGTTGCGGAGGCTTACACAGAGGTTTCACCAGGTGAAAACAGAATTTATCAATTTTGTTATAACGTAGATGTGTAAATAGTGTTATTTAACTGTGTAAATAGTATCACTCAACTGTGTAAATAGTGTCACTTAACTGGGTAAATAGTGTCACTTAGCTGTGTAAATAGTGTCACTTAGCTGTGTAAATAGTGTCACTTAGCTGTGTAAATAGTGTCACTTAGCTGTGTAAATAGTGTCACTTAGCTGGGTAAATAGTGTCACTTAGCTGGGTAAATAGTGTGTCACTTAACTATTGTAGCGGTTTCAGGGGTTGTGTGGTGGATGGACGGTATGTGCCTGGTTGCTTTGTTTTCTGGATGCCATGACCACGGACAGCAATGTGAAGTATTCCCCAGAGGCAGGACCATGGACAGCTCAGGGGAATCTTCTAGACTGCAGCAGAACAGCCACACCTGTCTCCAGGTGTAATCAGAGCCAAACTGCAGACAGGTGAAACCAATCAGGGCCTCTACTTATCTGTGCCCTGGTTTTTTTTTTCTTCCTTTGTCTTTTCTTTGACCCCGGCAGGTGAAGGAGTAGGAGGTTATTGGGGAGAGAGAACGTACGGTGGAGAAGGCGGTTTACCGGAAGAAAGGAACTGATGAGTTCAACAATGATTGAACCCCCAAAGACTAAGATTGGAGGACCTTCCACTGGTAACGAAGTGTTTACTCTGTTTGTTTAGAGTTTTGCAGAAATGGAACGCTGCCGACCTCTGATAATAATAAACCGCTTTAACCCTTCCCTTGGACTGGTGGTGTATTTGCATGTGTAAACCCTGCCTTACAGAGATCTTGGCGCCGAATCCGCCACGCTGTGTAAATAGTGTGTTGATTTTGTCCTCTGAATACACTGAAAGTTATCCATCAGTTAAATGACACTCTGAACCTTCTCTTCTTAACAGGCCAGTTGACAAGGATTCATCACCCTGGTTCTATCTGCTTTTACATTTCATCCATTATTTATCTAGCCTGTGTTTTGGCACCAAAACTGTATCATAAAGTGCCTTTTTACATCAAAGGAATACGAGCGCAGTCCTGCCAAGTGTTCCCACTCTAAGGTATGGCAGTCCCATGCAGCAGCATGACAAGAAATCTGTTATTTTAGAAAATCAGCGCCACACCAAAGGTGATCACCCTGGGACATGTAACACAGCTGTCAATGAAGGCAGGATCCCAGCAGAAGAGGAAAGATGCAGTGTAATGTACAGATATTAGGAGGAACCCAGGCTGAGCATGACATACTTGTGAGTCACTGTACTCCTCAGTAACCGCCTCGCTGTGCCCCTCAGTAACCGCCTCGCTGTGCCCCTCAGTAACCGCCTCGCTGTGCCCCTCAGTAACCGCCTCGCTGTGCCCCTCAGTAACCGCCTCGCTGTGCCCCTCAGTAACCGCCTCGCTGTGCCCCTCAGTAACTACCACATGATTAGTTTAGCACTGGGTCATACTGGATAGCCTATACATAAGAGACATGTTGGGGAGAGAGAAGAAACCAATAATCCATTAATATAACATACATCTTCTTCTTTTATCAATTGATTTTAATCATCAACATCAACAGAGCTGTGCCAAAGCCTGTCTTACTAATCTGTAGTTCTCAAGCACAGCATTTCTTAGACATCACATCACACCACACAGACGTTTCCACACGGACATCTTGAGATCTCTCCCATCTTTCTTCCAACTCCCTGGGTTCCTCTCCCAAAGTCATCAGTTTGACCCCTATCGGATGGTTGAGCGAGACAGCCATCCCCCTGGTACAGTGCCTGTTCCTCACCACAGAGCTGTCACAGTGCCTGTTCCTCACCACAGAGCTGTCACAGTGCCTGTTCCTCACCACAGAGCTGTCACAGTGCATGTTCCTCACCACAGAGCTGTCACAGTGCCTGTTCCTCACCACAGAGCTGTCACAGTGCCTGTTCCTCACCACAGAGCTGTCACAGTGCCTGTTCCTCACCACAGAGCTGTCACAGTGCCTGTTCCTCACCACAGAGCTGTCACAGTGCCTGTTCCTCACCACAGAGCTGTCACAGTGCCTGTTCCTCACCACAGAGCTGTCACAGTGCCTGTTCCTCACCACAGAGCTGTCACAGTGCCTGTTCCTCACCACAGAGCTGTCACAGTGCCTGTTCCTCACCACAGAGCTGTCACAGTGCCTGTTCCTCACCACAGAGCTGTCACAGTGCCTGTTCCTCACCACAGAGCTGTCACAGTGCCTGTTCCTCACCACAGAGCGGTCACAGTGCCTGTTCCTCACCACAGAGCTGTCACAGTGCCTGTTCCTCACCACAGAGCTGTCACAGTGCCTGTTCCTCACCACAGAGCGGTCACAGTGCCTGTTCCTCACCACAGAGCGGTCACAGTGCCTGTTCCTCACCACAGAGCTGTCACAGTGCCTGTTCCTCACCACAGAGCTGTCACAGTGCCTGTTCCTCACCACAGAGCTGTCACAGTGCCTGTTCCTCACCACAGAGCTGTCACAGTGCCTGTTCCTCACCACAGAGCTGTCACAGTGCCTGTTCCTCACCACAGAGCGGTCACAGTGCCTGTTCCTCACCACAGAGCTGTCACAGTGCCTGTTCCTCACCACAGAGCTGTCACAGTGCCTGTTCCTCACCACAGAGCGGTCACAGTGCCTGTTCCTCACCACAGAGCTGTCACAGTGCCTGTTCCTCACCACAGAGCGGTCACAGTGCCTGTTCCTCGCCACAGAGTGGTCACAGTGCCTGTTCCTCGCCACAGAGCGGTCACAGTGCCTGTTCCTCGCCACAGAGCGGTCACAGTGCCTGTTCCTCGCCACAGAGCGGTCACAGTGCCTGTTCCTCACCACAGAGCTGTCACAGTGCCTGTTCCTCACCACAGAGCTGTCAGCTGTGGGTCCTTCTGAGAACCAAATACATCCCCCCCATCTGGAGAGCTGCTAATCACAGTAGACTGACAGCTCAGCAACACCGTCAGTGATCTTCATTAGTAAAGCTAATGTACACTACTGTATGTGTCGGATGCTTCATTTATGTTTGGCTGTATTGCCTGACTTGGAATGCCGGGGAAGCATTGGGATCCAGGTTTATACAGTGTTACAGCTGTAATTCCACAGAACCTTATCTCAGATGAGGTTCAGATAGGTATGTGGTTGCTGTAGGACCAGGCATATGGGTATTGCGCAGTAATTATTTTGACACTTTTTTTTTATGCACTGATTTATAAATTAAAGTTCCAAGTATTAAGAAGTTGTGTGATGGCATCAGTAAGTTAACCCTTCTTCAGGTCAGTAGAGGTTAGATGGCATCAGTAAGTTAACCCTTTCTCCAGTCAATAGAGGTTAGACGGCATCCTTTCTCCAGTCAATAGAGGTTAGACGGCATCCTTTCTCCGGTATCCTTTCTCCAGTCAATAGAGGTTAGACGGCATCCTTTCTCCGGTCAATAGAGGTTAGACGGCATCCTTTCTCCGGTCAATAGAAGTTAGACTGCATCCTTTCTCCGGTCAGTAGAGGTTAGACGGCATCCTTTCTCCGGTCAGTAGAGGTTAGACGGCATCCTTTCTCCGGTCAGTAGAGGTTAGACGGCATCCTTTCTCCGGTCAGTAGAGGTTAGACGGCATCCTTTCTCCGGTCAGTAGAGGTTAGACGGCATCCTTTCTCCTGTCAGTAGAGGTTAGACGGCATCCTTTCTCCTGTCGGTAGAGGTTAGACGGCATCCTTTCTCCTGTCGGTAGAGGTTAGACGGCGTCCTTTCTCCTGTCGGTAGAGGTTAGACGGCATCCTTTCTCCTGTCGGTAGAGGTTAGACGGCATCCTTTCTCCTGTCGGTAGAGGTTAGACGGCATCCTTTCTCCTGTCGGTAGAGGTTAGACGGCATCCTTTCTCCTGTCGGTAGAGGTTAGACGGCATCCTTTCTCCTGTCGGTAGAGGTTAGACGGCATCCTTTCTCCTGTCAGTAGAGGTTAGACGGCATCCTTTCTCCTGTCAGTAGAGGTTAGATGGCATCCTTTCTCCTGTCAGTAGAGGTTAGACGGCATCCTTTCTCCTGTCAGTAGAGGTTAGACGGCATCCTTTCTCCGGTCAGTACAGGTTAGACGGCATCCTTTCTCCTGTCAGTAGAGGTTAGACGGCATCCTTTCTCCTGTCAGTAGAGGTTAGACGGCATCCTTTCTCCTGTCAGTAGAGGTTAGACGGCATCCTTTCTCCTGTCAGTAGAGGTTAGACGGTATCCTTTCTTTGGTCAGTAGAGGTTAGATGGCATCAGTAAGTTAACCCTTTCCGCTGTCAACAGAGGTTAGATGGCATCAGTAAATTAACCCTTTCTGCTGTCAATAGAGGTTAGATGGCATTAGTAAATTAACCCTTTCTGCTGTCAATAGAGGTTAGATGGCATCAGTAAATTAACCCTTTCTGCTGTCAATAGAGGTTAGATGGCATCAGTAAATTAACCCTTTCTGCTGTCAATAGAGGTTAGAAGGCATCAGTAAGTTAACCCTTTCTACTGTCAATAGAGGTTAGACGGCATCAGTAAGTTAATCAATGGAGGTTAGAGGGCATTTGATGGTCCTTCACCTCCCTTCACTCATCTGTGAAACGTCTGATATAGAAAAAATCTGTTTCTAAATATTGTCTCTTCCCCCCGTTAGTTTTCACTCTCCCTCCTTCCCAAATAATCTCTCTTGGAGGTGATTATTCAAGGGGATAATTAAATGTAAACTGCCCAGTGTAATTAGTCATGTCATGTGAAGGACCCAAGGCGTTCTCGCTGCCAGCAGATGCTACTCAGCATTTCTCCTGCGGATCAGAATCCTTCACATAGGTCAAACACACACACACACAAACACACACACACATGTTTTCCTTTGCAGACTGTGGTACAGAAAGACCAGATGGCTAAAGTTGGAGGTGTATTTCCTTTCACCTCTGAGACTTGATGGCTACATTTCAACTACGACAGGACATTATGTCATGCTCAAGAGCTTCACGTGAAGCACTTCATCTAGATCACGTGTCAACCTCAAGGTCTGTGGGCCAGATCCAGTCTACATTGGAATGACTGAAGCCAAACTATGACTAAAGCCAAACCAAAACTGTTTCGAAACATTAGACCTACGTTTGGGGTGGCAGGTAGCCTAGTGGTTAGTGTTGGACTTGTAACCAAAAGGTTGCAAGATCAAATCCCCGAGCTGACAAGGTAAAAATCTCTTGTTCTGCCACTGAACAAGGCAGTTAACCCACTGTTCCTAGGCCATCATTGAAAATAAGAATTTGTTCTTAACTCACTTGCCTAGTTAAATAAATGTATTTATTTTTACTCTTTCCAGGTTGTTAAGAACCCCTTGCACAATGATTCAGTACTGGTACCCCTTGTATATAGACAAGTTATCTGGTACCCCATGGTACCCCATGTATATAGCCAAGTTATCTTTACTCAGTGCTGGTACCCCATGTATATAGCCAAGTTATGTTTACTCAGTGCTGGTACCCCATGTTTATAGCCAAGTTATCATTACTCAGTACTGGTACCCCATGTTTATAGCCAAGTTAGCATTACTCAGTACTGGTACCCCTTGTAAATAGACAAGTTATCATGACTCAGTACTGGTACCCCATGTTTATAGCCAAGTTATCATGACTCAGTACTCGTACCCCTTGTATATAGCCAAGTTATCATTACTCAGTACTGGTACCCCATGTATATAGCCAAGTTATCATGACTCAGTACTGGTACCCCATATATATAGCCAAGTTATCATGACTCGGTACTGGTACCCCATGTATATAGCCAAGTTAGCATTACTCAGTACTGGTACACGTTGTAAATAGACAAGTTATTGTTACTCATTGTAGATTTATTTCTTGTGTTATTATTTATCTATTGTTTTTTGTATTTTCTCTCTGTATTGTTGGGAAGGGCCTGTAAGTAGGCATTTCACTGTTAGCCTACACATGTGTTTTACCCAGCATGTGACAAATAACAATTGACTTGATTTTGATTCCCTGAAAGCTGGAAAGTCAGGGAGCATAGAACATTCCCAAACCGATGGATAGGGGACATAATTTTGATCATTTTAACAGCGAGGAAATATAACACATTTTCAGTTCGGCCTTCCAGACCCCGTTAAAGACCGAATGCGGCCCGTGAGCAAAATGAGTTTGACGCCCCTTATCTAAATGGTCAAAATGGATTGGTCAAGTTGGGGTGCTGCTGTCAACCATTGTCATGTCGTGTGGCTTTCGCTTATTGTTTACAGTATCTGTGTAGAGCAACAGGTGTACTTTCTGAAATGTTTGCTTTGCTACTGGAACTATTGAACTGCTATAAGCCTACATGGAAATATAGGAATATATTTTTCGCTTGGACTTACTCCTCAGTAAGCGTTCTTACTAGTATACAAATTGAAATGTTTTTTCTCTGAATGCACAGACCTGATACTGTGCTTAGGTAATGTTCATGAGATGATGACGTTTTTAAGTCTTTCACTCTGTTATCGTGACATCTTTCATACGGCTCTTTTATCCCATCTTGTGATCTGTGAACTTTGATTTGATTTGTTTCTTTGCAGTCTTTTTGCTGGTACATTTGATGTGCCATGTCAGATAACGCATTCCCAGAATTAAATTGAAGAGACAGCATTTCTCTCTCTGTTTCCAAGAGGTCTATTCTATATTGTATACCAAGCCTGCCTTTAAACCCTGTGGAAAACATGTACTGTTACACTCAAAGATTCCACCTGCAGTACAGGAGATTTCAAGATGGCCAAACCATGTTAAATATGCAGTAATTGGAACGGGTACCTTTATGATGTCATAATAGAAACATGTTTAAAATGACTAACAATACATTTTCTTGGAAATGTGATTTTTTTTGTTAGACTCTTCCCCTGTATTCGTTGAGATGCACTTTCTTGCATAACTCAGAGTATAAGTATAAGTCTCCAGTATTTCCAGTGCCATTGCATTCTTTATCCTAGACACACTACATACCAAATCCCCATGGTAGGCAAGTGACTCATAAATTAAACACAACTTCAGAATGAAAATAACTCCCTACAGATTGGCCCTCTGTAGAATATACCCGTGATTCTTCCACCCACTGCCACTACATTATATTAATCAGTTAAGGTCTTATCTGCCAGGTAACCTGAAGTTCACCTGCTTTGGGTTTTAAAAGGGTTCACATGCAGATAATTGTATCTCTCTTTTCAACCGTGCTTAGATTACATTCTCTTTCAATTATTAAGGGCCTCTGAGATTGTCACAAGGCACTCATTGAAAGAACAGCATGGTACAATGTATTATGAGGCATTAGTCAAAGAAGGGGCAATAAATGGAGAAAGTCATTGATATGCATTTCTAGAAAATACTTTATCTTCTACTCTTGTGTCTAAAGCAGATGTGTTGATGAATGAGAAGAGCATAATAATAATTATACAAATTAATATACAAAGTATATTTATTATTATACTACTACTACTACTAATTATTGCACTAAATAATATATTTATTATTTTTATTATTAATTATACTAATTACTTAAAGTATTAGTACGTGAAAAGCAGCTAGATGACAAGCTTACAATTGTATTACTATTAACTAATAATTAACCATTTATAAACTACTTATAAACCTTTATAATCCTTAATAAAGTATATCTCTATTGTTTTAGTTTCATGCTCCTCTTAACGCTAAGACTCATTTTAATCTCCAAGAAAATGACAGATTGTTACATTTCCCTAGTTTGGTCCCATGTGTTACATCACTTCACTAATAGGTTGTTTTACTGTAAAACACTTCACTAACAGGTTTTGTTACTGTAAAACGCTTCACTAACAGGTTGTGTTTCTTTAATTCCACTCACATCTGAGTGCTTTGCCTATGATCCTTAGATTGAATTTGGGCACAGGAACACTTTCTGTACAAGTTGGACTCATGCCCCTGGTAGGAACTGTCATGAGTGCTTTAGAATTGTGTGCATGAATGCATCCCAAATGGCACCCTATTCCCTAAATAGTGCACTACTTTTAAGCAGAGCACTATGGACACTAAAGGAATAAGGTGCCATTTGGGATGCATACCATATCTACAGCCAGCTGTGTGAGCCAAACTAGATGATTTCTGCCAAGAAGTGTTTGAACACCTTGTAAGCATTTTAAATCAATGCCCTGTAGAAAATGTAAAAATCCATATTGAATTCCCTCAACACAAGATATGAAGGAATTGAAGATATGAAGTTTACCATCCAGTGGGAAGTGTTTCTTTGATCTTTATACCTTGATAACATGTACCGTTGCCAGATCTCCTCTCAGTTGAACAAGTTGATGATGATGATGGGGGTGGTGGTGGTGATGATGATGGTGGTGATGGTGGTGGTGGTGGTGGTGATGATGATGGTGGTGATGGTGATGATGATGGTGGTGGTGGTGATGATTTTGGTGGTGGTGAGGATGATGATGGTGGTGGTGATGATGGTAGTGGTGATGATGATGGTAGTGTTGGTGATGGTGGTGATGATGATGATGGTGGTGATGGTGATGATGATGGTGGTGGTGGTGATGATTTTGGTGGTGAGGATGATGGTGGTGATGATGATGATGGTGGTGGTGATGATGGTGATGGTGGTGGTGATGATGGTGATGGTAGTGGTGATGATGATGGTGGTGATGGTGGTGATGGTGGTGGTGGTGGTGGTGGTGATGATGATGATGATGTGAACAATGATGCTGATTATTTTATCTCGCTGTCTCTCTGTAATGAAAGGTGGAATAATAGACTAAAAGCATCACTGGACCCAACAATCACTGAGGAAATAATGTATAATTAACAAACTATTAATTATCTGAATATTACAGGAAGAATACAGAAGCGACTTCTTCTTTCTAACCATATTTCTTTGGGGGATGAGATATACTCCAGCAGCATGTTTCACCTCTTGTAACCTCTTGTAGACAGGACTGGAGATAAGGAACTCATCTCTCTCTTGTATAGATCATCTGTGTGGATGATACCATGACCTGCCGGGGCCCATGATCAATTGAATGGTACTGTAGCTCAGTAAGGACTTGGTGCTACAGCCACAAAATGTAGGTAAAAAGGTGAAAAACAGCAGGTTTATGTATTGGGTATCATTTTTGTTCACAATTTGATAACAGGTGTATACATACAGAGGTGTATGATCTAAATCTGATCAGCCTGTTGGAGGAGAACTTGTAGTGTATTTGAGACTTAATAAAAATACTTTTCCATTTAGAAATGTTACTCTTGATTTTCCCTTACGAAAATGTATCAACCCTTACAAAAATGTCCATTAATTATAATCCACATAATAATTAATATTTCCTGTTTCTGCAGGATTATTTTCCTGCTGTAGCAAACTGGCTCAAATTAAGATCCTACATCTGTACAGAAAATAGAGACAGTTGATCCGTTAAAACAAATCTGAGTCAGTCGGAATGATCATATTATAGACAAAAGGTATTAGAAAAACAGCAGAAATACTGAGAACGTCATGGGATATTATTACATGATGTGTTATTCAGTGACAGTGACTTACGGAGGCAGATCTGGTTTACACATTTTATATAGTTATTTCTCTGTTGACCAGTACTTAACGCCACAGTGACTGGCACATTTTAGCTTCTTATTATCGGCATTCTTAACTTCCTGCTATGGTTAATGTAACGTTTCATTTCATGATTTCATGACTTCTGTTTCACCACCATCAAAATAAATATCTCTATGAGCGTCTGTGCTTTCCCAGCACACCATGGCATTACTTCACATCCTGTTCAAACACACACTGTTGGCATATCGTTTGGTAGGAATATACTGACTATTCAACTCACAACTCTCTAATGAGGTTTCCCAATAAGACGCTCTGATTTTGTTGGAAAAGTGCAGCTTATACAGGATTTCAGGTATGTTTTGATTAGCTCTGTTATATTCATATTTTGATAATGTAAGAAGACATGGTCAGGGAGAGAATTCACATCAGTGTTTTGAAATTCATGGTCATTTAGTGGTCATTTATATGTTTTTTTACCCTCTCGTTTTAATGATACTTTACACCCTCTAGTTTTAATGGTACGTCATAACCACTAGTTTTAATGGTACTTGATACCCACTAGTTTTAATGATACTTCATAACGACTAGTTTTAATGATACATTATACCCTCTGGTTTTAATGATACTTTATACCCTCTAGTTTTAATGATACTTTATACCCTCTAGTTTGAATGATACTTTATACCCTCTAGTTTGAATGATACTTTATACCCACTAGTTTTAATGATACTTTATACCCACTAGTTTTAATGATACTTTATACCCACTAGTTTTAATGATACTTTATACCCTCTAGTTTTAATGATACCTTATACCCTCTAGTTTTATTAATACTTCATACCCTCTTAGTGTCAAGTTGAAAGTGTTGATTACAAAAATATAATTTAAAGAGTGAAAGCATCAAGTTACAGGCTCTAAGGGAATGTGTAATGGGGTAAATACTTACTATACAATCTATATCATATGAACTTAACATATCCTCTTGATTCACAAGGACATCATGGACATGACACCCATCCCCAGCTCTGGTAATAGTAACCTGAATGAAGCCAACAGTTGTGGAGTGGACCTCAGCCAAGATGCCATCTACCTTCCTGTAATCTACAGTATCTTCTTCATCATTGGCACTCCCCTCAATTTGATGGCCCTGTTCGGGCTCTATCGTCTGATCAAGTCTGAAAACGTCTTACCGGTGTACGTGATCAACCTGCTCCTTTCGGATCTCCTCCAACTGTTCACTGTACCTCTATGGATTGACTACTATCGCAAGGGTCACAGCTGGCGATTCGGGTCCACTTCCTGCCAGTTATTGGGGGCCAGTTTCTACGTCAGCATTTACACCGGCATTGCCTTCATGTGCATCATTGCTTTGGAGCGCTACTTGGCCATCGCCAAGCCTCTGAGATTCCAAGCATTGAGAAAGCTGAAGTTTGCACGATGGATAGCCCTTAGCATATGGGTCGTGGTAGCCGTGCCTCCATCCATCGCCTTGCATAAAATGCAACCCAACGACAATCACACCCTGTGCATCGAGAGCTACCCTTCCAAGGAGGGGTTCATCATCTACCGATTGATCACCTTATCCCTGTCCTTCATCATCCCTCTCGCCTTCATCGTGTTCCTCCACTGGAAGACCCTGAGGTCTTTGTCGGCCATTGGTACCTTGGGAACGGAAGAGAAGCACCGCATCAGGGGGCTTCTCACTCTGCTGGTGGTCATCTTCATCCTGGTCCTCGGCCCCTACCACATCACAGGATGCGTGAAGTACATTGGATTGCTTCTCCACAGGGACGCCTGTGAGTGGGAGAAGGCAGTGTTTTTGCCCTACCAGCTGGGCAGGGGTCTGCTGAGCCTCAACAGTCTGCTGGATCCTATACTTTATACGTTCCTGAGGAGTGACTTCAGGGCGGCTGTGGGCCATTACCTGCCCTGCCTGAGGAGGATGCAGGAGTCTGTATGCAAGACTGTGAGTCATCAGAGGACCACCACTAAGACCCCTAGTAGTCTTTCAGATCACACTGATTCTATCTAAACCCAAACCAGACATTTGTAACATACCTGTACATGATGTACTGTGCCTAGCTAGTAACCAGCCTTCGAAGAACCATCACCAGGACCACTATTATCCTTGAAGACCCCACAGAGAGACCCTGATTCAACCTGTGATAACCATTAATACTGAACATTATTCATAAATGCTGCAGAACAAAGGTTATACTGTGGGAAAGGAAAATCTCTAAGATACACATATATTTCGTATTATTTTTTTTTTTACAAAACTGTTTGTTGCTCTAAACAGTGCCAGTGGGTTTTGGAAAGTACATTCTTGATTGAGACAGATGTGGTTTGCCTCATATTGCCACAGCCAGGAAGTTGCCAGATTGGGATTTCATGTGGCAGGCAGTTGGTCTCGCAGAAGGACTGGTGTCATCATAATAAATTCATATTTCCTCTTTCAAGCACCAAAAAATTACACAAAAAGGAACTTGCCTATAAATACATCTTGTTCCAAATCAATTGAAACTTGTTTTACAAACTTGTTTTACAACATTGTTTAAACAAATTTACAAACTAGACATGAAACCTATAAGATAAACTGCTGAGGGACTGAAGATAGTTTTAATCCCTGGTTGTCCACAATAGTGTATATTTGACACTGGGGAGAAATATAATGTAGTACTTTGATGATTTAGAGTTGCCTCTGGCAACTGAAAGGGATGGTTCCACCAGACTGTTCTACCTATTTATAAATAGCATCGTACCCAACTGAAAGGGATGGTTCAACCAGACTGTTCTACCTATTTATAAATAGCATCGTACCCAACTGAAAGGGATGGTTCAACCAGACTGTTCTACCTATTTATAAATAGCATCGTACCCAACTGAAAGGGATGGTTCCACCAGACTGTTCTACCTATTTATAAATAGCATCGTACCCAACTGAAAGGGATGGTTCAACCAGACTGTTCTACCTGTTTATAAATAGCATCGTACCCAACTGAAAGGGATGGTTCAACCAGACTGTTCTACCTATTTATAAATAGCATCGTACCCAACTGAAAGGGATGGTTCCACCAGACTGTTCTACCTATTTATAAATAGCATCGTACCCAACTGAAAGGGATGGTTCAACCAGACTGTTCTACCTGTTTATAAATAGCATCGTACCCAACTGAAAGGGATGGTTCAACCAGACTGTTCTACCTATTTATAAATAGCATCGTACCCAACTGAGGACCACATGTACACAAGAATTGGACGTGGTTTTGTAATGTGGGGCAATGTGTAATATTGTATTTCTGTCAGCATTGCAATGCTAAATGTAAATCAATTTATATCATAAACCTATGTACCATTTCATTTAAAACATTTCATTTAAAACATAACTGTACATATCATGACACCTTTCAGATTCAGTTGAATAAAAGAGTTTCATGTTTGCATAAAAGTGATATAGATTATATCCCATATGTTACTATAGCCTATAGGGGGGCAAAACTAATGAAATCTATAGTGAGTTCCTAATGTTTCCATCTGTGCTGCAACACTGAAGGTGCTAAAGATGATGCCGTTGACATAGTACCACGTAGCACTTGACAATATGTGCATTGTATGTCCAATTTATCTGCCCACAGAGACTAATTGTATGTCCAATTTATCTGCCCACAGAGACTAATTGCATAATTCTAGCTTGATGGTTGAGGCAGTCATTCCACACTGCACTAAATTGAAAGGAGAGGGACTCCTGTAAAATTGCTCTTGATTCATAGAACCGCCAAATCAATAAAAGTGTATTTTATCTAATTACTTAATATAGCGAAGACATATATATATTTTTTTTATCAACGCCTTGTCTCTGTGAATGAGCCAAGCATTATTGCACTGATTCAGATTGATACCAGTTAATTGTACAATGCATTAAAGAGCGCTTTAATTATAGACAGCAGACTCTGTCTTCTCTCTGCTGTCACTCTTATCCTGCTCTGTCATTTGTTCATTAGGCCCTGCAGACCTGATTAGTCAATGGATGCATTGTAATAACCCTGGCTCTTAAAGAGGGGTAGCTCCAACTCAATGCAGTCAGGCTCCCACATCAGAAGTTATTGATCCAATAGATTGTAATACCCCCCCCCCCCCCCCCCCCCCGATCCATATCACAGTGTGCACAGGATGCTTGCCATGCTCAGATTTTCAATAAAGTTCCATGCATGTGAATGCCTGTGATAATATGGTCGTATGTCATTTACATTATCAGGGGACCTTATAGCACGCAATTATAAACTGGCCCTCACAAATTGATGGTAATCTGTTTTAAAGGTGGTGGGTAGATAACTGGCCCTCACAAATTGATGGTAATTGTTTTAAAGGTGGTGGGTAGATAACTGGCCCTCACAAGTTGATGGTAATCTGTTTTAAAGGTGGTGGGTAGATAACTGGCCCTCACAAGTTGATGGTAATCTGTTTTAAAGGTGGTGGGTAGATAATTGGCCCTCACAAATGCATGATAATCTGTTTTAAATGTGGTGGGTAGATAATTGGCCCTCACAAGTTGATGGTAATCTGTTTTAAAGGTGGTGGGTAGATAACTGGCCCTCACAAGTTGATGGTAATCTGTTTTAAAGGTGGTGGGTAGATATCCTCCTACAGAATGGAGTCAATGAACAAAAAACACCATTTGCCTCATACAGCGCGACACATCTCCTTCACATAGAGTTGTTGATTGTGGCTTGTGTAATGTTGTCCCACTCCTCTTCAATGGCTGTGTGAAGTTCCTGGATATTGTCGGGAACTGGAACATGCTGTCATAAACGTTGATCCAGAGCATCCCAACTATGCTCAATAAGTGACATGTCTGGTGAGTATGCAGGTCATGGAAGAACTGAGACATTTTTAGCTTTCAGGAGTTGTGTACAGATCCTTGAGACATGCGACCGTGCATTATTATGCTGAAACATCAGGTGATGGCGGCGGATTAATGGCATGACAATGGGGCTCAGGATCTCGTCACAGCATTCAAATTGCCATCGATAAAATGCAATTGTGTTTGTTGTTGGTAGCTTATGCCTGCCCATACCATAACCCCACTACCACCTTGGGGCACCTTGTTCACAAAGTTGACATCAGCAAATCGCTTGCCCACATGACGCCATACACTTGTTCTGCGGTTGTGAGGCCATTTGTGGCTCAGTTGGTAGAGCATGGTGTTTGCAACGCCAGCATGGTTTGTGCAACGCCAGGGTTGTGGGTTCGATTCCCACGGGGGGCCAGTACAAAAAAATGCATGAAATGAAATGAATGTATTCACTACTGTAAGTTGCTCTGGATAAGAGCGTCTGCTAAATGACTAAAATGTAAATTTGGACGCACTGCCAAATTCTCTAAAATGACGTTGGAGGCTGTAGAGAAATGAACATCACCAGGCGGTATGAGTTAAAAGACCAATAGCAAAGACAGTTTCAAACCTCTCTGCCAATAACAGCTAGTTTTCAGGTACATATCCTTCGCATTAAGCTCATCCAATTAGGCCCCTCATTCAGACCACTTCCAGACAGTCCTAGCACCCTCATTCAGACCACTCCCAGACAGGCCTAGCACCCTCATTTCCAGACAGTCCTAGCACCCTCATTCAGACCAGTCCTAGCACCCTCATTCAGACCACTTCCAGACAGGCCTAGCACCCTCATTCAGACCACTCCCAGACAGTCCTAGCACCCTCATTCAGACCAGTCCCAGACAGTCCTAGCACCCTCATTCAGACCACTTCCAGACAGTCCTAGCACCCTCATTCAGACCACTTCCAGACAGTCCTATGGCCCTCATTCAGACCACTCCCAGACAGTCCTAGGCCCCTCATTCAGACCACTTCCAGACAGTCCTAGCACCCTCATTCAGACCACTCTCAGACACTCCTAGCTACATGTTGCTTGAGAAATGTCTCTTTGTTTATTTCTGACCATTCTAACGGACCACTGTTACAGTACGGTACTAAATTGTTACCTTGAAATTATTTGATATTGAGATAAAACGGCTGCATTGGCTTAATGGTACAGGATTCTGCTAATCCATGACAATGATATATTCTGATGTGGTTAAACTGGAATGTAAGTGTTTTTGCAATGATCAATCAATACATCATATTTGATGGATTTATCCTGTTTTTATTCCAGATTGTATGTTTTTGTAAAATTAGGTTATGCACCTCTTTTCACAGAGTATGTGTAACGGACGTCTTAAGGATTCGACCAAGGCGCAGCGGGTTGAGTGCTCATTTTAACTTTTATTGAACACTTAATGAAAAAACAAGAAAACCAATGACAGCTTGACAGTTTGCAGGCTCACAACTAGCAGTGCAAAACCAACTTCCCACAAAAGGCAGGTGAAAAAAGGGCTACCTAAGTATGACTCCCAATCAGCAACAACGATGTACAGCTGTTCCTGATTGAGAGCCATACCAGGCCAACACAAAGAAATACACAACATAGAAAAACATAGAACCATACCCAAAAACCCCGATAACACAAAAAAAACACACCCCTGCCACGCCATGACCAAACTATAATAACAAATAACGCCTTATACTGGTCAGGACGTGACAGTATGACTTCACAGACAGGAAAATGGCACCAGAAGAAATGGCAGCAGTTTTACGGGCGTCCAACCAATTGTGCTATTATGTGTTTTTTTTCGCGTTATTTGTAACTTATTTTGTACATAATGTTTCTGCAACGTATCTTACGGCAAAAAAGAGCTTCTGGATATCAGGACAGCGATCTCTCACCTCGGATTAGACAAAGAGGGCCGACATCCCAGTTATTCGCAAGAGGAAGCGATGCAGGTACAGAGGACGAAGAGCCGGACGCCTCGTCAGGACCCGCAGAAGGCGAGTATGAAAGCTGCCGTAACCGTCAATATTACTCGCCAACGTGCAATCATTGGACAATAAATTAGACGAGGTACGATCATGAATATCCTACCAACGGGACATCAAAAACTGTAATATCCTATGATTCACGGAATCGTGGCTGAATGACGACATGGATATTCAGCTAGCGGGATATACGCTGCACTGGCAGGATAGAACAGCACACTCCGGTAAGACGAGGGGGGGGGTGGTCTGTGCATATTTGTAAACAAAAGCTGGTGCACGAAATCTAAAGAAGTCTCTAGATTTTGCTCACCTGAAGTAGAGTATATTGTGATAAACTACAGGCCACACTACTTGCCTAGAGAGTTCTCAGCTAAACTTTTCGTGGCTGTTTATTTACCACCACAAACAGATGCTGGCACTAAGACCGCACTCAGTCAGCTGAATAAGGAAATAAGCAAACAGGAAACCACTCATCCAGAGGCGGCGCTCCTAGTGGCCGGAGACTTTAATGCAGAGAAACTTAAATCAGTTCTACCAAATCTCTATCAACATGTTAAATGTTCAACCAGAGGGAAAAAAATTGTAGATCACCTGTATTCCACACACAGAGACACGGAAAAAGCTCTCCCTCGCTCTCCATTTGGTAAATCCGACCACAACTCTATCCTCCTGATTCCTGCTTACAAGCAAAAATTAAAGCAGGAAGCACCAGTGACTCAGTCTATAGAAAAGTGATCAGATGAAGCAGATGCTAAACTACAGGACTGTTTTGCTATCACAGACTGGAACATGTTCCAGGATTCTTCCGATGACATTGAGGAATACACCACATCAGTCACTGGCTTTATCAATAAGTGCATCGAGGACGTCGTCCCCACAGTGACTGTACGTACATACCCCAACCAGAATCCATGGATTACAGGCAACATTCGCACTGAGCTAAAGGGTAGAGCTGCCGCTTTCAAGGAGCGGGACTCTAACCTAGAAGCTTACAAGAATTCCCGCTATGCCCTGCGACGAACCATCAAACAGGCAAAGTGTCAATACAGGGCTAAGATTGAATCATATTACACCGGCTCCGACGCTCGTCGGATGTGGCAGGGCTTGCAAACTATTACAGACTACAAAGGGAAGCACAGCTGCGAGCTGCCCCGTGACACGTGCCTACCAGACGAGCTAAAACACTTCTATGCTCACTTCGAGGCAAGCAACACTGAGGCATGCATGAGAGCATCAGCTGTTCCGGACGACTGTGTGATCACGCTCTCCGTAGCCGACGTGAGTAAGACCTTTAAACAGGTCAACATACACAAGGCTGCTGGGCCAGATGGATTACCAGGACGTGTGCTCCAGGCATGTGCTGACCAACTGGCAGGTGTCTTCACTGACATTTTCAACATGTCCCTGATTGAGTCTGTAATACCAACATGTTTCAAGCAGACCACTATAGTCCCTGTGCCCAAGAACACAAAGGCAACCTGCCTAAATGACTACAGACCCGTAGCACTCACGTCTGTAGCCATGACGTGCTTTGAAAGGCTGGTCATGGCTCACATCAACACCATTATCCCAGAAACCCTAGACCCACTCCAATTTGCATACCACCCAAACAGATCCACAGATGATGCAATTTCTATTGCACTCCACACTGCCCTTTCCCACCTGGACAAAAGGAACACCTATGTGAGAATGCTTTTCATTGACTACAGCTCAGCTTTCAACACCATGGTACCCTCAAAGCTCATCACTAAGCTAAGGAACCTGGGACTAAACACCTCCCTCTGCAACTGGATCCTGGACTTCCTGGCGGGCTGCTCCCAGGTGGTGAGGGTAGGTAGCAACACATCTGCCACGCTGATCCTCAACACTGGAGCTCCCCAGGGGTGTGTGTTCAGTCCCCTCCTGTACTCCCTGTTCACCCACGACTGCATGACCAGGCACGACTCCAACACCATCATTAAGTTTGCAGACGACACAACAGACAGCGACGAGACAGCATATAGGGAGGAGGTCAGAGACCTGGCCGTATGGTGCCAGAAAAACAACCTCTCCCTCAACATAACCAAGACTAAGGAGATGATTGTGGACTACAGGAAAAGTAGCACCGAGCACGCCCCCATTCTCATTGACGGGGCTGTAGTGGAGCAGGTTGAGAGCTTCAAGTTCCATGGTGTCCAAATCAACAACAAACTAGAATGGTCCAAACACACCAAGACAGTCGTGAAGAGGGCATGACAAAGCCTATTCCCCCTCAGGAAACTAAAAAGATTTGGCATGGGTCCTGAGATCCTTAAAAGATTCTACAGCTGCAACATCGAGAGCATCCTGACCGGTTGCATCACTTCCTGGTACGGCAATTGCTCGGCCTCCGACTGCAAAGCATTTCAGAGGGTAGTGTGTACGGCCCAGTACATCACTGGGGCAAAGCTGCCTGCCATCCAGGACCTCTACACCAGGCGGTGTCAGAGGAAGGCCCTAAAAATTGTCAAAGACCCTAGCCACCCCAGTCATAGACGATTCTCTCTACTACCGCGGTACCGGAGTGCCAAGTCTCGGACAAAAAGGCTTCTCAACAGTTTTTACCCCCAAGCCATAAGACTCCTGAACAGGTAACCAAATGGTTACCCAAACTATTTGCATTGTGTGCCCCCCCAACCCCTCTTTTATGCTGCTGCTACTCTCTGTTCATCGTATATGCATAGTCACTTTAACCATGCCTACATGTACATTCTATCTCAATAAGCCTGACTAACCGGTGTCTGTATATAGCCTTGCTACTGTTATTTTCAAATGTCTTTTTACTGTTGTTTTATTTCTTTACTTACCTACACACACACACACACACACACACACACACACACCTTTTTTTTCGCACTACTGGTTAGAGCCTGTAAGTAAGCATTTCACTGTAAGGTCTACACCTGTTGTATTCGGCACACGTGACAAATAAACTTTGATTTGATTTAATAACCTTCTCTTTCAATTACATCTGATTAATTCTCACCTCCTTCAATAAAGTCATATCAAAGTCAATATTCCATCAACATAGGGGATTCTTTGGCCCATGAAATTACACCAGAATTCATATTTTCATTTGTTTTCTGTTGCAATCTTACCAAAAAGCAAGTTTCTATTTTAGAAGTAATGAGAGGCTACATACTATTTTAAAAAGGGTTCTTTAGATGAAAACGGTTCTTTGTAGAACCTTATCCCTCCGCAAAGAACACTTTTGGAACCCTTTTTTCTAACAGTGTGGAATGTATTATTTTCTCTCACCAATGTCCAGACTGATCTTTACATCTGTGTGGCTTCCAGTGTGAAAATGTCAAGGGCATAGAAGGATAATCATATATGTTCATAATGTTAACATTTTCTTGTTCCCGGGGATTTATATGTATCCTGGGGAGAGTAATATATTTTGTAAGGCCCTTAAACTGTACATAAAACTAATGTGAAGTTGATCAAAATGCCCTTCATGGCTTGGACTGGGGGCAATAATCAAGCCACTCTTCATGTCTATGGACTGAGGGCAATCATCAAGCTAACCTTCATGGCTTGGACTGGGGCAATCATCAAGCTACCCTTCATGTCTATGGACTGAGGGCAATCATCAAGCTACCCTTCATGTCTATGGACTGAGGGCAATCATCAAGCCACCCTTCATGGCTTGGACTGGGGGAATCATCAAGCCACCCTTCATGGCTTGTACTGGGGGCAATCATCAAGCCATCCTTCATGCCTTGGACTGGGGGTAATCATCAAGCCACCCTTCATGGTTTGGACTGGGGGCAATCATCAAGCTACCCTTCATGTCTATGGACTGAGGGCAATCATCAAGCCACCCTTCATGGCTTGGACTGGGGGAATCATCAAGCCACCCTTCATGGCTTGTACTGGGGGCAATCATCAAGCCATCCTTCATGCCTTGGACTGGGGGTAATCATCAAGCCACCCTTCATGGTTTGGACTGGGGGCAATCATCAAGCCACCCTTCATGTCTATGGACTGAGGGCAATCATCAAGCCACCCTTCATGGCTTGGACTGGGGGAATCATCAAGCCACCCTTCATGGCTTGTACTGGGGGCAATCATCAAGCCATCCTTCATGCCTTGGACTGGGGGTAATCATCAAGCTACCCTTCATGGTTTGGACTGGGGGCAATCATCAAACCACCCTGTATTGCCCACTCCCCCATGTTAAAAAACCTGAACGCTCTCTTGTGTTCCTTTAGTACACCTACTTGAATCCCTGAATCTGGAATATACTTTCACATGCTGTTTTAAAATAGAATTGACGCTGTGAGAAAAGAGATGACAACCACTATAACCTTTGAGGGCCAGCATGAAAAGTTTCCAGGTACTTCGCTTCTGCAGTCCTCTCTGCATGAGGAGACATAACAAATCAAGGGCCACCATCTCCCAGAGGCAGACAGGGGCTGCATCCCAAATGATTCCATATCCTCTATATAGTGCACTACTTCTGACCAGAGACTTTTTGGCTCTGGTCTCTATTGGCCCTGGTCAAAATGAGTTCACTATATAGGGAATAGGGGTGCCATTTTGGTCCTGGGGGACCAAAGTCCTGTTAGAGGGGGAAAGGAGAGCCAGAGAAAGAAAGTGTCAGTTCCCCTCCAGACATTACAGACATACTAGATCACCTGGGTACAAAGATTAGACAGAGGTCATGCAGATACAGTATTTAAAGTGTTTTGGTCGCGTACACAGATTTGCAGGTGTTATAGCAGGTGCAGTGAAATGCTTATGTTACCAGCTCCAACAGGACACTAGAATGTCTTATGTTACCAGCTCTAACAGGGCAGAAGAATGTCTTATGTTACCAGCTCCAACAGGGAAGTAGAATGTCTAATGTTACTAGCTCCAACAGGGAAGAAGAATGTCTTATGTTACCAGCTCCAACAGGGCAGAAGAATGTCTTATGTTACCAGCTCCAACAGGGCACTAGAATGTCTTATGTTACCAGCTCTAACAGGGCAGAAGAATGTCTTATGTTACAAGCTCCAACAGGGAAGTAGAATGTCTTATGTTATAAGCTCCAACAGTGTAGTAGAATGTCTAATGTTACTAGCTCCAACAGGGAAGAAGAATGTCTTATGTTACCAGCTCCAACAGGGCAGAAGAATGTCTTATGTTACCAGCTCCAACAGGGCACTAGAATGTCTTATGTTACCAGCTCCAACAGGGCACTAGAATGTCTTATGTTATACCTCCAACAGGGCAGTAGAATGTATTGTGTTACTAGCTCCAACAGTGCAGTAGAATGTCTTATGTTACCAGCTCCAATAGGGCAGTAGAATGTCTCACAAATACAATAGTAATACACACAAAAATCTAAACAAGAAAAGAAAATCTAAACAAGAAATCAAGAATTGACAGAACCAATCGAATGACTGGCATTAAATTAACAAATCACACAATTTCAACCACTGTGTTAACTATTTATTATATATTTTGTAACTATCTTTAACAGTTAGTAACCTACTTATAAACCCCTTTAGAAACCCTTTTAAGTAGACACCCATAAATCAAGTTTTATAATACAATATAAGCGTATCATAAGGCATTATAATGCATCATAAGGCATACGCTTATATGTGTATGCCCTTAAAGTGTTACCAATGTCTCCCCATACTGGTGCCTCCATTTTGAAACCACCACCAGTGGACGAGAAGCAATAGGTTTCTGTTTCAATATAAATCATCTAAATATAGCTATTCATTTGAGATGCATTCAAATTCTGAATTTCTGTAAGCCTTCCAATCTGGGTGCCCAAGAGAGGCAGTCCTGACTGCAATGGGGGAATTATAAATATTTAAATGTTCTACCTTCTTACATTTCATGCAATGTGTAAATCAGGTTTTTCGAGCCTGCAGTGCACACTGCAAGGAAATGAGATATGCAAACACGCAACCACGCACAAGCACACACAGACACATTCTGTCCATTCGGCCATCTGACAGTTTAACAGTCTGTTTAATGTTCAGTAGGCCTATAATAATAATAATAAATTATACAACTATACAAAAGAACATCTTCCAATTTGACCAACAACATGACCACAACCTGCATTAGGTAGATATAATTGAAAATAGCTATGTGTCCAAGAGTATACCACATTCTCACTTATACATCTACTGTAATGTTTCCCTTTTGATTTATTGACTTTCTTTAACCTGGTGACTATTAAGAAGCCATTCTCTTGTACAACAACTATTTAAATTTAACCAGGCAAGTCATTTAAGAACAACCCCTTATTTACATTGACGGTCTCCTGGGGAACAGTGGGTTAACTGCCTTGTTCAGGGGGAGAATGACAGATTTTTTTTACTTTGTCAGCTCAGGGATTTGATCCAGCAACCTTTTGGTTACGGGTCCAACGCTCTAACCACTAGGCTACCTTCCGCCAGCATAGTTACCCTTCCTTTACCTTTTACACTGTGTATGGTCTAGCGTCTGCAGAAAGGAGTGTTGTTGAAATGGGAAATACATTTTCTGAAAACTTTAAATTAATCATAATAACATGGAATTTTGTGTTTAGCAGATGTTATTGGGAGTGTAGTGAAATGTTTGTGCTTCTTGTTCTGACACTGCAACAATATATAACAAGTAATATCTAACAATTTTACAACAAACACCTAATACATACAAATCTAATTCCTGCTTCTTTTCATTAAAGGCATTAGCATATGAAGAAATGCCAGTGCTGATTTATTGAATTAGTATATATCTAGGCCAAGCGGTGATGTTTCAGTGTGTTGCATCACATCGCTAACGGTTATTTGCATTTCAGGCTCAAACATTCCCTCTAAATGGTTTACATTAATCCCTTTTCATATTGTGCTTTTTAGTATTCTGTATATCAGAAATACTGTATGCTTCACAATGAAGCACAAATTAGCAGTAACATACTTTCTGATGACTGGTGAGCAGTGGTGGAAAAAGAAATCAATTGTCATACTTGAGTAAAAGTAAAGATACCTTAATAGAAAATGACTCAATTAAAAGTGAAAGTCACCCAGTAAAATACTACTTGAGTAAAAGTCTAAAAGTATTTGGTTTTACATATACTTAAGTATCAAAAGTAGAAGTAGAAGTAGAAATCATTTCAACTTCCTTATATTAAGCAAAGCAAACGGCACCATTTTCTTGTTTTATTATATTTATGGATAGCCAGGGGCACACTCCAACATAATTTACAAACGAAGCATTTGTGTTTAGTGAGTCCGCCAGATCAGAGGCAGTAGGGATGACCAGGGATGTTGGAATTGGACAATTTTCCTGTCAAAATGTAACGAGTACTTTAGGGTGTCAGGGAAAATGTATGGAGTAGAAAGTACATTAATTTCTTTAGGAATGTAGTGAAGTAAAAGTAAAAGTAGCCAAAAATATAAATAGTAAAGTACAGATACCCCCAGAAATTACTTAAGTAGTACTTTAAAGGATTTTTACTTCAGTACTTTACACCACTGCTGGTGAGATTGTCTCTGTCTTATTATAGTTCTGTCTACCTGACAGAGTACTTTCCGCCCACTCAGTGTTTTGAACAGTAGCTGTTATGCTGTACAGTATGCCTATGTTTCACATTGTTTGCCACTTCTCACACAACTACACAGCTGTCACAGTTATCATTGTATTTCACTTCTCACACAGATACACAGCTGTCACAGTTATCATTGTATTTCACTTCTCACACAGATACACAGATACACAGTTATCATTGTATTTCGCTTCTCACACAGATACACAGCTGTCACAGTTATCATTGTTTTTCACTTCTCACACAGATACACAGTTATCATTGTATTTCACTTCTCACACAGATACACAGCTGTCACAGTTATCATTGTTTTCAGGGTGTGTTATATTTCCCCTCAGCTCTTAAAAATATACTCCTTCTGCTCCAATATTTCATACCCTAAAAAAAAACATGCATTGTGTCATGACTTTCTACCTAAATCACGTCAACAGGCACTCTCAGATATAGCAAACAAAGATGTGTGTTTTCATGTTTGGCGATAGACTTTCTCCAACTGTTTTCCATATTAATTCCCATTCTGAGATAGACACAGGATGGCTCACAAATGGAACCCTATTTCCACAAAGTGCACTACTTTTGACCAGAGACCTATGGGCCCTAGTCCAAAGTAATGCACTTCATAGGGAATAGGGTGTCATTTGGGATGTAGACTCAGGGTTCATAGAGACTGATGCATAGCAATTACCTGGTCTTCTTTGAACAGCTTTCTGTGTATCTCATCAAGGCTCATTTTCATCGAAGCAAACAGCAGATCCCCTCCAAATCATACAATGTGCACCAAATGGCACCCTATTCCCTATGTAGTGCACTACTTCTGACCAGAGCCCTATGGGATTTCCTATGGGTCCTGACCAAAAGTAGTGCACTACATAGTGAATAGGATGTGGTTTGGGGCACAGTCGTACATTTCTGGCTCCCACAGAGCAATCGTAATGGCACCGTTATCTTCATTTTCCCTCAAAAGAGAAAAAACACAGAACACATGCTTTTCATGTGGATTTTTCATTTCAGTCCGCCTGAGACCATTTTGAAAGAGGCAAACAAGTTATGTGTCAGTTGCTGAAAATGGCTTTAATACTAACTTGTCTGTCAGCTAGTCAGCCGGTTCATGATGTTTCCTGTTTGTGGAATTTAATTAGTTTATAACATCCTTATTATAGATCACTATGATGCATTATATGACTCAAGTGCAAAGGACATTGTAGATATGCCTAGTATGTCTATATTCAACACTGGCAATTTGTTAGGAACGGAGGTCAGGCTGGCTAGTTGGTTTCGTAAAACATTTTAAATTAATGATTGCAATTTCAGACTTGGCTCAATGGAGGGGGAGAGTTGGCTCAATTAGAGCAGTGTCTGTTGCCCTATTCTTTCTTTCTCTCTCTCTCTCTCTCTCTCTCTCTCTCTCTCTCTCTCTCTCTCTCTCTCTCTTATATCCCTATATAATGTTCTGATATTATTTCAATGTGATCCTCTCAGGTACTTTCAAATCAAATTAAATGTCTTTATAAAGTCATTTTTACATCAGCACATGTCACAAAGTGCTTATGCAGAAACCCAGCCTAAAACCCCAAACAGCAAGCAATGCAGATGTAGAAAGCACGGTGTCTAGGAAAAACTCCCTAGAAAGGCATGAACCTAGGAAGAAACCTAGAGAGGAACCAGGCTCTGAGGGGTGGCCAGTCCTCTTCTGGCTGTGCCTGGTAGAGAGGAACCAGGCTCTGAGGGGTGGCCAGTCCTCTTCTGGCTGTGCCTGGTAGAGAGGAACCAGGCTCTGAGGGGTGGCCAGTCCTCTTCTGGCTGTGCCTGGTAGAGAGGAACCAGGCTCTGAGGGGTGGCCAGTCCTCTTCTGGCTGTGCCGGGTGGACATTATAACAGTACATGGCCATTAAGTTGCTCAAACGTTCATAGATGACCAGCAGGTCACATAATATACTGCTCAAAAAAATAAAGGGAACACTTAAACAACACATCCTAGATCTGAATGAAATAAATAATCTTATTAAATACTTTTTTCTTTACATAGTTGAATGTGCTGACAACAAAATCACACAAAAATAATCAATGGAAATCCAATTTATCAACCCATGGAGGTCTGGATTTGGAGTCACACTCAAAATTAAAGTGGAAAACCACACTACAGGCTGATCCAACTTTGATGTAATGTCCTTAAAACAAGTCAAAATGAGGCTCAGTAGTGTGTGTGGCCTCCACGTGCCTGTATGACCTCCCTACAACGCCTGGGCATGCTCCTGATGAGGTGGCGGATGGTCTCCTGAGGGATCTCCTCCCAGACCTGGACTAAAGCATCCATCAACTCCTGGACAGTCTGTGGTGCAACGTGGCGTTGGTGGATGGAGCAAGACATGATGTCCCAGATGTGCTCAATTGGATTCAGGTCTGGGGAACGGGCGGGCCAGTCCATAGCATCAATGCATTAGGAGGAACCCAGGGCCAACCGCACCAGCATATGGTCTCACAAGGGGTCTGAGGATCTAATCTCGGTACCTAATGGCAGTCAGGCTACCTCTGGCGAGCCCATGGAGGGCTGTGCGGCCCCCCAAAGAAATGCCATCCCACACCATGACTGACCCACCTCCAAACCGGTCATGCTGGAGGATGTTGCAGGCAGCAGAACGTTTTCCACGGCGTCTCCAGACTCTGTCACGTCTGTCACGTGCTCAGTGTCAACCTGCTTTCATCTGTGAAGAGCACAGGGCGCCAGTGGCGAATTTGCCAATGTTGGTGTTCTCTGGCAAATGCCAAACGTCCTGCACGGTGTTGGGCTGTAAGCACAACCCCCACCTGTGGACGTCGGGCCCTCATACCACCCTCATGGAGTCTGTTTCTGACCGTTTGAGCAGACACATGCACATTTGTGGCCTGCTGGAGCTCATTTTGCAGGGCTCTGGCAGTGCTTCTCCTGCTCCTCCTTGCACAAAGGCGGAGGTAGCGGTCCTGCTGCTGGGTTGTTGCCCTCCTACGGCCTCCTCCACGTCTCCTGATGTACTGGCCTGTCTCCTGGTAGCGCCTCCATGCTCTGGACACTACGCTGACAGACACAGCAAACCTTCTATCCACAGCTCGCATTGATGTGCCATCCTGGATGAGCTGCACTACCTGAGCCACTTGTGTGGGTTGTAGACTCCGTCTCATGCTACCACTAGAGTGAAAGCACCGCCAGCATTCAAAAGTGACCAAAACATCAGCCAGGAAGCATAGGAAAAGAGAAGTGGTCTGTGGTCCCCACCTGCAGAACCAGTCCTTTATTGGGGGTGTCTGGCTAATTGCCTATTATTTCCACCTGTTGTCTATTCCATTTGCACAACAGCATGTGAAATTTATTGCCAATCAGTGTTGCTTTCTAAGTGGACAGTTTGATTTCACAGAAGTGTGATTGACTTGGAGTTACATTGTGTTGTTTAAGTGTTCCCTTTATTTTTTTGAGCAGTGTACTTTGACCCTGTCATACTGTAGTTTAGATCCCTAAATGATTGAGTTTAGATCCCATAAGGAGACAAACTGTCAACTTCATACTCCAACAAAATGAATTTGGCTCACAAATGTGAATAGATGAATGGGCTTTTCTGAAGTGTCTTGTCTTCACACACGGTGAAAGTTTAATTTATTTTTCATTCTAACTTGACATTCTGACAATGATTTATTTTTACTTGGTAAGTCCCCTGACAATGTTGTTGTAAGACAAAGGTTCGGATAAAATTTTGACATGCTGAAAGGTCGTACATGTTTGAACATTCATTGCAATGATTGTGTCTAGCCCACTGTATTCCAGTTTATATACATTTAATCATCTTATAAGTACCTTATGAAATATAAAGTTTGTCAATTTGTTTCATGTGAGAGCGTTATTGTCCCATTCCGTAATAAACTATGGGTTATAGCTACTATTAAACCCTGTATGAAAGTCTGTACTCACAGCTTGCCCTTACTCACTCATAGGCTGGGTCAGAATTACACTCCATCTAGGTAATGGCTGTCAAGCAGCAATTATACTACATGCTATATATATATACATCTGGGACTGTAAACATAGGATTGTAATACCCACTAATTACTGTTTCTCTGCCTTTCGCCGACGGACTCTAACAAAACTCAGCAGGCAGTTTAATTCATGGCGTCCATTATAGTGATGTGACACAGTGGACTCACTGATAGTGGTGCTGTGAGTTATGCAGTTGGGTGTAATTGTCCTCCTGGTTAAACCAAAGCTCAAACGTCACATTGAAATTTAGGATGCGCCACAAATACCACCATATTCCCTATCCAGTGCACTACTTTTCACCAGGGCCCAAAAGTCTCTAGTCAAAAGTAGTGCTCTATATAGGGAATAGGGTACTATTAGTGACGTAGTAGACAGTGATATGTGACAGGAACGTGTGACGCAGTATGATGTAATACAGAGAGGTAGCACACCTGAGTTCAAATACTATTTGAGATCATTTCAAATATTTGAGCTAGGTTTGATTGAGCTTCCGTGGCACAATAGAATCTACAGAATGGTCTAAGACATGCAAACCCCGCCCCATCTGGCACTCCAGCCAGGCTAAAGCAAACGCTCAAAAGGATTTAAAAGATTTCAAATAGTATTTGAACCCAGGTCTTGTACATAGGTGCAGTACAGTGAGAAAGCTGCTGCAGCCAGGGACAGTGATACATAATGTGGATGTATCCATGAGGATGAATTGTATTTCTCCCAGCTAGACTTAGCTATGTGTAAGTAATGGAGCGTGGCATCATGGGAAATGACCACTAGAGATAGATAGACAGAGAGGTGTGCCCTCTTTCCATCTCTATGGAAGGTGATGCTACAATAAATGTCTCCAAAAACCTTAATCAGGGTCTGTATTCATAAAGTGTCTTAGAGTTTGAATGCTGATCTAGGATCAGTTTTGCCTTATAGATCATAATGAATAAGTGTAACGGCTGTCGTAGAGAGGGGACCAAAGCGCAGCGTGTTGATTGCTCATGATGAATATTTATTTTAACTCAGAACACTAAAGAAAAAATAACAAAGCGAAAACGAATGCGCACAGTTCTGTCAGGTACAGAAAACTAAACAGAAGACAACTACCCACAAAAACAGGTGGAAAAAAAAAACCTACTTAAGTATGATCTCCAATTAGAGACAACGAGGACCAGCTGCCTCTAATTGGAGATCATCCCCAAAAACAACAACATAGAAATAGAAAACTAGAACTTAAACATAGATATACAAAACATAGAAAAACACAAAACACCCCCTGTCACGCCCTGACCTACTCTACCATAGAAAATAACATCTTACTATGGTCAGGACGTGACAATAAGATTATATGGGCATAGGGGATCTGATCCTAGAACAGCACAGACCAAGCAGTGAAGACAAAAATACAAAATAATATATATAAATTATTATTATTACCAAGCAATCAATTATATGGCTATTATGAGAAAACAGGAAGTCTTTAAAACTAGTTTTCACTTTATTACCATGTTATTCCCATAAAATTACATTTATACTTGGATAATTTAATAGGATCTTGGTGGTTGTTACCCTCTATTCTGGGCTGGAATGTAAAGTGCTACTGAACCCTTTCCCATTTCTTCAGAAGACCTCTTTACAAAAACAAGTTCAAAGGATTAATCAACATTGTAATGGGGTTTAGCAACGCAACCTACAAAGAAAATGGAGATATTTGCCATAACTGCAGGCAGCAGCGATACGGTGGGCAACAACCTGCCAAATGTTAGTTCCATGTGTCAGTACTGTTGGTTGAGGAACATAAGAACTCCTGTCTCTTTCAGCTCACTCTTGGGAGAGCCCAAAACTACAGGCCAGAGGATGGACCAAGGGGTATTGACAACAACATTGGCATGAGGTTTTTACACACACACACACACACACTCACACACACACACACACACACACACACAACACACACACACACACACACACACACACACACACACACACACACACACACATTCAATCACTAGGGGGAAGCTGGCAAAGACCTAAAGCCTCAGCATTCCAGCCATGGGTAAAACGAACACTGTCTTTGATGTTCTCTTGGCATTTCTCTGTTTAAAAATACAACCCTTCCCTTGGCCCCTGTCTGCAGGTCAAACTCTCTTTCAGAATAGCTCTGCCATCAACGAGACATTTGCTGTTCCCAAATGGCTTCTTATTCCCTACAAAGGGCTTTACTTTTAACCAGAGCCCTGTAGGCCCTGGTTGAAAGTAGTGCACTTTATAGGCAATACAACCTTCTTCTCTTCTCCACAACAGTTACTGCAGTATGATGACGTGTTTTTTTTCAAAACAGGTTTCACAAATGTGTAAGACCTTTCTATTCATAGTTTAGTGAATCTTTTCACCAGTTTAACTTTCTGTAAAGGCATCATTAGTGTCTCAAAGAGATTTCAACCTATGAACAATTACTAAGAGCTCTGTTCTTCCTTAATGTTCACAGTGTGTGGGTGTGTGTGTGTTTGTGCGTGGGTGGGTGCGTGTGTGTGTGTACGTGTGTGTGTGTGTTCAGTGCTGCTTCACATTTTTCCTGAAACAAGTCTGGAATAATGCAACAGGGACAAATATATTATTTCTCAAATAATTGTGGATTAATAATCATCTTAAATGTGTGTTTGAGAAAAATGTGTTGGTTCATCCTTTATTTGTCACATGCGCTGAATACAACAAGTGCAGATTTACAGTGAAATGCTTACTTACAAGCGCTTAACCAACAGCGCAGTTCAAGAAGAAGAAAATATTTACCAAGTAGACTAAAATAAAAACTAATAACAAAAAGGAACACAATAAGAATAGCAATAATGAGGCTCTATACAGGGGGCACCGGTACCGAGTCAGTGTGGAGGATATATACAGGGGGCACCTGTCACGACTTCCGCCGAAGTCGGGTCCTCTCCTTGTTCGGGCGGCTCTCGGCGGTCTTCTAGCCATCATCGATCCACTTTTCATTTTCCATTTGTTTTGTCTTGTTTTCCTCACACCTGGTTTCAATCCCCTCAATCACTTGTTGTGTATTTAACCCTCTGTTACCCCCATGTCTTTGTGTGGGATTGTTTATTGTTTCATGTATGCGCACGTTAGACTGGTTGCGCTAGGTTATGTCAACCCGTATTGTATTTCGTGTTCGTTGTGCCGTGTGTTTTTGGTTCGCCTAAATAAAAGGCTCCGTTTGCTACCCAATATCTGCTCTCCTGCGCCTGACTCCCTTACAGCCATTTACGCATACCTAACAGCACTGGTACCGAGTCAGTGTGGAGGCTATATACAGGGGGCACCGGTACCGAGTCAGTGTGCGGGGGTACAGGCTAGTTGAGGTAATCTGTACTTGGAGGGGTACAGGCTAGTTGAGGTAATCTGTACAGGTAGGGGTACAGGCTAGTTGAGGTAATCTGTATTTGGAGGGGTACAGGCTAGTTGAGGTAATCTGTACATGTAGGGGTACATGCTAGTTGAGGTAATCTGTATTTGCAGGGATACAGGCTAGTTGAGCTAATCTGTACATGTAGGGGTACAGGCTAGTTGAGGTAATCTGTATTTGCAGGGGTACAGGCTAGTTGAGGTAATCTGTACATGTAGGTGGGGGCGAAGTGACTATGCATAGGTAACAAACAAACAGCTAGTAGCAGCAGTGTACAAAAGGGAGGGGGGGTGTCAATATAAATTGTCCGGTGGCGATTTTATGAATTGTTCAGCCAGCAGTCTTATGGCTTGGGGGTAGAAGCTGTTGAGGAGCCTTTTGGTCTGAGACTTGACGCTCCGGTACCGCTTGCCGTGCGGTAGCAGAGAGAACAGTCTATGACTTGGGTGACTGGAGTCTCTGATAATTTTATGGGCTTTCCTCTGATACCTCATATTAATAGGTCCTGGATGGAAGGACGCTTGGTCCCAGTGACGTTCGCACTACCCTCTGTAACGCCTTACGGTCAGATGTCGAGCAGTTGCCATACCAGGCGGTGATGCAACCGGTCAGCATGCTCTCGATGGTGCAGCTGTAGAACCTTTTGAGGATCTGGGGACCCATGCCAAATCTTTTCAGTCTCCTGAGGGGGAAAAGGTTTTGTCCTGCCCTCTTACGACTGTCTTGGTATGTTTGGACCATGATAGTTTGTTGGTGATGTGGACACCAAGGAACTTGAAACTCTCGACCCGCTCCACTACAGTCCCGTCGATGTTAATGGGGGCATGTTTGTTCCGCCATTTTCTGTAGTCCACGATCAGCTCCTTAGTCTTGCTCACATTGAGGGAGAGGTTGTTGTCCTGGCACCACACTGCCAGTTCTCTGACCTCCTCCCTATAGGCTGTATCATCGTTGCCGGTGATCAGGCCTACCACTGTTGTGTCATCAGCAAACTTAATGATGGTGTTGGAGTCGTGTTTGGCCATGCAGTCATGTGTGAACAGGGAATACAGGAGGTGACTAAGTACACACGCCTGAGGGGCCCCAGTGTTAAGGATCAGCGTGGCAGACGTGTTGTTACCTACTCTTACCACCTGGGGGTGGCCCGTCAGAAAGTCCAGGATCCAGTTGCAGAGGGAGGTGTTTAGTCCCAGAGTCCTTAGCTTAGTGATGGGCTTCGTGGTTACTATGGTGTTGAACGCTGAGCTGTAGTCAATGAACATCATTCTCACATAGGTGTTCCTTTTGTCCAGGTGAGAAAGGGCAGTGTGGAGGGCGATTGAGATTCCGTCATCTGTTGATCTGTTGGGGCGGTATGCGAATTGGAGTGGGTCTAGGGTGTTCGGGAGGATGCTGTTGATGTGAGCCATGACCAGCCTTTCAAAGCACCTCATGGCTACCGACGTGAGCACCACGGGGCGGTAATCATTTAGGCAGGTTACCTTCACTTCATTTAGGCAGGTTACGTTCACTTCCTTGGGCACAGGGACTATGGTGGTCTATTTGAAACATTTAGGTATTACAGACTCGGTCAGGGAGAAGTTGAAAATGTCAGTGAAGACACTTGACAGTTGGTCCGCGCATGCTTTGAGTACACGTCCTGGTAATCCGTCTGGCCCAGCGGCTTTGTGAATGTTGACCTGTTTAAAGGTTTTGTTCACATCGGCTACCGAGAGCTTTATCACACAGTCATCCAGAACAGCTGGTGCACTCATGCATTCTTCAGTGTTGCTTGCCTCGAAGCGAGCATTAAAAGCATTTAGCTCGTCTGGTAGGCTCACGTCACTGGGCAGCTCGCATCTGGGTTTCCCTTTGTAGTCCATAATAGTTTTCAAGCCCTGCCACATCGGACGAGCATCAGAGCCGGTGTAGTAGGATTCAATCTTAGTCCTGTATTGATGCTTTGCTTGTTTGATGGTTCGTCTGAGGGCGTAGCGGGATTTCTTATAAGCGTCCGGATTAGTCTAACGCTCCTTGAAAGCGGCAGCTCCAGCCTTTAGGTCGATGCCTTATGAAAGTACGACAGAGTAATATTCACAATATATACAGTGAGGAAAAAAAGTATTTGATCCCCTGCTGATTTTGTACGTTTGCCCACTGACAAAGAAATGATCAGTCTATAATATTAATGGACGGTTTATTTGAACAGTGAGAGACAGAATAACAACAACAAAAATCCAGAAAAACGCATGTCAAAAATGTTATAAATTGATTTGCATTTTAATGAGGGAAATAAGTATTTGACCCCTCTGCAAAACATGACTTAGTACTTGGTGGCAAAACCCTTTTTGGCAATCACAGAGGTCAGACGTTTCTTGTAGTTGGCCACCAGGTTTGTACACATCTCAGGAGGGATTTTGTCACACTCCTCTTTGCAGATCTTCTCCAAGTCATTAAGGTTTCGAGGCTGACGTTTGGCAACTCCAACCTTCAGCTCCCTCCACAGATTTTCTATGGGATTAAGGTCTGGAGACTGGCTAGGCCACTCCAGGACCTTAATGTGCTTCTTCTTGAGCCACTCCTTTGTTGCCTTGGCCGTGTGTTTTGGGTCATTGTCATGCTGGAATACCCATCCAACACCCATTTTTAATGCCCTGGCTGAGGGAAGGAGGTTCTCACCCAAGATTTGACGGTACATGGCCCCGTCCATCGTCCCTTTGATGCGGTGAAGTTGTCCTGTCCCCTTAGCAGAAAAACACCCTCAAAGCATAATGTTTCCACCTCCATGTTTGACGGTGGGGATGGTGTTCTTGGGGTCATAGGCAGCATTCCTCCTCCTCCAAACACGGCGAGTTGAGTTGATGCCAAAGAGCTCCATTTTGGTCTCATCTGACCACAACACTTTCACCCAGTTGTCCTCTGAATCATTCAGATGTTCATTGGCAAACTTGAACTGCAGGATTTCAGTCCTTCACGGCGTAGTGTGTTACCAATTGTTTTCTTGGTGACTATGGTCCCAGCTGCCTTGAGATCATTGACAAGATCCTCCCATGTAGTTCTGGCCTGATTCCTCACCTTTCTCATGATCATTGCAACTCCACGAGGTGAGATCTTGCATGGAGCCCCAGGCCGAGGGAGATTGACAGTTCTTTTGTGTTTCTTCCATTTGCAAATAATCGCACCAACTGTTGTCACCTACTCACCAAGCTGCTTGGCGATGGTCTTGTAGCCCATTCCAGCCTTGTGTAGGTCTACAGTGTTGTCCCTGACATGGAGAGCTCTTTGGTCTTGGCCATGGTGGAGAGTTTGGAATCTGATTGATTGATTGCTTCTGTGGACAGGTGTCTTTTATACAGGTAACAAGCTGAGATTAGGAGCATTCCCTTTAAGAGTGTGCTCCTAATCGCAGCTCGTTACCTGTTTAAAAGACACCTGGGAGCCAGAAATCTTTCTGATTGAGAGGGGGTCAAATACTTATTTCCCCCATTAAAATGCAAATCAATTTATAACATTTTTGACATGCGTTTTTCTGGATTTTTTTGTTGTTATTCTGTCTCTCACTGTTCAAATAAACCTACCATTAAAATTATAGACTGATCATTTCTTTGTACGTGGGCAAATGTACAAAATCAGCAGGTGATCAAATACGTTTTTCCCTCACTGTACTGTATCTATTGAAGAAGCAATCTACACTACACGTAAATTCAATTTTTCTCAATAATTCATGCCTTCTGGGAATGCTAGAAAGTCCAAAAGTTATGGCTGGAGTTAAAAAGTTGCCGTCAGAAGTATTAAAGTGTAAATTAACTTTTAATCTGTCTGTCTGCATATTTCAAGACATGGCATATAAGGGTGCGGTGAGATACCCGATGGTTTCTACCATACTGTTCTCGTCAATCATCTTGAAAACACGTATAATTAAAAACTGGGAATGAACCAGTCCTCCATCTTTAACACAAAGGAAAGGTCAAATGCTTTATTATCTAAATGTTGAAAGTGTGTGGGCGACGGAGAGAAACAAAATGGTGCAGTTTGAGGCCATGTGGCAGAGAGTGATGCGGGCACGGGGGATGGGAGTGTGAGCTGGTGGGTCTGGGCAGGAGGGATGTTATGAATGTTTGTGAAAGTCTCTATGTTTTTGTTTGTGTGTATGTTTTTTATTGTGAAAAACAAAAAAATCGCACAAAAAAATACACATTTTCCATTTTCATTTAGAACATGAAAAAATGATGTATTATTGAGTTGTCTTTATCCTTATAACAGTAGAGAAGCAGTAATCTTTATCCTTATAACACAGTGTAGTAGTAGTAGTCTTTATCCTTATAACACAGTGTTGTAGTAGTAGCAGTATTTATCCTTATTACACAGGAGAGTAGTAGTAGAAGTATTTATCCTTATTACACAGTAGAGTAGAAGTAGTCTTTATCCTTATAACACAGTAGTAGTAGTAGTAGTAGTCTTTATCCTTAGTAGTAGTAGTCTTTATCGCTATAACACAGGAGAGTAGTAGTAGTAGTAGTAGTAGTCTTTATCCTTATAACACAGTAGTAGTAGTAGTAGTAGTCTTTATCCTTATTACACAGTAGAGTAGTAGTGGTCTTTATCTTTATTACACAGTAGAGTATTAGTAGTATTAGTGTTTATCCTTAAAACACAGTAGTAGTAGTAGTCTTTATCCTTATAACACAGTAGTAGTAGTAGTAGTAGTAGTAGTAGTAGTCTTTATCCTTATAACACAGTAGTAGTAGTAGTAGTAGTAGTAGTAGTAGTAGTAGTAGTAGTAGTAGTAGACTTTATGCTTATAACACAGTAGTAGTAGTAGTAGTCTTTATCCTTATAACACAGTAGAGTAGAAGTAGTCTTTATCCTTATAACACAGTAGTAGTAGTAGTAGTAGTCTTTATCCTTAGTAGTAGTAGTCTTTATCGCTATAACACAGGAGAGTAGTAGTAGTAGTAGTAGTAGTCTTTATCCTTATAACACAGTAGTAGTAGTAGTAGTAGTCTTTATCCTTATTACACAGTAGAGTAGTAGTGGTCTTTATCTTTATTACACAGTAGAGTAGTAGTAGTATTAGTGTTTATCCTTAAAACACAGTAGTAGTAGTAGTCTTTATCCTTATAACACAGTAGTAGTAGTAGTAGTAGTAGTAGTAGTAGTCTTTATCCTTATAACACAGTAGTAGTAGTAGTAGTAGTAGTAGTAGTAGTAGTAGTAGTAGTAGACTTTATGCTTATAACACAGTAGTAGTAGTAGTAGTCTTTATCCTTATAACACATTAGTAGTAGTAGTAATCTTTATCATTATAACACAGTAGTAGTAGTAGTAGTAGTAGTAGTAGTCTTTGTCCTTATTTATTTATTTTATTTTATTTCACCTTTATTTAACCAGGTAGGCAAGTTGAGAACAAGTTCTCATTTACAATTGCGACCTGGCCAAGATAAAGCAAAGCAGTTCGACAACATACAACAACACAGAGTTACACATGGAGTAAAACAAATATACAGTCAATAATACAGCAGAAAAATAAGTCTATGTACAATGTGAGCAAATGAGGTGAGTTAAGGGAGGTAAAGGCAAAAAAAAGTCCATGGTGGCAAAGTAAATACAATATAGCAAGTAAAACACTGGAATGGTAGATTTGTAGTAGAAGAAAGTGCAAAGTAGAAATAGAGTTAATGGGGTGCAAAGGAGCAAAATAAAATAAATAAATACAGTAGGGGAAGAGGTAGTTGTTTGGGCTAAATTATAGATGGGCTATGTACAGGTGCAGTGATCTGTGAGCTGATCTGACTGCTGGTGCTTAAAGCTTGTGAGGGAGATAAGTGTTTCTAGTTTCAGAGATGTTTGTAGTTCGTTCCAGTCATTGGCAGCAGAGAACTGGAAAGAGAGACGGCCAAAGGAGGAATTGGTTTTGGGGGTGACCAGAGAGATATACCTGCTGGAGCGCGTGCTACAGGTGGGTGCTGCTATGGTGACCAGTGAGCGGAGATAAGGGGGGACTTTACCTAGCAGGGTCTTGTAGATGACCTGGAGCCAGTGGGTTTGGCGATGATTATGAAGCGAAGGCCAGCCAACGAGAGCGAACAGGTCGCAGTGGTGGGTAGTATATGGGGCTTTGGTGACAAAACGGATGGCACTGTGATATACTGCATCCAGTTTGTTGAGTAGGGTATTGGAGGCTATTTTGTAAATGACATCGCCAAAGTCGAGGATCGGTAGGTTGGTCAGTTTTACGAGGGTATGTTTGGCAGCATGAGTGAAGGATGCTTTGTTGCGAAATAGGAAGCCAATTCTTGATTTAACTTTGGATTGGAGATGTTTGATGTGAGTCTGGAAGGAGAGTTTACAGTCTAACCAGACACCTAGGTATTTGTAGTTGTCCACATATTCTAAGTCAGAACCGTCCAGAGTAGTGATGCAGGACATGCGGGCACTACTACTACTACTACTTTATAACAAAGTAGTAGTAGTAGTAGTAGTAGTAGTCTTTATCCTTATAACACAGTAGTAGTAGTAGTAGTCTTTATCTTTATTACACAGTAGAGTAGTAGTAGTAGTAGTCTTTATCTTTATAACACAGTAGAGTAGTAGTAGTAGTAGTAGTCTTTATCCTTATAACACAGTAGTAGTAGTCTTTATCCTTATTACACAGTAGTAGCAGTTATCTTTATCCTTATTACACAGTAGTAGTAGTAGTTGTCTTTATCCTTATAACACAGTAGTAGTAGTTATCTTTATCCTTATTACACAGTAGTAGTAGTAGTTGTCTTTATCCTTATAACACAGTAGTAGTAGTAGTAGTAGTCTTTATCCTTATTACATTTTACATTTACATTTTAGTCATTTAGCAGACGCTCTTATCCAGAGCGACTTACAGTAGTGAATGCATACATTTCATCCATTTTTTTTTCTCATTTTTTTTTCTTCTTCGTACTGGTCCCCGTGGGAATCGAACCCACAACCCTGGCGTTGCAAACACCATGCTCTACCAACTGAGCAACACGGGACCATAACACAGGAGAGTAGTAGTAGTAGTAGTTGTAGTAGTAGTAGTAGTAGTAGTAGTAGTCTTTATCCTTATAACACAGTGTAGTAGTAGTAGTCTTTATCCTTATAACACAGTGTAGTAGTTGCATTCTTTATCCTTATAACACAATCGAGTAAAAGTAGTAGTCTTTATCCTTATTACACAGTAGAGTTGTAGTAATAGTAGTCTTTATCCTTATTACACAGTAGTAGTAGTAGTAGTAGTAGTAGTCTTTATCCTTATAACACAGTAGTAGTAGTAGTCTTTATCCTTATAACATAGTAGTTGTAGTAGTAGTAGTAGTAGTAGTAGTAGTAGTCTTTATCCTTATAACACAGTAGTAGTTGTGGTAGTCTTTATCCTTATAACACAGTAGTAGTTGTGGTAGTCTTTATCCTTATACACAGTAGTAGTAGTAGTAGTAGTAGTAGTAGTCTTAATCATTATAACACAGTAGTAGTGGTAGTCTTTATCCTTATAACACAGTAGTAGTAGTAGTAGTAGTAGTAGTAGTAGTAGTCTTTATCCTTATAACACAGTAGTAGTAGTAGTAGTAGTCTTTATCCTTATTACACAGTAGAGTTGTAGTAGTAGTAGTCTTTAGCCTTATTAGACAGTAGAGTAGTAGTAGTAGTAGTCTTTATCCTTATTACACAGTAGAGTAGTAGTAGTAGTCTTTATCCTTACTGCACATTAGTAGTTGTAGTAGTAGTAGTAGTCTTTATTGTTATTACACAGCAGTAGTAGTAGTAGTAGTAGTAGTAGTAGTAGTATTCTTATTCATTATAACACAGTAGAGTTGTAGTTGTCTTTATTACACAGTAGTAGTTGTAGTAGTAGTAGTAGTAGTAGTCTTTATCCCTATAACACAGTAGTAGTAGTAGTAGTAGTAGTAGTAGTAGTAGTAGTAGTCTTTATCCTTATTACACAGTTGTAGTAGTAGTAGTCTTTATCCTTATTACACAGTAGAGTTGTAGTAGTAGTATTTATCCTTATTACACAGTAGTAGTAGTAGTAGTAGTAGTCTTTATCCTTATTACACAGTAGTAGTAGTAGTAGTAGTAGTCTTTATCCTTATTACACAGTAGAGTTGTAGTAGTAGTCTTTATCCTTATTACACAGTAGTAGTTGTAGTAGTAGTAGTAGTAGTAGTAGTCTTTATCCTTATAACACAGTAGTAGTAGTAGTAGTCTTTATCCTTATAACACAGTAGTAGTAGTAGTAGTAGTAGTAGTAGTAGTCTTTATCCTTATTACACAGTAGTAGTAGTAGTAGTAGTAGTAGTAGTAGTCTTTATCCTTATAACACAGTAGTAGTAGTAGTAGTAGTCATTATCATTATAACACAGTAGTAGTAGTAGTAGTCATTACCCTTATAACATAGTAGTTGTAGTAGTAGTAGTAGTAGTAGTAGTAGTAGTCTTTATCCTTATAACACAGTAGTAGTTGTGGTAGTCTTTATCCTTATACACAGTAGTAGTAGTAGTAGTAGTAGTCTTAATAATTATAACACAGTAGTAGTAGTAGTAGTAGTCTTTATCCTTATAACACAGTAGTTGTAGTAGTAGTAGTAGTAGTAGTAGTCGTAGTAGCAGTCTTTATCCTTATAACACAGTAGAGTAGTAGCAGAGACAGTAGAGAGTAATGTACATGATTAATATCAATTTAAACAAACAACCTCCACTCCAGATATATAGATTTTCTGCAGTATTTTTCATTAGCGACATGACTACTATCCTACTCGGCTGCCATTGTAACCTGCCAGTGCCAGTGTTTGGCTATAGAATATAAATGTGTGTCTGTGCTAGTCTTTTAAGTGGGGCCAAGTTAACACTTTGCAGCTCACCTAAACCCCCCTATCAAGCAGCAGCAGCTGTAGAGAACCCCCAAGCCACCACAGACTTAATCCAATTTGACTGGTCATCACTGGAGGCCGTAGCTGCATGGAACATAGGCCACGGCTCAAATGGTACCCTGTTCCCTATACAGTGTACTACGTTTGGCTAGCGGGTTCCCTATGGGCCCTGGTCAAAAGTAGTGCACTACATAGGGAATAGAACAGCATGGGACCTGGGTGGATAAACCTTTTTACTCTGCATTAGTGGAAAGGTTTATCATTTCATTTCTGTTCTGAGTCTGATTTTGCTGTGGTGGGAAGAATATTAAATGAATCAGATAGTTAGGCTATACCGGTACGGCATTATTTCATTTCTCTCCAAAGAACAGGGGCTATTTAGATAATTTAATTAATAATACAACACTGTGTCTTTCTGGGGGGGGGGGGGGGGGTTCCACAAGAGTTGGAAATAGCATGAGTTGAAAATGATGGATTATTGTGAACAATATCTAATATCTGAGTCTGTTTTACATGTTACAGAAGAAATGCCATGACATGAATGGCTGTTCTACACAGTCATAAACACAGGAACAATTGTAGAAGGACATGCCATCTGGCGTTTAGACTAGGGTAGGCCTAATAATCTGGTAATAATCTGGTTAATATATGTTAATCAGAGCAATTAACCACTAATCTTCTGCATCTTCTACACTAACAGTGTTTGGGTAGAAATCAACTGTTTTCTTTGCTATACTGTTCATGTCGAAAGCTTGAATGTTAAAACAAGATTTTTTTCCTAGCACATCATTTATTCACATTTTTAAGTAGGTGTACTTTTGTTCCATGCACCATGCACGTTAAAGGGGAAATCCACAGTTGAAACAATAATGCGAACTTCCCGCCACTGTTTCAGTAAAAGGCTCAGTGATGGGGCTGTAAGAATGTTACTACTCTCAAATTCATAGACAGAGCTATGGATGCAAGGACTGACCGTCCATGAAATCAAAATTATATTTTTAACCATGTTTTGAGGCTTTGTTTACATTTACATTATTACAAACAGTGGGGTAAACAATCTTTTTGGGGGGTCCTGAAGGGGTACGACAGATGAACTAAGCTCATGAGCCAGGTTATATTCTTCAAAACAATGGGTACATATCATTAATTTAGTAATAATGGCCATGAACATAAACGCTATGAAAGGACACAGATATTTTGTCTTTGCATTAATTCTATGAATAATATAAATATTTCTCAATCCTAAACATGAATAAACATATTTGTTTAACCTTGTCCTTGAACTGTACTCTAATTTAAATCTAACTGGTTTGATTAGCTTCCATCTCCGCTTGTTGGATGCTTCATAGAAGCAGTGCATATGGTTCGGGGACACAGTGAATCATCCAAGGGAACGCGACTCCTCGGCCAGAGAAACTGCTACCGCTGAAATAATCTTTCAGTTAATCCACACCAGACATATCAGACAGCTGTCATTGGCCGAGCTGGCCGGCCAGCCGCGTGGGGAGTCATGTCTTGGCACCGGCTACCACAGATCTCTCTGAGACAATCTTCATATTGCAGCGCTGCTAAGCAGCAGAGCTGGGTTCAAATGGTATTTTGAATAGTATGTTATTCCAGACAGGCTTGAGAAAATGCATGAAATGTTTGAATGATTTCAAATTGTGTTTGAATCCAGGTCTGCTAACCAGTGTGATTCATCTTTGTCCTCCATCACAACCGTAAAACAAATCACCATCCTCCACAGATCAATCAGGGAGGAGAGAAGCAAAGGAGAGGAAGAGAAGAAGAAAATTCCTATTATTATGTACTTATGCACTGTCTACAGATGCTTCTCTGTTTCTTCTGTCACATGTACATCTCGCCCGGGGACCCTGTGGTTTAAATGTCACAGAGGTGTTCATTGAAACCGACACAATTAACTCAACAATCAGCTGAGACACATCTGACAGGCCACAATCAGGAGATATCCCTGTATCCCTGCACGCACACCTGAGCAACAGCAGCACCAGCAGCACCAGGCTGCCTCACAAATGACATCCTAATTCCTATATAGTGCACTACTTTTGACCAGTGTCCATAGGGCTCTGGTCAAAAGTAGTGCACTATATAGAGAATAGGGTGCCATTTGGGACGCATGCTTGGAGAAACAGATGAAGACGTGAGCCTGCTGCTGCCTCTGCTGCTGGCGATGCTAATGTCTCTCTGGTGACCTCCATGTATAATTAATATGCAGTAGCTTCAGTCCTCAACTGATATGACCATGTATTATGTAAAGACTGGCTTTGAAAATATACACCTCATTAAATAAATCAAACACGTGAGGCACTTAATGGTATTTGATCTCCCTCTCCCTCTGTCCCTCTCTTTCTCTCGCTATCTCTCTCTCGCTATCTCTCTCTCTCTCGCTATTTCTCTCTCTCTCGCTATCTCTATCTCTCTCGCTATTTCTCTCTCTCTCGCTATCTCTATCTCTCTCTCTGTCACCATCTCTTGCTCTCTCTCTCTCCATCTCTTGCTCTCTCTCTCTCTCCATCTCTTGCTCTCTCTCCCTCTCTCACCATCTTTTGCTCTCTCTCTCTCTCCCTCTCTCTCCCTCTCTGTTGCCATCTTTCGCTCTCTCTCCCTCTGTCGCCATCTCTCGCGCTCTCTCCCTCTGTTGCCATCTCTCTCTCTCTCTCCCTCTCTCGCCATCTCTTGCTCTCTCTCTCTCTCTCTCTCCCTCTCTCGCCATCTCTTGCTCTCTCTCTCTCTCCCTCTTTGTTACCATCGCTTGCTCTCTCTCTCTCCCTCTCTCACTCCCTCTGTTGCCATCTCTCGCGCTCTCTCCCTCTGTTGCCATCTCTCGCGCTCTCTCCCTCTCTCACCATCTCTTGCTCTCTCTCTCTCCCTCTCTCGCCATCTCTTGCTCTCTCTCTCTCTCACCATCTCTTGCTCTCTCTCTCTCTCTCTCTCTCTGTCGCCATCTCTTGCTCTCTCTCTCTCTCTCCCTCTCTCTCTCCCTCTGTTGCCATCTCTCTCGCTCTCTCCCTCTGTCGCCATCTCTCGCTCTCTCCCTCTCTCTTGCTCTCTCTCTCTCTCTCTCATATCATATCATATCATATCATATATTGACTGTCCATGAGCGCTATGCAGGAAAAAATTGAAAAACACAAAATGTGCTATTTTCCAGGAAAGGTTTTGAAAGCGGCCAAAGAAGGAATTCCAGTAATTGACTGTCTTATAGAGGGAAAAACAGCTGATGAGTGAATGAACTACAGATACAGTATGTCCTAAATATCAAGGTTGTAACTCCTAGAGGAATCAGACAGCTGCTGTATCATGGAGCCTTCAGACAGTAATCACATCCCTTGACTTTTTCCACATGTTGCAGTGTTACAGCCAACATTGAGTACATTTGGATTTTTTCGGGGTCACAGGCCTACACACAATACCCCATAACGTCAAAGTGGAATTATGTTTTCAGTAATTTTTACAAATTCATAAAACATTAATAACTGGAATGTCTTGAGTCAATATGTATTCAACCCCTTTGTTATGGCAAGGCTAAATAAGTTCAGGAATAAAATGTGCTTAACAAGTCATATAGTAAGTTGCATTGAACCTGTGTGCAATAATAGTGTTTAATATGATTTTTGAATGACTTCCTCATCTCTGAACACCACACATACAATTATCTGTAAGGTCCCTTAGATTAAACCACAAAGACCATGGAGGTTTTCCAATGCCTTGCAAAGAAGGGCACCTAGATTGTTAAAAAATTAAAAAGCAGATATTGAATATCCCTTTGAGCATGGTGAAGTTATTAATTACACTTTAGATGGTTTATCATTACACCCAGTCACTACAAAGATACAGGTGTCCTTCCTAACTCTGTTGCCGGAGAGGAAGGAAACCACTCAGGGATTTCACCATGAGGCCAATGGTGACTTTAAAACAGTTACAGAGTTTAATGGCTGTGATAGAAGAAAAATTGAGGATGGACCAATAGATTTGTTGTTGATCATTGCTAGACAACCATTTTCAAGTCTTGCCGTAGATGTTCAAGTAGATTCAAGTCAAAACTGTAACTCAGCCACTCAGGCAAATTCATTGTCTTCTTTGTAAGACATTCCAGGGTAGATTTGACCTTGTGTTTTAGGTTATTGTCCTGCTGAAAGGTGAATTCAACTCCCTGTGTCTGTTGGAAGGCAGACTGAACCAGGTTTTGCTCTAGGATTTTGCCTATGCTTACCTCCATTCTGTAAAAATGTTATCCTGAAAAACTCCCCAGTCCTTAACGATTACAAACATACCCATAACATGATGCAGCCATCACTATGCTTGAAAATATGGAAAGTGGTACTCAGTAATGTGTTGTATTGGAATTGCCGCAAACATAATACTTTGTATTCAGGATAAAGAGTGAATTGCTTTGCCACATTTTATGCACTACTACTTATGTGCCTTATTGCAAAAAGGATGCATGTTTTGGAATATTTGTATTCTGTACAGGCTGCCTTTTTTTCACTCTGTCAATTACGTTAGTAGTGTGAAGTAACTACAATGTTGTTGATCCATCCTCAGTTTTCTCCTATCACAGTCACTGGACTCTTGTAACTGTTTTAAAATCACCATTGGCCTCAATCATGACCTAGTTCAATCAGATCAAATTATCATGACCTAGTCCAATCAGATCACATTATTACACCGGCCAAACCCGGACGACGCTGGGCCAATTGTGCGCCGCCCTATGGGACTCCCAATCACGGCGGTTGTGATACAGCCTGGATTCGAACCAGGGTGTCTGTAGTGACGCCTCTAGCACTGAGATGCAGTGCCTTAGAACCCCTGGACAGGACACTATTCTATCTCCTGTTTTTGTAGCCTGACGCAGCTTGATGTACAAGTACACCCCTTGGACAGGACACCAGTCTATCGCAGGGCCGAAAACACATGACACCTGCATTGTCACGAATCCTACCGAAGGTGGCTCCCCTGCCTGCTCGGGCGGCGCTCGGCGGTCGTCGTCGCCGGCCTACTAGCCGCCGCTGATCCCTTTTTCCTTTTCGGTTGGTATGTCTTATTGTTTGCACCTGTTCCTTATTTGTGTCTCTTGATTTATGGTTATTTAAGCCTGTTTAGCCCGCCCAGGTTTGTGCGGGATCATTTTCGTCAGAGTGCTTTTTTTGTTGGATGTGCTGGCGATCTGCATGTGTTGTTTTATATGCGTACTGTGGACCCGTTGTATTTGGGCACTTTGTTATTCACGCCGGTGGTGTTGGCGTCGACCGTTTTCGTAATTAAGGAATAAACACACTTTTCCTTACCTCTGCTCTCTGCGCCTGACTCCTACTGCCCCTCCTAGCAATCGCTGACATGCATATTTGAAGTAAAGTGTTACCAAAGTTATTCTCCCAAAACCATGGCAGTCACAGCCTCAGCCAGAGCAGTAGCACGTGTGTGGAAACAAGTTTCATTAAGCATGCTCACGTCTTCAGCTCTCTGCTTCTACCTGCTTGCACAGTGAATCAAAAATAACATTCCTCCTTCTGCCAGGGGCTCAGATGATAACGACAGGATTTTCATTCCACATGTGGATTCAAATATATTCAAAATCTTTCAACTAGTTTCAGCTTTAGCCTGCTAAGAGTGCCAGCTGGAAGGGGTTTGCAGTTTTGTGACTATCCTATTGGTGCCTTTGTGCCAGGCAAGCTTAATCAAGCCCAGATATGTGTTTGAAGGATTTCAAATATTATTTGAACCCAGGTCTGTTTCATTCAACTATTTTTTGGGCTCTTGTCCATTGTCACTAAAACCTGAGCTGTGAAAGGGAGACGCGAGCACATACAGCAAACCCATATAGCTAAGAGTGTCCACAGTGGTATCTCACTCTGTGTGTGTGTGTGTGTGTGTGTGTGTGTGTGTGTGTGTGTGTGTGTGTGTGTGTGTGTGTGTGTGTGTGTGTGTGTGTGTGTGTGTGCGCGTGCGTGTTCTCAGCGGTATCTTTCACTTCCATATGGAGGGCATTTGCTTAGTCAGGGAGGGTGATGGTTACCATAGAGTTCCTATAATTCTATGATGGTAAGCGTTCACAACAACAGCTTCACAGTTGCCTGTGTTGCTTTCTGGGTAGAAAAGTCACATATGAAATATATTAAGCCTAGTTTTAATTAATGCATTGAGGTACACTTAACATGAAGTTACTCTTATAGCTGTGAAGTAATGCTGTACTTAAACTAGTAACAGCATTGTATCAACATGTTGTGACATAGTCAGTGGTGGAAAAATTACCCAGTTGTCATAATTGAGTAAAAGTAAAGATAACTTAATAGAAAATTACTCACCCAGTAAAATACTACTTGAGTAAAAGTGTAAACGTATTTGGTTTTAAATATACTTATGTGTCAAAAGTAAATGTAATTGCTACAACATACTTAAGAATCAAAGTAAAAGTATAAATCATTTCAAATTCTTTATGTTAAGCAAACTAGATGGCACGATTTTCTTATTTATTTTTATTTTAGTATATCCAGGGGCACACTCAGACATCATTTACAAATGAAGCATTTGTGTTTAATGAGTCCGCCAGATCAGAGGCAGGGGATGACCAGGGATATTCTCTGTTTAATGAGTCCGCCAGATCAGAGGCAGTAGAGATAACCAGGGATGTTCTCTGTTTAATGAGTCCGCCAGATCAGAGGCAGTAGGGATAACCAGGGATATTCTCTGTTTAATGAGTCCGCCAGATCAGAGGCAGTAGGGATAACCAGGGATATTCTCTGTTTAATGAGTCCGCCAGATCAGAGGCAGTAGGGATAACCAGGGATGTTCTTTGTTTAATGAGTTCACCAGATCAGAGGCAGTAGAGATGAGCAGGGATGTTCTTTGTTTAATGAGTCCGCCAGATCAGAGGCAGTAGGGATGACCATGGATGTTCTCTTGATAAGTGCTTGAATTGGACCATTTTCCTGTCCGGCTATGCGTTCCAAAATACATTTTGGGTGTCAGGGATGTAAAAAGTATATATTTTCTTTAGGAATGCAGTGAAGTAAAAGTAAAAGTTGTCACAAATATAAATAGTAAAGTACAGATACCCAAAACAACTACTTAAGTAGTACTTTAAAGTATTTTTACTTAAATACTTTACACCACTGAACATAGTAATTTAATTTAATTACTTTCTTAACGATCCTCTTCCTCTAAATGAGTTTGAATGATTATATGATTAAAGCAAACCTCACCTGGGTTTTCATATGGAGCGCTCACTGGAAATGACCTTTATATGTAACACTGGGAATTAAAGGTAGAGAAGAGTGGTGGTCATCACACTTCAGACAGAGTGGTGGTCATCACACTTCAAACAGACTGGTGGTCATCACACTTCCAACAGAGTGGTGGTCATCACACTTCCAACAGAGTGGTGGTCATCACACTTCCAACAGAGTGGTGGTCATCACACTTCCAACAGAGTGGTGGTCATCACACTTCAGACAGAGTGGTGGTCATCACACTTCAAACAGAGTGGTGGTCATCACACTTCCAACAGACTGGTGGTCATCACACTTCAAACAGAGTGGTGGTCATCACACTTCAGATAGAGTGGTGGTCATCACACTTCCAACAGAGTGGTGGTCATCACACTTCCAACAGAGTGGTGGTCATCACACTTCAAACAGAGTGGTGGTCATCACACTTCCAACAGAGTGGTGGTCATCACACTTCCAACAGAGTGGTGGTCATCACACTTCAAACAGAATGGTGGTCATCACACTTCCAACAGAGTGGTGGTCATCACACTTCAAACAGAGTGGTGGTCATCACACTTCAAACAGAGTGGTGGTCATCACACTTCCAACAGACTGGTGGTCATCACACTTCAAACAGAGTGGTGGTCATCACACTTCCAACAGAGTGGTGGTCATCACACTTCAAACAGAGTGGTGGTCATCACACTTCCAACAGAGTGGTGGTCATCACACTTCCAACAGAGTGGTGGTCATCACACTTCAAACAGAGTGGTGGTCATCACACTTCCAACAGAGTGGTGGTCATCACACTTCAGAGTGGTGGTCATCACACTTCAAACAGAAAAAGCTTTGGCACCCTCTGGTGTTTCGTTCATACTCCAACGAGCTCCTCTTTTCTCTGTTGAAATCTGCAGACGGGGAGGAGGAGGGAAGGGACAGGGGAGATGGAAGAAGCAAGAAAGGGAGGGAGAGAAGGTGGGAGAGAAAGGGGAGATGGAACAGGAAAGGGAGTGGAGCTAAAGATAGAGAGGGAGGTAGAGGGAGAGGTAATAGTCTGTGATATCAAACCATTTATATTATTTGACCTAGTCTAATCAGATCAAATTATCCTGACCTAGTCCAATCAGATCAAATGATCATGACCTAGTCCAATCAGATCAAATGATCATGACCTAGTCCAATCAGATCAAATTATCCTGACCTAGTCCAATCAGATCAAATGATCATGACCTAGTCCAATCAGATCAAATTATCCTGACCTTGTCCAATCAGATCAAATGATCATGACCTTGTCCAATCAGATCAAATGATCATGACCTTGTCCAATCAGATCAAATGATCATGACCTAGTCCAATCAAATCAAATGATCATGACCTAGTCCAATCAGATCCAACTATCATAACCTAGTCCAATCAGAATTACATTGTGATTAAATCTACTTTGTGTTCATAGCACTGTCTCTTCATCCTTGGAACTCAACATACAAAATGACAGTGTTCACGTTGTGCATAAGTTCAGCATGTCGGCACAAAGCCAGAAATAGTCTAGATAAGCAGTGTGTTAAACATGACCTTCATTAGACAGGAAATAATTTCCTCTACAGTGTCCTTAACGTTATGAAGAAAAAGTTCTCTAAAACTAGAAACTAGTTTGATAGCACTTTCTATGAGGTACATACATAACATGCCTTACAAGTTCCATTGTAAAATACCTTGTTGAAAGAATTGTGATTACTGGTGACTAATTGTAATGTTGTGTCCCTGTTGATGTTTTCTGCATCCCAAATGGGACTCTATTCCCTTCTAGTTAAAAGTAGTTCACTATATGTAGGGGGTAGGGTGCCATTTGGAACACGGTAGGTGATGTCCCATCCTCCTAATGCCTTACAGCTGTTCTCCCTACTCCCCCAGGGGTGACAGACAGACAGAAAGACAGACAGACAGACAGACAGACAGACAGACAGACAGGTATTTGTTAGGGCTAAGCGCTATTTGTTAGGGCAGTGTCACTGTCAGCGTGGACATTGTTGGACCACACACACATGAACTGAGACACACAGGCAGTGAGACACACACACACACACACACACCACACACACACACACACACACACACACACACACACACACACACACACACACACACACACACACACACACACACACACACACACACACACACACACACACACACACACACACACACACACACACACACACACACATATACACATGTCCGTCCAAGGTGAACGGAGCCACTGTTTAATTGGTGGCGATGGCAGTGGGTCGATCACTCATCCTGGTCTCCTGTTGTGAGCTTCACTAGGCCCGCTGTGGCACACACACACACACACACACACACACACACACACACACACACACACACACACACACAGCCTCCTCATCTTAAATCTCCTCTGACAGCACCAACTAGTCATGGTTCAGAAAGAACACAGGTCCACTAACAACACAGCGCTCCGAGCATCAGACCTGGGTTCAAATACTTTGAGTGATTGCTGGAGTGGCTGGAGTGGTTTCGCACAGGGTTTGCAGTTGTGGGACTTTTCTACTGGTCCCATTTCACCAGCCAAGCTCAATTGGGCACAGATAAAGTAAGTAAAAGGAGTTAGAACAGTATTTGAACCCAGGTCTGGCAGGGAGCACAGAGCTGCCTCTTACCCTTTATCATTAATCATCCCCCAAACTGGCAGATGTGACACCCGGCCGCGGATGATAGGTCGCCTCATGCTGGAGTCCCAGCTGGACAAACCGAGGCCTTTGTGATCTGCCAGGGTTGTATTTATTACGCATTGAAAGGAAGAAAACAGACTGGAACAAGGAGGGACTACCTTAACTTGTCCAATGGGAAACGCTTGTCTTTCATTTTCTGTAACAAAAAGTCTACGGTATTCCATAATAAATACAATCCAGACTCTCTCTCCCTCTCCCTCTCCCCCTCCCTCCCTCCCTCCCTCCCTCCCTCCCTCCCTCCCTCCCTCCCTCCCTCCCTCCCTCCCTCCCTCCCTCCCTCCCTCCCTCCCTCCCTCCCTCCCTCCCCCACACAGGTGAGCCTGGATTTGTGCAGACCTTCTGGACAACTTGTGAAGACCATCAATAAACTTCAGGAGCATTCAACAGTGCTGGTATCTATGTTTTATTCATCTTATTTTGACCCTGCACCTACAACTTACTGGATGAATGTGGTTTGGTTAAGTTTATTAGGATCCTGATTGGCTGTTGGACCAAATACAACACTTGTGTGTTCATCATTTCAGAACTAGCCAGGCTTTAAACGCTCTGTGACAACTCCGACATAAAGCTGTAGTCTGAAGATGAGTCATCGAGGATCCACTCTATACAGCCTTTATACAGTAACATATGTGTTTAGAGAATACAGTAGATGACCTGTGAAGCATCTACTGGTATATGCAGCTTACAAAGACATTATGTGTGTTTTATAAATGCTTTTTATACAGTAAGATATATACGTTTGGAGACTAGATGACTTGCTTACAAAGACGATGTATGTTTCACAAAGCCTTTTTATACAGTATGTCATAAGCTTATAGCTAGATCTATGTAGTGTTTCTATAGACTTTATGTATGCTACGAATGTTATGCGTGCTAGTCAACTCTGAGATAACATGTGGGTGTTAGCACAGCTGCAGAAGCCCCTGGAGAACCAGACTACCTGGTAGTATTCCTCACAGCATCTCCCTCCCTCTGAGATGTACACCAGAGATTACCCCCATTAATATTCTACTTTACTCACAGGGGTGTGTGTGTGTGTGTGTGTGTGTGTGTGTGTGTGTGTGTGTGTGTGTGTGTATGTCTGGAGGGCTGAATAGAGGGAGGTATTCTGTACATCACCTGGTGGGCTGAATAGAGAGAGCTATTCTGTACATCACCTGGTGGGCTGAATAGAGAGAGCTATTCTGTACATCACCTGGTGGGCTGAATAGAGAGAGGTATTCTGTACATCACCTGGTGGGCTGAATAGAGAGAGGTATTCTGTACATCACCTGGTGGGCTGAATAGAGAGAGGTATTCTGTACATCACCTGGTTGGCTGAATAGAGAGAGCTATTCTGTACATCACCTGGTGGGCTGAATAGAGAGAGCTATTCTGTACATCACCTGGTGGGCTGAATAGAGAGAGGTATTCTGTACATCACCTGGTGGGCTGAATAGAGAGAGGTATTCTGTACATCACCGGGAGGGCTGAATAGAGAGAGGTATTCTGTACATTACCTGGTTGGCTGAATAAAGAGAGGTATTCTGTACATCAATCACCTGTGGGTTGAATAGAGAGAGGTATTCTGTACATCACCGGGAGGGCTGAATAGAGAGAGGTATTCTGTACATTACCTGGTTGGCTGAATAAAGAGAGGTATTCTGTACATCAATCACCTGTGGGTTGAATAGAGAGAGGTATTCTGTACATCACCTGGTGGGCTGAATAGAGAGAGGTATTTACACTGTTTCCCAGCCCTCTACTCTCCTTCCTTCTCCTCCTCATCTTCATAATCTCCTTCTCCTCTTCCTCCTCAGCTGAATCTGTAGCTCTGTGAACAGGACCATGAGGAGAGATGGTAGTTAACACCTGGGGCTGGAGGGACTGTTACCATGCTACTTAAAAAAAGCTGTTTCCCAAACACACAGTGTCTAAACTCAGGTGTCCAAACACCCAGCACGCCCTAGACCTTCTGTCTGAGGACCAACTAGGGTCACCCAGCCACATAATAATACACACAGGCACAAATGACCTGAGAACACAGCAGGAAAGGGTGGCCACAGCACTCAAGGGAGTGATTGAAAAGCTTCTTCTACACCCTGCTACCACGAAAAGACTTCCACCCTGCTACCATACAGCGGGTAAACGCAAGTATTTCCCGTGACTGTGCCTCAAAACCAAATGTCTACCTGGCCCACCACTCCACCCTGGACTTGAACAGCCTTTACGACCAGGTCCACCTATACAAGGCAGGAGTGCCCACCTTCGCCCGGACCCTAAAGGACATGGCACTCAACCGCAGCCCCAACACCTCACACAGGATTAACAGAGCAACAGACACTCACCCAGACCTGCCCCCCCCCCCCCCCCCCCCCGGACCTACACATAGAGGACCCACCATGAGAGGACCTACATCCAGACCACAACACCACCAGCCACATACACACCCCCACCCCAACCAATTAACACCCCTCCCCCCCCCCAAGTCAACCATGCCCACACCCCATTTAGGCCCTCTCAGATCAGACCTATGCCCCTCCTGCCCACCACATGCCCCCCACTCCTGCAAAGAGGGCCTCAACATGAAAGTCACACATACACCCAAGGCGTGAGTGGGCAAACAGGCCCAACCCCCACTCTTACACTAGCCCAAGCCAATGGCATGTACCAGATGCTCAGCAGGCTCTGCTCACACTTACTGGTCTGAGGCCAAACCACACGACTAACAACATTCAACACTTTATGGAACACAAAGCCTTCACTATCTCATCCTGTAATATCCAAGGACTGAGGTCATATGACTTAGGCTTAAAGAGCAGGAACCTGGACTTCACCCCCAAAAAATCTGATATACAGTATAGAAATTCAAAAGGAAATGATTTCAACAGAGAAAAATGTCCTCCTGTGTGCTACCTATATCCCCCCACTAGAATCCCTATACTTGAATGAAGACAGCTTCTCCATCCTGGAGGGGGAAATCAATCATTACCAGGCCCAGGGACACGTACTAGTCTGTGGCAACTTAAATGCCAGAACTGGACAAGAACCTGACACCCTCAGCACACAAGGGGACAAACACCTACCTGGAGGTGACAGCATTCCCTCCCCCATATGCCCCCCCTAGGCACAACGACGACAACATAACCAACAAAAACGGGTCACAACTCCTGCAGCTCTGTCGCACGCTGGGTATGTACATAGTCAATGGCAGGCTTCGAGGGGACTCCTATGGTAGGTACACATATAGTTCATCTCTTGGCAGTAGTACTGTAGACTACTTTATCACTGACCTCAACCCAGAGTCTCTCAGAGTTCACAGTCCATCCACTGACACCCCTATCAGATCACAGAAAAATCACAGTCTACCGAACAGAGCAATACTCAATCATAAGGAGAGAGAGAGAGAGAGAGAGGAGAGAGGGAGAGAGAGAGAGAGGAGAGAGGGAGAGAGAGAGAGGGAGTGAGAGAGGAGAGAAATAGAGACAGACTGACAGAGTCCATGTTCTCTGTGCTCTGTTAATGAGGGTTAACATTACACAGGGAAATCTATTCCCATTTATAAATCAGCCGCAAGTCGTAAGGTCTTTCATTCCCCTCCTCAGTTCAGTGCCATCGCATTGGATTCAGACCAGGTAGAATCACATTCATTATCAGTAATCTATGCAGCATAGTCTACACTGCAACAATATGCCTCTCCAGACATGTGAAGTGAAGTGTTTTCAAATGATACATTCCCCTTTTTAGTTGAAATCTCAATAGCCAAACTCTAAATGATATATTTTGTCAATTTATCATGGTTACAATTATTAAAAAACACTAATTAAATAGGATTTATTTGCTTTCATGACATAAACATACCACAACAAGTGCTTCACAACATCAGTATCCTTGCAGTAGTGATATGAGTCGTCAAATGCATCCCTCCGACCTCCATTTCACAGAACTACACTAATTACCACGTATTGATGTGTACCAACGACCTCCTCTAGGAGAAGGATGTGGAAGGAGGTGAACATGGTCTGGAATAGAACATAAACAAGTGTTCAGTTGAGTGGTCCCAGGGGATAGGTGAGGCATTGCCTTGCAGTGGTGTGTGTGTGTGTGTGTGTGTGTGTGTGTTGCTAGCAGGAGTCTAAAGTGACACATAGGGTCTTAATGGAGCAGTTCTGCTTCCTACCTACTGTACCACTGGGGTCACATACTCAAAAGTATCACTGGGATAAAAGCGCCGGCTGAAAGGCATTATTATGGCCCCAGTGTGAATAACGTCAACCAACCTGTGGTCACCAATCCCTGAAAAGCCATTTCAACAATGCACCCCATGAAAAGAGCCTCAAAATGAGTTCCACTTTTCTTGAGTCACCTACCTTTCTGGAGTCACCTACCTTTCTGGAGTCACCTACCTTTCTGGAGTCACCTACCTTTCTGCAGTCACCTACCTTTCTGGAGTCACCTACCTTTCTGGAGTCACCTACCTTTCTGGAGTCACCTACCTTTCTGCAGTCACCTACCTTTCTGGAGTCACCTACCTTTCTGCAGTCACCTTTCTGGAGTCACCTACCTTTCTGCAGTCACCTTTCTGGAGTCACCTACCTTTCTGCAGTCACCTACCTTTCTGGAGTCACCTACCTTTCTGGAGTCACCTTTCTGGAGTCACCTACCTTTCTGGAGTCACCTACCTTTCTGGAGTCACCTACCTTTCTGGAGTCACCTACCTTTCTGGAGTCACCTACCTTTCTGGAGTCACTTAGCTTAGACATTCTGTGACAAAGAGAGGCAGGTCAGTAAGGGAAAAGATGACAGGGGAAAGCTTTTAGCAAGGTGTAATTGGTACTGTGTTGTAATTAGTTTCTGAAAATGACGCATTATAATTAAAATGTCAAATATCCATTAATACCACACATACGTACCACAATGATCCAGCCTCTATTTGTTGGCCAAAATGTCACTTGAAGCTCTAATATCCCCAAGTTGTTGGCTGGTGCTATGTGACTTGTAACTGTTACAGGTTGTGTTCATGACTCAACACGTCCTTGTCATTAGGGTCAAAAGGTCATTCATATTTGTGAGGATGTCATTTAAAATGAAATTGTAATTGATCCTTTGTTCCTTATGGATGACTAATTGTATTGGATCCAACCTTAAACACCAAACACCAATAAGTAGATGATCCAGACTGTGATTCCTTTCTTCTCCAGGTGACAAAGTATCCTACTAGGCCTGTAGATGGTTTAACACTAATACACAACAGCATAACGTGCCATTGTCAGCCATGAGACTGATTGTACTTTGACATCCCCATCTGATTGAAAATAACAAGTGTGTATAGGTCGTAGTCAATAAAACGTCACAATAAGGTGCAGAGCGTTCCATTTCCCTGCTGGGGGGCAAGGAGACGCACAGCTCCACTAAAACCATTGACAACTGTGTGATGTTTTCAAGGGATTGTTAAATAAATGTTAACTATTTAGTTGTAATATCATCACGTCTTGTAGAGCCTAGTCAGAACTACACATTTCAGATTATTCCATGCAAAACAATAGCGCACATGTAGCTCTATCATCAGGGTTATACAGCAAGGAACTGCATTCTTCTCATGATCAGGTAACATCTATTGATCATGTAATTTCCAGGCCCACCGTGTCCGGTCTGGAGTGTGAAGTCACAAGCTCTGCTGGTCAGCTACTGAGTAGCAACCAATGATATACAGTGCATTCGGAAAGTGCATCCTGTTCCCATTGATCATCCTTGAGATGTTTCTACAACTTGATTGGAGTCCACCTGTGCTAACTTCAATTGATTGGACATGATTTGGAAAGGCACGCACCTGTCTATATAAGGTCCCACAGTTGACAGTACATGTCAGAGCAAAAACCAAGCCATGAGGTCGAAGGAATTGTCCGTAGAGCTCTGAGACAGGATTGTGTCGAGCAACAGATCTGGGGAAGGGTACCAAAACATTTCTGCAGCATTGAAGGTCTCCAAAGTGGCCTCCATCATTCTTAAATGGCAGAAGTTTGGAATCACCAAGACTCTTCCTTGAGCTTGAAACCAAGATGGAACTCTTTGGCCTGAATGCCAAGCGTCACATCTGGAGGAAACCTGGCACCATCCCTACGGTGAAGCATGGTGGTGGCATCGTCATGCTGTGGGGATGTTTTTCAGCGGCAGGGACTGTAGTCATGATCGAGGGAAAGATGAACTGAGCAAAGTACAGAGAGAGATCTTTGATGAAAACCTGCTCCAGAGCACTCAGGACCTCAGACTGGGACGCAGGTTCACCTTCCAACGGGTCAACAACCCTAAGCACACAGCCAAGACAACACAGGAGTGGCTTTGGGATAAGCCTGTAAATGTGCTTGAGTGGCCCAGCCTGACAGAGCTTGAGAGGATCTGCAGAGAAGCTTGTAGTGTCATACCTAAGACGAATCGAGGCTGTAATCGCTGCCAAAGGTGCTTCAACAAAGTACTGAGTAAAGGGTCTGAATACTTATGTAAATGTGATATTTCAGTTTTTGAATTTCTAAAAACCTGTTTTTGCTTTGTCATTATGGGATATTGTGTGTAAATTGATGAGAGAAAAAAATCTATTTCATCCATTTTAGAATAAGGCTGTAACGTAACAATATGTGGAAAAAGTCAAAGGGTCTGAATACTTTTCGAATGCACTATATATAAACCCTGGATTGCTGATGCTATGTATTGGCCAATGACAGGCTTTGAAGCCACTGGGTCGGCCATATTGGCACTCCTCAGAAAAGTAGTCCTCCGACGGAATGAATGGAATTCTACAGTATTTCAAAATAAATGTTTCAAGGACAAAATTACATGTATTTAAGTATTTTGTTGTTGTAGCGGGGACAGCAACATTAGTTGCTTCGAAAAATTATTCTTCAAGGATTTAAAAATATAGATTTTAGCATTCTTTATGTCTATCATTAGCTCACATAATATAATTCTGTAATAGAATAAACTTGGATAAAACAATGTAGACATTAGTAAATGCATTTCAATAGCTTCCCAAGGTGGGTTAGTGCCAAGATGGAGACTCGGTGGCTTCAAAACAGCGCCCCCTGCCGTCATCTAGTATATATATAAATGATAAGTAGCAACCTAGCGGTGGTCTGCCCTGGTCTGCCTTAGAAAGCCTATATAAATTACGATCGCCAGAACAGCCAAATAAAATGTTTTTAGTTTTGGGCATAAAAATGTGTTTATTATGATCAAGTTTGATCCCCACTGTGAATTATTTCAAAGTTCGCAACAAATCGTGATATTTAATTAAATATTGATCCATTCTGACAACTACATTTGTCATCATACACGACCACGTGCTGACTCAGACCAATCACGGGCCGGCAGGCTGCGAGGAGACTCACGCCATCATGAAAGCTCTTTACACGTGCACCTAACTGGGTGTGGTGTACTATACAGATGAGAGAGCATATTCAACGAGCCTGTCAAGTAGGGACTGACCAGTGTCTATGGGACTGATAGAGGATGACAGAGTAGAGATGGAGGGACTGACCAATGTCTATGGGACTGATAGAGGATGACAGAGTAGAGATGGAGGGACTGACCAATGTCTATGGGGCTGATAGAGGATGACAGAGTAGAGATGGAGGGACTGACCAATGTCTATGGGACTGATAGAGGATGACAGAGTAGAGATGGAGGGACTGACCAATGTCTATGGGGCTGATAGAGGATGACAGAGTAGAGATGGAGGGACTGACCAATGTCTATGGGACTGATAGAGGATGACAGAGTAGAGATGGAGGGACTGACCAATGTCTATGGGGCTGATAGAGGATGACAGAGTAGAGATGGAGGGACTGACCAATGTCTATGGGACTGATAGAGGATGACAGAGTAGAGATGGAGGGACTGACCAATGTCTATAGGACTGATAGAGGATGACAGAGTAGAGATGGAGGGACTGACCCATGTCTATGGGGCTGATAGAGGATGACAGAGTAGAGATGGAGGGACTGACCAATGTCTACGGGACTGATAGAGGATGACAGAGTAGAGATGGAGGGATTTACCAATGTCTATGGGGCTGATAGAGGATGACAGACTGGAGAACAGAGGATGACAGGTGGGAGAAAAGAGGATGACAGAGTGGAGAACAGAGGATGACAGAGGGAACAACAGAGGATGACAGAGTGGAGAACAGAGGATGACAGAGTGGAGAACAGAGGATTACAGAGTGGAGAACAGAGAATGACAGAGTGGACAACAGAGGATGGCCATGGATGTTGATTGGCTCACACTGTTTGAAATATCAATTTAGTATGCAATTATCATTGAACATATTTTGAATTCCAAACTACATCGTATATCTGAAGGTATGTTGAATTCCAAACTACATCGTATATCTGAGGGTATGTTGAATTCCAAACTACATCGTATATCTGAGGGTATGTTGAATTCCAAACTACATCGTATATCTGAAGGTATGTTGAATTCCAAACTACATCGTATATCTGAGGGTATGTTGAATTCCAAACTACATCGTATATCTGAGGGTAAGTTGAATTCCAAACTACATCGTATATCTGAGGGTATGTTGAATTCCAAACTACATCGTATATCTGAGGGTATGTTGAATTCCAAACTACATCGTATATCTGAGGGTATGTTGAATTCCAAACTACATCGTATATCTGAGGGTATGTTGAATTCCAAACTACATCGTATATCTGAGGGTATGTTGAATTCCAAACTACATCGTATATCTGAGGGTATGTTGAATTCCAAACTACATCGTATATCTGAGGGTATGTTGAATTCCAAACTACATCGTATATCTGAGGGTATGTTGAATTCCAAACTACATCGTATATCTGAGGGTATGTTGAATTCCAAACTACATCGTATATCTGAGGGTATGTTGAATTCCAAACTACATCGTATATCTGAGGGTATGTTGAATTCCAAACTACATCGTATATCTGAGGGTAAGTTGAATTCCAAACTACATCGTATATCTGAGTCTATGTTGAATTCCAAACTACATCGTATATCTGAGTCTATGTTGAATTCCAAACTACATCGTATATCTGAGGGTATGTTGAATTCCAAACTACATCGTATATCTGAGGGTATGTTGAATTCCAACCTACATCGTATATCTGAGGGTATGTTGAATTCCAAACTACATCGTATATCTGAGTCTATGTTGAATTCCAAACTACATCGTATATCTGAGGGTATGTTGAATTCCAAACTACATCGTATATCTGAGGGTATGTTGAATTCCAAACTACATCGTATATCTGAGGCTATGTTGAATTCCAAACTACATCGTATATCTGAGGGTATGTTGAATTCCAAACTACATCGTATGTCTGAGGTTATTCTTTATGATGACACAATTATGCTGTTGAACAAATGATAAAGCCAGTCTACAATCATATAAATAGAAACACATTTTATAATTTATATATAGTACACTTTTTTCTCACCGGGTAACCCAATCTATCCTAACCGAGTTGTGATCAATTGTTGTGATGGTAGCCCATGAACTTTTTATTTCCAGGTGGAAGGATCATGGTCATATGATATCTAGTCTAGATGCTCACACACACTTAACTTTGGGACCAATTTGAGTCAGATGTGACACATAGCGTCACCTCACCGCCATGTTCTGTATTCAACTTACAAAGAGTCTAATCTTCATTTTTTTTCTGGTAAGTAAGTTGTAATTCTGATTCTCACAGTTAATATATGCTGTCCATTTTGTTTTCCAATGTTGACCTGGCTAGGTTCTCGGTAATGCTGAGCCTTCAAATTAACCTTCTGCTGCAAAGGTTTAACAGCAGACTAGCATCAGTTTACTGTAGGATTTTGCAGGTTATGTCCATTCCTGATCGACTTAGCTAACTTAATTTGGTCAAGTTTTTATGACAAGTAGTAATAAGATGATGGCTTTAATGTCTATCGTTGACTCTCAGGCAGGATGAAAACGACTACATCAACCATGATCCTTTGCTAGTTACGGCCACTTTCACCATTATCCTTATCCATTTTGCCCCATTCAGCAATATGGCGTGCTTCTAATTCAAATACGTGGATGACATCAGCGCTCTCACTATCTACTGGTTTCAATGTCTATGGTCATTTCAGACCATGATATCTCTTAATATTGGTCACCATTAATTGGATATTTGAGTGATATGAAATAAAAGTGATGTAGATGTGACAAGTATGAGTGGTTTAGGTTCTTTTGCCATCCTTTGTGGGCTCTGCCTGTCAGGCAGCAGAAGGGAGCAAAGTACCAATGTACCGTCAGCTGATAATGCTTACTTTGTGAGCTACCGGTAGGAACTTTGTACAGTTGGCTAACATATTGGTAAGTAGACTTAATGTACTTTTTCTCCAACCAATGTAGGCTTACCTAGCGAAGTTAGCTAACATTATCCCCTTTTCAACATTGTTTTTAAAAGTGTTTAATTACATTTGATGCTGACAGACCTGATAGGATACATTGATTGATGGACCACGTCACATTTGCTAGCTAGCTAAATATTGTTTGATTTGCTTGCCATCTACACTGAGTGTACAAAACATTAGGAACATCTTCCTAATATTGAGTTGAACCCCCACCTTTTCCCCTCAGAACAGCCTAAATACGTCGGGGCATGGACTCTACAAGATGTCGAAAGCATTCCACATGTTGGCCCATGTGGACTCCAGTGCTTCCCACAGCTCTGTCAAGTTGGCTGGATGTCCTTTGGGTGGTGGGCCATTCTTGATACACACGGTAAACTGTTTAACATGAAAAACCCAGCAGCGTTGCAGTTCATGAAACAAAATGCCTGGCACCTACACTGTTCAATTCACCCTCTGAATGACACACATACACAATCCATGTCTGAAATGTCTCAAGGCTTAATCCTTCTTTAGCCCGTCTCCTCCCCTTCATCTACACTGATTGAAGTGGATTTAACAAGTGACATCAATAATAGATCACAGATTTCACCTGGATTCACCTGGTCAGTCTATGTCATGGAAAGAGAAGGTGTTCATAATGTTTTGTACACTCAGTGTACAGTGTATCGTAAGACTAGAGGTGTTAACCTCGGTGTCCTGGCTAAATTCCCAATCCGGCCCTCATACCATCATGGACACCTAATCATCCCCAGCTTCCAATTGGCTTATTCATCCCCCTCCTCTCCCCTGTAACTATTCCCCAGGTCGTTGCTGTAAATGAGAATGTGTTCTCAGTCAACTTCCAGTACTTGGTGAAATACACGTTGTTTACATAGCTACATGCCAAAATGGATAGGCTTCCCTCACGTATCTGAAATGACATGATCAATTGACATTTACTGATCATGAAAAACATGCAGTGACTTGCTGGTATGACAGAGCTACTTGTGGAACAATCGGAGATGTGTAGTTCTGACTATGCTCTTCAAGAGGTGATGGTATTAAAACCAAATAGTTCTAACATTTATTTAACAAACACTTGAAAACGGCAGGTAGTTGTCGATGGTTTTAGCAGAGCTGGGGGTCTCCAAATGGAACTCTCTGCACCGTATTGTGATGTTTTATTGGTAACGATCCATTGGAATTGATCTAACAAGAGACATGCTGGGGCGCCCAATCACTGGCCCAGCCTGACAGAGCAGTGATGACGCAGGGTATCAGACACACACACGCACACAGACACACACACACACACACACACACATCTCGCCTCCGTGCTGAAAAAGCATGCATGTGTACATTTATCTCCATCTTTTCATTCAAAGACTCAATCATGGACACTCTTACTGACAGTTGTGGCTGCTTTGCGTGATGTATTGTTTTCTCTACCTTCTTGCCCTTTGTGCTGTTGTCTGTGCCCAATAATGTTTGTACCATGTTTTGTGCTCCTACCATGTTGTGCTGCTGCCATGTTGTTTTTCTACCATGTTGTTGTCATGTTGTTTTGCTACCATGTTGTTGTCATGTTGTGTTGCTACCATACTGTGTTGTCATGTGTTGCTGCCATGCTATGTTGCTGTCATGCTGTGTTGTCATGTGTTGCTGCCATGCTATGTTGTTGTCATAGGTCTCTCTTCATGTAGTGTGTTGTCTCTCTTGTCGTGTGTTTTGTCCTATATTTGTATTTTTAAACCCACGTCCCCTCAGGATGCCTTTTGGTAGGACGTCATTGTAAATAAGAATTTGTTCTTAACTGATTTGCCTCGTTAAATAAAGGTTAAATAAAGGTTAAATAAAAAATAAAAAAATTGTGTGTGTGTCAGCCTGATACACTTTGTCATCAGTGCTGCGTTAGGTTGGGCCAGTGATAGGCTGGGCCAGTGATAGGCTGGGCCAGTGATAGGGCGCCCCTGTGTGTGTGTGTGTGTGTGTGTGTGTGTGTGTGTGTGTGTGTGTGTGTGTGTGTGTGTGTGTGTGTGTGTGTGTGTGTGTATTTGTGTGTGTGTGTGTGTTTGTGCAGGCAGGTCACCCCTGATACAAATCCATATTCGACCTCAATCCATGTCTGAGGACGTCGGGAGATAATGTGGAAATCAGCCACTAGGGGCAACAGTGAATGCTGTTACCTTCCTGTTGGTGTTGTGGATGGGGATGTCAGATGGGCGCAAACATCTGCCTCTGGTTTCAAAGGTTGAATGTTCAAATCTAGCCGTGGAAAGTTGTTTTTGATATTTTTGTTTTAAGCTTATCCCAAAACCTTAACACTTACCTTAACCATTCGGAGTTAATGCCCAATCTTAAGAATGAGGAGATAATGCCTAACCTCAAGAATTAGAAGTTAATAACTAAACTTAACCTAATGATAGAGAAGTAACCAAAACACTTTGAAATTTGAAGTTTGAGAAACATGAATGAATGTTTAATTCTGACGTGTGTGTGTGTGTGTGTGTGTGTGTGTGTGTGTGTGTGTGTGTGTGTGTGTGTGTGTGTGTGTGTGTGTGTGTGGTGTTAGCAGGAGTCTAAAGCAACACATACAGTACAGTCAATGGGTCTTAATGTAGCACTCCTACCAGGGGTTTCTAGTCATTAGGAGGGTCCTGTGTGGCACAGTTGATAAGGGCTTAGCGCTTGCAACGATAGGGTATTGCGTTCGAATCCCGCTGGGGTCACATAATAAAATGGATTCACTCACAGCGCTGTGAGTTGCTTAAGATAAAAGCATATGCTAAAAGGCAGTGTGAACAACATCAACCAAGCATCAACCTGGTCACCATAGCAGCACCCACCTGTAGCACGCGCTCCAGCAGGTATATCTCTCTGGTCACCCCCAAAGCCAATTCCTCCTTTGGCCGTCTCTCTTTCCAGTTCTCTGCTGCCAATGACTGGAACGAACTACAAAAATCTCTGAAACTGGAAACACTTATCTCCCTCACTAGCTTTAAGCACCAGCTGTCAGAGCAGCTCACAGATCACTGCACCTGTACATAGCCCATCTGTAATTTAGCCCAAACAACTACCTCTTCCCCTACTGTATTTATTTATTTTATTTATTTTATTTTGCTCCTTTGTACCCCATTATCTCTATTTCTAGTTTGCACTTCCTTCTACTACAAATCTACCATTCCAGTGTTTTACTTGCTATATTGTATTTACTTTGCCACCATGGACTTTTTTGCCTTTACCTCCCTTATCTCACCTCATTTGCTCACATTGTACATAGACTTATCTTTCTACTGTATTATTGACTGTAAGTTTGTTTTACTCCATGTGTAACTCTGTGTTGTTGTATGTGTCAAACTGCTTTGCTTTATCTTGGCCAGGTCGCAATTGTAAATGAGAACTTGTTCTCAACTTGCCTACCTGGTTAAATAAAGGTGAAATAAAATAAATAAAAATAAAAAACAACCTGTGGTCACTAATCTCTGAAAGCCATTCCATCAATGGACCCAAGGCTGTAAATACAAACCTCCACAAGAGCTGTGATGAAGGCCAAGAGGCTGGCATGTAAGATTTAATCAAGCAAGAGCAGGCATTCTCTTTTCTTGGAAACGATGAACCCCCCATGTTTTTCTGGAGTCACCTACCTTTCTGGAGTCACTTATCTTAGATATTTTGTGACAGAGGCAGGTCAGTCAGGGAAAAGATGACAGGGGAAAGCTTTTAGCAGTCTGTAATTGGTACTGTACTGAAATTAGTATGTGACAATGCATCATTAAAATCTAAATATTGAATAAATACCACACATATGTACTATGATTATACAGCCTCTGTCTATTGGTTGGCCAAAACGTTAAATATCCCCAAGTTGTTGGCTGTTGCTATGTGACCAGTAACTGTAGAAACTAAACTCATTCTGGTTCTGTCACGTTCTGACCAGTAAAAGGGGTTATAAAAGGAATATAAGTATTGACACTTACCACGCTGCGTATTGGTCTGAAATTTCTTACTGTTAATCAGAAGACGAAACGCATGACAGGTTCAATGTATTAGGTTTAGTGGGTGCAACTCTTTTGGTTTCGGTGATGTCTGTTTCATTGGAAAGGGGGTATTTGAGGATACTGAATAAGGCAAAATGACTATACACCATTAAGTTGGTAAAGGTTAAAGGTCCAGTGCAGTCAAACTTCATTTTCTTGTATTTTATATATATTTAATCACTATGAGGGTGGAATAATTGTGTGAAATTGTGAAAATTATGATAATGTCCTTTTTGTGTAAGAGCTGTTCGAAATATCAGCCTGTTTTGGTGGGATGGAGTTTTGGCCTGCCTGGTGACATCACCACGCAGTACATTAGTTAATAGACCAATAAAAAAGAGTTCCAAACCTCTCTGCCAATAACAACTAGTTTTCAGTTTTCCCCACCCCACTCTGATCACTCCCAGACAGTCCTAACAAAATTCTTTGCTAAGAAGCTATTTTTGTTTATTTATTTTAATTGAAAACAATCACGGTAAGGTACTTAGTAACAATTAAGACATTATTTGATATTGAGATAAAAACATCTGCATTGGAACTTTAAGTGGAACTGACAGGGATTTAGCAACATGAAATCTTATTAAAATCTGTTCACATACCCCTTTTACATTTTCTCATAAGCGAGCACTTAGATATAGTCATTTTCACATTTTTATACTTTCATAGAATGTTTGGGAATGAGAGAGTGAGGCATTTGTCAAAATTCTATTTCTGTAAATATGTAAATACCACGGGAGTCCTCTTGCATTTGGAAGGTTTACAGTCCAATTGATCAAACAACCATGATCATGTATATCTCTTTGTTGGCTATGCACATCAACAACATCAACAACTAATGTTAGAAGGAGCAAGATGAGCTCAAATCTAATGAGGGAACATTAGATAAACTCAAACTTTTCAGATAGTTGGCCTTCAAAATTGCACTGATAAAGATGGGGAATAGTAGCCTGCTAGTCCTTCTGCAGCTTGCCTGCCAAAGCATACTTGTCCCAACCCATGTTTTGACAATTGAGTGGGAACTTGCCTGCCTGCCCTCCCATTTGCTAACTGTGGATAACAGTCGTTCAAGTTCAGCATAGCTCCCTAGTTAGCAAAAAGATTCAAATGACCAAATGAAACCTGCATCTCTAGTTGTAGCCACCGAAAAACAATATGGGGCGAAAAAGTCGTCCACTCACCCACTCGTCCATTGACATGACATCCTCCCAGCAGCTAGCTAGCTAACGTTTGGCTCCGTATTTGTAGCTTGCGAAATAAACATCTACATAGGGAGATAAGCTAGCCCATTAGCCACGTTATGACTGACTTGTGATGATAGCCCTTTCTAGTTTGATTGTATATGACATTCCCAGCCTTCTTACATTTGTCTATTTCTGTCCTAAATATTGAGTCATTGAAACTGAAACGGTGCATCTCGAATGGCTGGAGGCAGCGAACAATGTACCAGGCCAGCTGTAATTTACAACCTGATAGCAATAATTGTTGGACTACCATGTTGGGCTATTGGTGAATTATATGAATTATTATATTATCTATCTACCAACAATGTCTTACTCTACGTCATGGGACTTTTAAAACCTCTTATAAAAACCTCTTATAAAAACCTCTTAAACTCTTATAAAAACTTCTTAAAAACTCTTATAAAAAACTCTTAAAAACCTCTTAAAAACCTCTTATAAAAACCCTTTAAAAACCTCCTATAAAAATATCTTAAAACCTCTTGTAAAAACCTCTTAAAAACCTCTTTTTTTTCAACCTTAAACACCAAACACCAATAAGTAGATGATCTCGATTGTGATTCCTTTCTTCTCCAGGTGACAAAGTATCCTACTAGGCCTATAGATGGTTTAACACTAATACACAACAGCATAACGTGCCATTGTCAGCCATGAGACTGATTGTACTTTGACTTCCCCATTTGAGTGAAAATAACAAGTTTGTAAGGGAATTGACCTAACAAGAGACATGCTGAGGCGTCTATCACTGGCCCAGCCTGACAGAGCAGTGATGACGCAGGGTATCAGACACACACACACACACACACACACACACACACACACACACACACACACACACACACACACACACACACACACACACACACACACACACACACACACACACACACACACACACACACACACACACACACACACACACACACACACACACTTGGCCTGTGTGGTGTAAAAGCATGCATAGGAATAGAACAGGAGATCTAACCCCAGGACTTGTAGGCAGCACACAAGAATAGTTGTCTTCACATACAGTAGGTTCAGGTAGATTACAAGGCTCTGATCCAGTGAGAATATAACAGACAGGAAAAGACCATGGATAATATGTTGTCATGACGGTTGATGTATATAATTTACACAGTGTGGAGTGTGGAGGTTGATGTATATAATTTACCCAGTGTGGAGGTTGATGTATATAATTTACCCAGTGTGGAGGTTGACGTATATAATTTACCCAGTGTGGAGGTTGATGAATATCATTTACCCAGTGTGGAGGTTGATGTATATCATTTACCCAGTGTAGAGTGTGGAGGTTGATGAATATCATTTACACAGTGTGGAGGTTGATGAATATCATTTACACAGTGTGGAGGTTGATGCATATCATTTACCCAGTGTGGGGGTTGACGTATATCATTTACCCAGTGTGGAGGTTGATGAATATCATTTACCCAGTGTGGAGGTTGATGTATATCATTTACCCAGTGTAGAGTGTGGTTGACATATATAATTTACCCAGTGTGGAGGTTGACGTATATAATTTACCCAGTGTGGAGGTTGACATATATCATTTACCCAGTTTGGAGGTTGACGTATATAATTTACCCAGTGTGGAGGTTGATGTATATAATTTACCCAGTGTGGAGGTTGACGTATATAATTTACCCAGTGTGAAGGCTGATGTATATAATTTACCCAGTGTGGAGGTTGATGTATATAATTTACACAGTGAGGAGGTTGATGTATATAATTTACCCAGTGTGGAGGTTGATGCATATAATTTACCCAGTGTGGAGGTTGACGTATATAATTTACCCAGTGTAGAGTGTGGTTGACCTATATAATTTACCCAGTGTGGAGGTTGATGTATATAATTTACCCAGTGTGAAGGCTGATGTATATAATTTACCCAGTGTGGAGGTTGACGTATATAATTTACACATTAAGGAGGTTGATGTATATAATTTACCCAGTGTGAAGGCTGATGTATATAATTTACCCAGTGTGGAGGTTGACGTATATAATTTACACAATGAGGAGGTTGATGTATATAATTTTCCGAGTGTGGAGGATGATGCATATCATTTACCCAGTGTGGAGGTTGACGTATATAATTTATCCAGTGTAGAGTGTGGTTGATCCATATCATTTACCCAGTGTGGAGAATGACGTATATCATTTACCCAGTGTAGAGTGTGGTTGACGTATATAATTTACCCAGTGTGGAGGTTGACATATATAATTTACACAGTGTGGAGGTTGATGTATATAATTTACCCAGTCTGACGGCTGATGCATATCATTTACCCAGTGTGGAGGTTGATGTATATCATTTACCCAGTGTGGAGGTTGACGTATATAATTTACCCAGTGTGGAGGTTGACATATATAATTTACACAGTGTGGAGGTTGACGAAAATAATTTACCCAGTGTGGAGGTTGATGTATATCATTTACCCAGTGTGGAGGTTGATGTATATAATTTACCCAGTGTGGAGGTTGACGTATATAATTTACCCAGTGTGGAGGTTGACATATATAATTTACCCAGTGTGGAGATTGACGTATATAATTTACCCAGTGTGGCGGTTGACATATATAATTTACCCAGTGTGGAGGTTGATATATATAATTTACCCAGTGTGGAGGTTGACGTATATAATTTACCCAGTGTGGAGGTTGATGTATATAATTTACCCAGCGTGGAGGTTGACATATATAATTTACCCAGTGTGGAGGTTGATGTATATAATTTACCCAGTGTGGAGGTTGACGTATATAATTTACCCAGTGTGGAGGTTGATGTATATCATTTACCCAGTGTGGAGGTTGATGCATATCATTTACCCAGTGTAGAGTGTGGAGGTTGACGTATATAATTTACCCAGTGTAGCGTTTGGTTGAAGTATATAATTTACCCAGTGTGGAGGTTGACATATATAATTTACCCAGTATGGAGGTTGACGTATACAATTTACCCAGTGTGAAGGCTGATGTATATAATTTACCCAGTGTGGAGGTTGACGTATATAATTTACACAGTGAGGAGGTTGATGTATAAAATTTACCCAGAGTGGAGGTTGATGCATATCATTTACCCAGTGTGGAGGTTGACGTATATAATTTACCCAGTGTAGAGTGTGGTTGACGTATATCATTTACCCAGTGTGGAGGTTGATGTATATAATTTACCCAGTGTGAAGGCTGATGTATATAATTTACCCAGTGTGGAGGTTGACATATATAATTTACACATTGAGGAGGTTGATGTATATAATTTACCCAGTGTGGAGGTTGATGCATATCATTTACCCAGTGTGGAGGTTGACGTATATAATTTACCCAGAGTAGAGTGTGGTTGACGTAAATAATTTACCCAGTGAGGAGGTTGACATATATAATTTACACAGTGTGGAGGTTGATGTATATAATTTACCCAGTGTGGAGGTTGATGCATATCTTTTACCCAGTGTGGAGGTTGACGTATATAATTTACCCAGTGTGGAGGTTGACGTATATCATTTACCCAGTGTGGAGGTTGACATATATAATTTACAGTGTGGAGGTTGACGTATATAATTTACCCAGTGTGAAGGTTGATGTATATCATTTACCCAGTGTGGAGGTTGATGTATATCATTTACCCAGTGTGGAGGTTGACGTATATAATTTACCCAGTGTGGAGGTTGACGTATATAATTTACCCAGTGTGGAGGTTGACATATATAATTTACCCAGTGTGGAGGTTGATGTATATAATTTACCCAGTGTGGAGGTTGACGTATATAATTTCCCCAGCGTGGAGGTTGATGTATATCATTTACCCAGTGTGGAGGTTGATGTATATAATTTACCCAGCGTGGAGGTTGACATATATAATTTACCCAGTGTGGAGGTTGATGTATATAATTTACCCAGTGTGGAGGTTGACGTATATAATTTACCCAGTGTGGAGGTTGATGTATATCATTTACCCAGTGTGGAGGTTGATGCATATCATTTAAACAGTGTAGAGTGTGGAGGTTGACGTATATAATTTACCCAGTGTAGCGTTTGGTTGAAGTATATAATTTACCCAGTGTGGAGGTTGATGTATATAATTTACCCAGTGTGGAGGTTGACATATATAATTTACCCAGTATGGAGGTTGACGTATATAATTTAGCCAGTGTGGACGTTGATGTATATAATTTACCCAGTGTGGAGGTTGACATATATCATTTACCCAGTGTGGAGATGACATATATAATTTACCCAGTGTGGAGGTTGACGTATACAATTTACCCAGTGTGAAGGCTGATGTATATAATTTACCCAGTGTGGAGGTTGACGTATATAATTTACACAGTGAGGAGGTTGATGTATAAAATTTACCCAGAGTGGAGGTTGATGCATATCATTTACCCAGTGTGGAGGTTGACGTATATAATTTACCCAGTGTAGAGTGTGGTTGACGTATATCATTTACCCAGTGTGGAGGTTGATGTATATAATTTACCCAGTGTGAAGGCTGATGTATATAATTTACCCAGTGTGGAGGTTGACATATATAATTTACACATTGAGGAGGTTGATGTATATAATTTACCCAGTGTGGAGGTTGATGCATATCATTTACCCAGTGTGGAGGTTGACGTATATAATTTACCCAGAGTAGAGTGTGGTTGACGTAAATAATTTACCCAGTGAGGAGGTTGACATATATAATTTACACAGTGTGGAGGTTGATGTATATAATTTACCCAGTGTGGAGGTTGATGCATATCTTTTACCCAGTGTGGAGGTTGATGTATATAATTTACACAGTGTGGAGGTTGACGTATATAATTTACCCAGTGTGGAGGTTGACATATATAATTTACACAGTGTGGAGGTTGACGTATATAATTTACCCAGTGTGAAGGTTGATGTATATTATTTACCCAGTGTGGAGGTTGATGTATATAATTTACCCAGTGTGGAGGTTGACGTATATAATATAGCCAGTGTGGAGGTTGACGTATATAATTTACCCAGTGTGGAGGTTGACATATATAATTTACCCAGTGTGGAGGTTGATGTATATAATTTACCCAGTGTGGAGGTTGACGTATATAATTTACCCAGAGTGGAGGTTGACGTATATAATTTACCCAGCGTGGAGGTTGATGTATATCATTTACCCAGTGTGGAGGTTGATGTATATCATTTACCCAGTGTAGAGTGTGGAGGTTGACGTATATAATTTACCCAGTGTAGAGTGTGGTTGACGTATATAATTTACCCAGTGTGGAGGTTGACGTATATAATTTACCCAGTGTGGAGGTTGATGTATATAATTTACCCAGTGTGGAGGTTGATGTATATAATTTACCCAGTGTGGAGGTTGACATATATAATTTACCCAGTGTGGAGGTTGACATATATAATTTACCCAGTGTGGAGGTTGACGTATATCATTTACCCAGTGTGAAGGCTGATGTATATAATTTACCCAGTGTGGAGGTTGACGTATATAATTTACCCAGTGTGGAGGTTGATGCATATAATTTACCCAGTGTTGAGGTTGACGTATATAATTTACCCAGTGTGGAGGTTGACGTATATAATTTACCCAGTGTGGAGGTTGACATATATAATTTACCCATTGTGGAGATTGACGTATATAATTTACCCAGAGTGGCGGTTGACATATATAATTTACCCAGTGTGGAGGTTGATGTATATAATTTACCCAGTGTGGAGGTTGACGTATATAATTTAGCCAGTGTGGAGGTTGATGTATATAATTTACCCAGCGTGGAGGTTGACATATATAATTTACCCAGTGTGAAGGCTGACGTATATAATTTACCCAGTGTGAAGGCTGACGTATATAATTTACCCAGTGTGGAGGTTGATGTATATAATTTACCCAGTGTGGAGGTTGATGCATATAATTTACCCAGTGTGGAGGTTGACGTATATAATTTACCTAGTGTGGAGGTTGACGTATATAATTTACCCAGTGTTGAGATTGACGTATATAATTTACCCAGTGTGGCGGTTGACATATATAATTTACCCAGTGTGGAGGTTGATGTATATAATTTACCCAGTGTGGAGGTTGACGTATATAATTTACCCAGTGTGGAGGTTGATGTATATAATTTACCCAGCGTGGAGGTTGACATATATAATTTACCCAGTGTGGAGGTTGATGTATATAATTTACCCAGTGTGGAGGTTGACGTATATAATTTACCCAGTGTGGAGGTTGATGTATATCATTTACCCAGTGTGGAGGTTGATACATATCATTTACCCAGTGTAGAGAGTGGAGGTTGACGTATATAATTTACCCAGTGTAGCGATTGGTTGAAGTATATAATTTACCCAGTGTGGAGGTTGACGTATATAATTTACCCAGTGTGGAGGTTGACATATATAATTTACCCAGTATGGAGGTTGACGTATATAATTTAGCCAGTGTGGAGGTTGATGTATATAATTTACCCAGTGTGGAGGTTGACATATATCATTTACCCAGTGTGGAGATGACATATATAATTTACCCAGTGTGGAGGTTGACGTATACAATTTACCCAGTGTGAAGGCTGATGTATATAATTTACCCAGTGTGGAGGTTGACGTATATCATTTACACAGTGAGGAGGTTGATGTATAAAATTTACCCAGAGTGGAGGTTGATGCATATCATTTACCCAGTGTGGAGGTTGACGTATATAATTTTCCCAGTGTAGAGTGTGGTTGACGTATATCATTTACCCAGTGTGGAGGTTGATGTATATAATTTACCCAGTGTGAAGGCTGATGTATATAATTTACCCAGTGTGGAGGTTGACATATATAATTTATACATTGAGGAGATTGATCTATATAATTTACCCAGTGTGGAGGTTGATGCATATCATTTACCCAGTGTGGAGGTTGACGTATATAATTTACCCAGAGTAGAGTGTGGTTGACGTAAATAATTTACCCAGTGTGGAGGTTGACATATATAATTTACACAGTGTGGAGGTTGATGTATATAATTTACCCAGTGTGGAGGTTGATGCATATCTTTTAGCCAGTGTGGAGGTTGACGTATATAATTTACCCAGTGTGGAGGTTGATGTATAAAATTTACCCAGTGTGGAGGTTGATGCATATCTTTTACCCAGTGTGGAGGTTGACGTATATAATTTACCCAGTGTGGAGGTTGACGTATATAATTTACCCAGTGTGTAGGTTGACATATATAATTTACACAGTGTGGAGGTTGACGTATATAATTTACCCAGTGTGAAGGTTGATGTATATCATTTACCCAGTGTGGAGGTTGATGTATATAATTTACCAAGTGTGGAGGTTGACGTATATAATTTACCCAGTGTGGAGGATGACATTTATAATTTACCCAGTGTGGAGGTTGATGTATATAATTTACCCAGTGTGGAGGTTGACGTATATAATTTACCCAGTGAGGAGGTTGATGTATATAATTTACCCAGTGTGGAGGTTGATGCATATCATTTACCCAGTGTGGAGGTTGACGTATATAATTTACCTAGTGTGGAGGTTGACGTATATAATTTACCCAGTGTGGAGATTGACGTATATAATTTACCCAGTGTGGCGGTTGACATATATAATTTACCCAGTGTGGAGGTTGATGTATATAATTTACCCAGTGTGGAGGTTGACGTATATAATTTACCCAGTGTGGAGGTTGATGTATATAATTTACCCAGCGTGGAGGTTGACATATATAATTTACCCAGTGTGGAGGTTGATGTATATAATTTACCCAGTGTGGAGGTTGACGTATATAATTTACCCAGTGTGGAGGTTGATGTATATCATTTACCCAGTGTGGAGGTTGATACATATCATTTACCCAGTGTAGAGAGTGGAGGTTGACGTATATAATTTACCCAGTGTAGCGATTGGTTGAAGTATATAATTTACCCAGTGTGGAGGTTGACGTATATAATTTACCCAGTGTGGAGGTTGACATATATAATTTACCCAGTATGGAGGTTGACGTATATAATTTAGCCAGTGTGGAGGTTGATGTATATAATTTACCCAGTGTGGAGGTTGACATATATCATTTACCCAGTGTGGAGATGACATATATAATTTACCCAGTGTGGAGGTTGACGTATACAATTTACCCAGTGTGAAGGCTGATGTATATAATTTACCCAGTGTGGAGGTTGACGTATATCATTTACCCAGTGTTGAGATTGACGTATATAATTTACCCAGTGTGGCGGTTGACATATATAATTTACCCAGTGTGGAGGTTGATGTATATAATTTACCCAGTGTGGAGGTTGACGTATATAATTTACCCAGTGTGGAGGTTGATGTATATAATTTACCCAGCGTGGAGGTTGACATATATAATTTACCCAGTGTGGAGGTTGATGTATATAATTTACCCAGTGTGGAGGTTGACGTATATAATTTACCCAGTGTGGAGGTTGATGTATATCATTTACCCAGTGTGGAGGTTGATACATATCATTTACCCAGTGTAGAGAGTGGAGGTTGACGTATATAATTTACCCAGTGTAGCGATTGGTTGAAGTATATAATTTACCCAGTGTGGAGGTTGACGTATATAATTTACCCAGTGTGGAGGTTGACATATATAATTTACCCAGTATGGAGGTTGACGTATATAATTTAGCCAGTGTGGAGGTTGATGTATATAATTTACCCAGTGTGGAGGTTGACATATATCATTTACCCAGTGTGGAGATGACATATATAATTTACCCAGTGTGGAGGTTGACGTATACAATTTACCCAGTGTGAAGGCTGATGTATATAATTTACCCAGTGTGGAGGTTGACGTATATCATTTACACAGTGAGGAGGTTGATGTATAAAATTTACCCAGAGTGGAGATTGATGCATATCATTTACCCAGTGTGGAGGTTGACGTATATAATTTTCCCAGTGTAGAGTGTGGTTGACGTATATCATTTACCCAGTGTGGAGGTTGATGTATATAATTTACCCAGTGTGAAGGCTGATGTATATAATTTACCCAGTGTGGAGGTTGACATATATAATTTATACATTGAGGAGATTGATCTATATAATTTACCCAGTGTGGAGGTTGATGCATATCATTTACCCAGTGTGGAGGTTGACGTATATAATTTACCCAGAGTAGAGTGTGGTTGACGTAAATAATTTACCCAGTGTGGAGGTTGACATATATAATTTACACAGTGTGGAGGTTGATGTATATAATTTACCCAGTGTGGAGGTTGATGCATATCTTTTAGCCAGTGTGGAGGTTGACGTATATAATTTACCCAGTGTGGAGGTTGATGTATAAAATTTACCCAGTGTGGAGGTTGATGCATATCTTTTACCCAGTGTGGAGGTTGACGTATATAATTTACCCAGTGTGGAGGTTGACGTATATAATTTACCCAGTGTGTAGGTTGACATATATAATTTACACAGTGTGGAGGTTGACGTATATAATTTACCCAGTGTGAAGGTTGATGTATATCATTTACCCAGTGTGGAGGTTGATGTATATAATTTACCAAGTGTGGAGGTTGACGTATATAATTTACCCAGTGTGGAGGATGACATTTATAATTTACCCAGTGTGGAGGTTGATGTATATAATTTACCCAGTGTGGAGGTTGACGTATATAATTTACCCAGTGAGGAGGTTGATGTATATAATTTACCCAGTGTGGAGGTTGATGCATATCATTTACCCAGTGTGGAGGTTGACGTATATAATTTACCTAGTGTGGAGGTTGACGTATATAATTTACCCAGTGTGGAGATTGACGTATATAATTTACCCAGTGTGGCGGTTGACATATATAATTTACCCAGTGTGGAGGTTGATGTATATAATTTACCCAGTGTGGAGGTTGACGTATATAATTTACCCAGTGTGGAGGTTGATGTATATAATTTACCCAGCGTGGAGGTTGACATATATAATTTACCCAGTGTGGAGGTTGATGTATATAATTTACCCAGTGTGGAGGTTGACGTATATAATTTACCCAGTGTGGAGGTTGATGTATATCATTTACCCAGTGTGGAGGTTGATACATATCATTTACCCAGTGTAGAGAGTGGAGGTTGACGTATATAATTTACCCAGTGTAGCGATTGGTTGAAGTATATAATTTACCCAGTGTGGAGGTTGACGTATATAATTTACCCAGTGTGGAGGTTGACATATATAATTTACCCAGTATGGAGGTTGACGTATATAATTTAGCCAGTGTGGAGGTTGACATATATCATTTACCCAGTGTGGAGATGACATATATAATTTACCCATTGTGGAGGTTGACGTATACAATTTACCCAGTGTGGAGGTTGATGCATATAATTTACCCAGTGTGGAGGTTGACGTATATAATTTACCCAGTGTAGAGTGTGGTTGACCTATATAATTTCCCAGTGTGGAGGTTGATGTATATAATTTACCCAGTGTGAAGGCTGATGTATATAATTTACCCAGTGTGGAGGTTGACGTATATAATTTACACATTGAGGAGGTTGATGTATATAATTTACCCAGTGTGAAGGCTGATGTATATAATTTACCCAGTGTGGAGGTTGATGTATATAATTTACACAGTGAGGAGATTGATGTATATAATTTACCCAGTGTGGAGGTTGATGCATATCATTTACCCAGTGTGGAGGTTGACGTATATAATTTACCCAGTGTAGAGTGTGGTTGACCTATATAATTTACCCAGTGTGGAGAATGACGTATATCATTTACCCAGTGTAGAGTGTGGTTGACGTATATAATTTACCCAGTGTGGAGGTTGACATATATAATTTACACAGTGTGGAGGTTGATGTATATAATTTACCCAGTGTGAAGGCTGATGCATATCATTTACCCAGTGTGGAGGTTGATGTATATCATTTACCCAGTGTGGAGGTTGACGTATATAATTTACCCAGTGTGGAGGTTGACATATATAATTTACACAGTGTGGAGGTTGACGACAATAATTTACCCAGTGTGGAGGTTGATGTATATCATTTACCCAGTGTGGAGGTTGATGTATATAATTTACCCAGTGTGGAGGTTGACGTATATAATTTACCCAGTGTGGAGGTTGACATATATAATTTACCCAGTGTGGAGATTGACGTATATAATTTACCCAGTGTGGCGGTTGACATATATAATTTACCCAGTGTGGAGGTTGATATATATAATTTACCCAGTGTGGAGGTTGACGTATATAATTTACCCAGTGTGGAGGTTGATGTATATAATTTACCCAGCGTGGAGGTTGACATATATAATTTACCCAGTGTGGAGGTTAATGTATATAATTTACCCAGTGTGGAGGTTGACGTATATAATTTACCCAGTGTGGAGGTTGATGTATATCATTTACCCAGTGTGGAGGTTGATGCATATCATTTACCCAGTGTAGAGTGTGGAGGTTGACGTATATAATTTACCCAGTGTAGCGTTTGGTTGAAGTATATAATTTACCCAGTGTGGAGGTTGACATATATAATTTACCCAGTATGGAGGTTGACGTATACAATTTACCCAGTGTGAAGGCTGATGTATATAATTTACCCAGTGTGGAGGTTGACGTATATAATTTACACAGTGAGGAGGTTGATGTATAAAATTTACCCAGAGTGCAGGTTGATGCATATCATTTACCCAGTGTGGAGGTTGACGTATATAATTTACCCAGTGTAGAGTGTGGTTGACGTATATCATTTACCTAGTGTGGAGGTTGATGTATATAATTTACCCAGTGTGAAGGCTGATGTATATAATTTACCCAGTGTGGAGGTTGACATATATAATTTACACATTGAGGAGGTTGATGTATATAATTTACCCAGTGTGGAGGTTGATGCATATCATTTACCCAGTGTGGAGGTTGACGTACATAATTTACCCAGAGTAGAGTGTGGTTGACGTAAATAATTTACCCAGTGAGGAGGTTGACATATATAATTTACACAGTGTGGAGGTTGATGTATATAATTTACCCAGTGTGGAGGTTGATGCATATCTTTTACCCAGTGTGGAGGTTGACGTATATAATTTACCCAGTGTGGAGGTTGACGTATATAATTTACCCAGTATGGAGGTTGACATATATAATTTACAGTGTGGAGGTTGACGTATATAATTTACCCAGTGTGAAGGTTGATGTATATCATTTACCCAGTGTGGAGGTTGATGTATATCATTTACCCAGTGTGGAGGTTGACGTATATAATTTACCCAGTGTGGAGGTTGACGTATATAATTTACCCAGTGTGGAGGTTGACATATATAATTTACCCAGTGTGGAGGTTGATGTATATAATTTACCCAGTGTGGAGGTTGACGTATATAATTTACCCAGCGTGGAGGTTGATGTATATCATTTACCCAGTGTGGACGTTGATGTATATAATTTACCCAGTGTGGAGGTTGACATATATCATTTACCCAGTGTGGAGATGACATATATAATTTACCCAGTGTGGAGGTTGACGTATACAATTTACCCAGTGTGAAGGCTGATGTATATAATTTACCCATTGTGGAGGTTGACGTATATAATTTACACAGTGAGGAGGTTGATGTATAAAATTTACCCAGAGTGGAGGTTGATGCATATCATTTACCCAGTGTGGAGGTTGACGTATATAATTTACCCAGTGTAGAGTGTGGTTGACGTATATCATTTACCCAGTGTGGAGGTTGATGTATATAATTTACCCAGTGTGAAGGCTGATGTATATAATTTACCCAGTGTGGAGGTTGACATATATAATTTACACATTGAGGAGGTTGATGTATATAATTTACCCAGTGTGGAGGTTGATGCATATCATTTACCCAGTGTGGAGGTTGACGTATATAATTTACCCAGAGTAGAGTGTGGTTGACGTAAATAATTTACCCAGTGAGGAGGTTGACATATATAATTTACACAGTGTGGAGGTTGATGTATATAATTTACCCAGTGTGGAGGTTGATGCATATCTTTTACCCAGTGTGGAGGTTGATGTATATAATTTACCCAGTGTGGAGGTTGACGTATATAATTTACCCAGTGTGGAGGTTGACATATATAATTTACACAGTGTGGAGGTTGACGTATATAATTTACCCAGTGTGAAGGTTGATGTATATCATTTACCCAGTGTGGAGGTTGATGTATATAATTTACCCAGTGTGGAGGTTGACGTATATAATATACCCAGTGTGGAGGTTGACGTATATAATTTACCCAGTGTGGAGGTTGACATATATAATTTACCCAGTGTGGAGGTTGATGTATATAATTTACCCAGTGTGGAGGTTGACGTATATAATTTACCCAGTGTGGAGGTTGATGTATATAATTTACCCAGTGTGGAGGTTGATGTATATAATTTACCCAGTGTGGAGGTTGACATATATAATTTAACCAGTGTGGAGGTTGACATATATAATTTACCCAGTGTGGAGGTTGACGTATATCATTTACCCAGTGTGAAGGCTGATGTATATAATTTACCCAGTGTGGAGGTTGACGTATATAATTTACCCAGTGTGGAGGTTGATGCATATAATTTACCCAGTGTGGAGGTTGACGTATATAATTTACCCAGTGTGGAGGTTGACGTATATAATTTACCCAGTGTGGAGGTTGACATATATAATTTACCCATTGTGGAGATTGACGTATATAATTTACCCAGAGTGGCGGTTGACATATATAATTTACCCAGTGTGGAGGTTGATGTATATAATTTACCCAGTGTGGAGGTTGACGTATATAATTTAGCCAGTGTGGAGGTTGATGTATATAATTTACCCAGCGGGGAGGTTGACATATATAATTTACCCAGTGTGAAGGCTGACGTATATAATTTACCCAGTGTGAAGGCTGACGTATATAATTTACCCAGTGAGGAGGTTGATGTATATAATTTACCCAGTGTGGAGGTTGATGCATATAATTTACCCAGTGTGGAGGTTGACGTATATAATTTACCTAGTGTGGAGGTTGACGTATATAATTTACCCAGTGTGGAGATTGACGTATATAATTTACCCAGTGTGGCGGTTGAAATAAATAATTTACCCAGTGTGGAGGTTGATGTATATAATTTACCCAGTGTGGAGGTTGACGTATATAATTTACCCAGTGTGGAGGTTGATGTATATAATTTACCCAGCGTGGAGGTTGACATATATAATTTACCCAGTGTGGAGGTTGATGTATATAATTTACCCAGTGTGGAGGTTGACGTATATAATTTACCCAGTGTGGAGGTTGATGTATATCATTTACCCAGTGTGGAGGTTGATACATATCATTTACCCAGTGTAGAGAGTGGAGGTTGACGTATATAATTTACCCAGTGTAGCGATTGGTTGAAGTATATAATTTACCCAGTGTGGAGGTTGACGTATATAATTTACCCAGTGTGGAGGTTGACATATATCATTTACCCAGTGTGGAGATGACATATATAATTTACCCAGTGTGGAGGTTGACATATACAATTTACCCAGTGTGAAGGCTGATGTATATAATTTACCCAGTGTGGAGGTTGACGTATATCATTTACACAGTGAGGAGGTTGATGTATAAAATTTACCCAGAGTGGAGGTTGATGCATATCATTTACCCAGTGTGGAGGTTGACGTATATAATTTTCCCAGTGTAGAGTGTGGTTGACGTATATCATTTACCCAGTGTGGAGGTTGATGTATATAATTTACCCAGTGTGAAGGCTGATGTATATAATTTACCCAGTGTGGAGGTTGACATATATAATTTATACATTGAGGAGGTTGATCTATATAATTTACCCAGTGTGGAGGTTGATGCATATCATTTACCCAGTGTGGAGGTTGACGTATATAATTTACCCAGAGTAGAGTGTGGTTGACGTAAATAATTTACCCAGTGTGGAGGTTGACATATATAATTTACACAGTGTGGAGGTTGATGTATATAATTTACCCAGTGTGGAGGTTGATGCATATCTTTTAGCCAGTGTGGAGGTTGACGTATATAATTTACCCAGTGTGGAGGTTGATGTATAAAATTTACCCAGTGTGGAGGTTGATGCATATCTTTTACCCAGTGTGGAGGTTGACGTATATAATTTACCCAGTGTGGAGGTTGACGTATATAATTTACCCAGTGTGTAGGTTGACATATATAATTTACACAGTGTGGAGGTTGACGTATATAATTTACCCAGTGTGAAGGTTGATGTATATCATTTACCCAGTGTGGAGGTTGATGTATATAATTTACCAAGTGTGGAGGTTGACGTATATAATTTACCCAGTGTGGAGGATGACATTTATAATTTACCCAGTGTGGAGGTTGATGTATATAATTTACCCAGTGTGGAGGTTGACGTATATAATTTACCCAGTGTGGAGGTTGAAGTATATAATTTTCCCAGTGTGGAGGTTGACGTATATAATTTACCCAGTGTGGAGGTTGATGTATATAATTTACCCAGTGTGGAGATTGACGTATATAATTTACCCAGTGTGAAGGTTGACGTATATAATTTACCCAGTGTGGAGGTTGACGTATATAATTTACCCAGTGTGGAGGTTGATGCATATAATTTACCCAGTGTGGAGGTTGACGTATATAATTTACCCAGTGTAGAGTGTGGTTGACCTATATAATTTACCCAGTGTGGAGGTTGATGTATATAATTTACCCAGTGTGAAGGCTGATGTATATAATTTACCCAGTGTGGAGGTTGACGTATATAATTTACACATTGAGGAGGTTGATGTATATAATTTACCCAGTGTGGAGGTTGATGTATATAATTTACACAGTGTGGAGGTTGACATATATAATTTACCCAGTGTGGAGGTTGACATATATAATTTACCCAGTGTGGAGGTTGACGTATATCATTTACCCAGTGTGAAGGCTGATGTATATAATTTACCCAGTGTGGAGGTTGACGTATATAATTTACCCAGTGTGGAGGTTGATGCATATAATTTACCCAGTGTGGAGGTTGACGTATATAATTTACCCAGTGTGGAGGTTGACGTATATAATTTACCCAGTGTGGAGGTTGACATATATAATTTACCCATTGTGGAGATTGACGTATATAATTTACCCAGAGTGGCGGTTGACATATATAATTTACCCAGTGTGGAGGTTGATGTATATAATTTACCCAGTGTGGAGGTTGACGTATATAATTTACCCAGTGTGGAGGTTGATGTATATAATTTACCCAGTGTGGAGGTTGACGTATATAATTTACCTAGTGTGGAGGTTGACGTATATAATTTACCCAGTGTGGAGATTGACGTATATAATTTACCCAGTGTGGCGGTTGACATAAATAATTTACCCAGTGTGGAGGTTGATGTATATAATTTACCCAGTGTGGAGGTTGACGTATATAATTTACCCAGTGTGGAGGTTGATGTATATAATTTACCCAGCGTGGAGGTTGACATATATAATTTACCCAGTGTGGAGGTTGATGTATATAATTTACCCAGTGTGGAGGTTGACGTATATAATTTACCCAGTGTGAAGGTTGATGTATATCATTTACCCAGTGTGGAGGTTGATACATATCATTTACCCAGTGTAGAGAGTGGAGGTTGACGTATATAATTTACCCAGTGTAGCGATTGGTTGAAGTATATAATTTACCCAGTGTGGAGGTTGACGTATATAATTAACCAGTGTGGAGGTTGACATATATAATTTACCCAGTATGGAGGTTGACGTATATAATTTAGCCAGTGTGGAGGTTGATGTATATAATTTACCCAGTGTGGAGTTTGACATATATCATTTACCCAGTGTGGAGATGACATATATAATTTACCCAGTGTGGAGGTTGACGTATACAATTTACCCAGTGTGAAGGCTGATGTATATAATTTACCCAGTGTGGAGGTTGACGTATATCATTTACACAGTGAGGAGGTTGATGTATAAAATTTACCCAGAGTGGAGGTTGATGCATATCATTTACCCAGTGTGGAGGTTGACGTATATAATTTTCCCAGTGTAGAGTGTGGTTGACGTATATCATTTACCCAGTGTGGAGGTTGATGTATATAATTTACCCAGTGTGAAGGCTGATGTATATAATTTACCCAGTGTGGAGGTTGACATATATAATTTATACATTGAGGAGGTTGATCTATATAATTTACCCAGTGTGGAGGTTGATGCATATCATTTACCCAGTGTGGAGGTTGACGTATATAATTTACCCAGAGTAGAGTGTGGTTGACGTAAATAATTTACCCAGTGTGGAGGTTGACATATATAATTTACACAGTGTGGAGGTTGATGTATATAATTTACCCAGTGTGGAGGTTGATGCATATCTTTTAGCCAGTGTGGAGGTTGACGTATATAATTTAGCCAGTGTGGAGGTTGACGTATATAATTTACCCAGTGTGGAGGTTGATGTATAAAATTTACCCAGTGTGGAGTTTGATGCATATCTTTTACCCAGTGTGGAGGTTGACGTATATAATTTACCCAGTGTGGAGGTTGACGTATATAATTTACCCAGTGTGTAGGTTGACATATATAATTTACACAGTGTGGAGGTTGACGTATATAATTTACCCAGTGTGAAGGTTGATGTATATCATTTACCCAGTGTGGAGGTTGATGTATATAATTTACCAAGTGTGGAGGTTGACGTATATAATTTACCCAGTGTGGAGGATGACATTTATAATTTACCCAGTGTGGAGGTTGATGTATATAATTTACCCAGTGTGGAGGTTGACGTATATAATTTACCCAGTGTGGAGGTTGACGTATATAATTTTCCCAGTGTGGAGGTTGACGTATATAATTTACCCAGTGTGGAGGTTGATGTATATAATTTACCCAGTGTGGAGGTTGACGTATATAATTTACCCAGTGTGAATGTTGACGTATATAATTTACCCAGTGTGGAGGTTGACGTATATAATTTACCCAGTGTGGAGGTTGATGCATATAATTTACCCAGTGTGGAGGTTGACGTATATAATTTACCCAGTGTAGAGTGTGGTTGACCTATATAATTTACCCAGTGTGGAGGTTGATGTATATAATTTACCCAGTGTGAAGGCTGATGTATATAATTTACCCAGTGTGGAGGTTGACCAATATAATTTACACATTGAGGAGGTTGATGTATATAATTTACCCAGTGTGAAGGCTGATGTATATAATTTACCCAGTGTGGAGGTTGATGTATATAATTTACACAGTGAGGAGATTGATGTATATAATTTACCCAGTGTGGAGGTTGATGCATATCATTTACCCAGTGTGGAGGTTGACGTATATAATTTACCCAGTGTAGAGTGTGGTTGACCTATATAATTTACCCAGTGTGGAGGTTGATGTATATCATTTACCCAGTGTGAAGGCTGATGTATATAATTGACCCAGTGTGGAGGTTGACGTATATAATTTACACAGTGAGGAGGTTGATGTATATAATTTTCCGAGTGTGGAGGATGATGCATATCATTTACCCAGTGTGGAGGTTGACGTATATAATTTATCCAGTGTAGAGTGTGGTTGATCCATATCATTTACCCAGTGTGGAGAATGACGTATATCATTTACCCAGTGTAGAGTGTGGTTGACGTATATAATTTACCCAGTGTGGAGGTTGACATATATAATTTACACAGTGTGGAGGTTGATGTATATAATTTACCCAGTGTGAAGGCTGATGCATATCATTTACCCAGTGTGGAGGTTGATGTATATCATTTACCCAGTGTGGAGGTTGACATATATAATTTACCCAGTGTGGAGGTTGACATATATAATTTACACAGTGTGGAGGTTGACGACAATAATTTACCCAGTGTGGAGGTTGATGTATATCATTTACCCAGTGTGGAGGTTGATGTATATAATTTACCCAGTGTGGAGGTTGACGTATATAATTTACCCAGTGTGGAGGTTGACATATATAATTTACCCAGTGTGGAGATTGACGTATATAATTTACCCAGTGTGGCGGTTGACATATATAATTTACCCAGTGTGGAGGTTGATATATATAATTTACCCAGTGTGGAGGTTGACGTATATAATTTACCCATTGTGGAGGTTGATGTATATAATTTACCCAGCGTGGAGGTTGACATATATAATTTACCCAGTGTGGAGGTTGATGTATATAATTTACCCAGTGTGGAGGTTGACGTATATAATTTACCCAGTGTGGAGGTTGATGTATATCATTTACCCAGTGTGGAGGTTGATGCATATCATTTACCCAGTGTAGAGTGTGGAGGTTGACGTATATAATTTACCCAGTGTAGCGTTTGGTTGAAGTATATAATTTACCCAGTGTGGAGGTTGACATATATAATTTACCCAGTATGGAGGTTGACGTATACAATTTACCCAGTGTGAAGGCTGATGTATATAATTTACCCAGTGTGGAGGTTGACGTATATAATTTACACAGTGAGGAGGTTGATGTATAAAATTTACCCAGAGTGGAGGTTGATGCATATCATTTACCCAGTGTGGAGGTTGACGTATATAATTTACCCAGTGTAGAGTGTGGTTGACGTATATCATTTACCCAGTGTGGAGGTTGATGTATATAATTTACCCAGTGTGAAGGCTGATGTATATAATTTACCCAGTGTGGAGGTTGACATATATAATTTACACAGTGTGGAGGTTGACGACAATAATTTACCCAGTGTGGAGGTTGATGTATATCATTTACCCAGTGTGGAGGTTGATGTATATAATTTACCCAGTGTGGAGGTTGACGTATATAATTTACCCAGTGTGGAGGTTGACATATATAATTTACCCAGTGTGGAGATTGACGTATATAATTTACCCAGTGTGGCGGTTGACATATATAATTTACCCAGTGTGGAGGTTGATATATATAATTTACCCAGTGTGGAGGTTGACATATATAATTTACCCAGTATGGAGGTTGACGTATATAATTTAGCCAGTGTGGAGGTTGACATATATCATTTACCCAGTGTGGAGATGACATATATAATTTACCCATTGTGGAGGTTGACGTATACAATTTACCCAGTGTGGAGGTTGATGCATATAATTTACCCAGTGTGGAGGTTGACGTATATAATTTACCCAGTGTAGAGTGTGGTTGACCTATATAATTTCCCAGTGTGGAGGTTGATGTATATAATTTACCCAGTGTGAAGGCTGATGTATATAATTTACCCAGTGTGGAGGTTGACGTATATAATTTACACATTGAGGAGGTTGATGTATATAATTTACCCAGTGTGAAGGCTGATGTATATAATTTACCCAGTGTGGAGGTTGATGTATATAATTTACACAGTGAGGAGATTGATGTATATAATTTACCCAGTGTGGAGGTTGATGCATATCATTTACCCAGTGTGGAGGTTGACGTATATAATTTACCCAGTGTAGAGTGTGGTTGACCTATATAATTTACCCAGTGTGGAGAATGACGTATATCATTTACCCAGTGTAGAGTGTGGTTGACGTATATAATTTACCCAGTGTGGAGGTTGACATATATAATTTACACAGTGTGGAGGTTGATGTATATAATTTACCCAGTGTGAAGGCAGATGCATATCATTTACCCAGTGTGGAGGTTGATGTATATCATTTACCCAGTGTGGAGGTTGACGTATATAATTTACCCAGTGTTGAGGTTGACATATATAATTTACACAGTGTGGAGGTTGACGACAATAATTTACCCAGTGTGGAGGTTGATGTATATCATTTACCCAGTGTGGAGGTTGATGTATATAATTTACCCAGTGTGGAGGTTGACGTATATAATTTACCCAGTGTGGAGGTTGACATATATAATTTACCCAGTGTGGAGATTGACGTATATAATTTACCCAGTGTGGCGGTTGACATATATAATTTACCCAGTGTGGAGGTTGATATATATAATTTACCCAGTGTGGAGGTTGACGTATATAATTTACCCAGTGTGGAGGTTGATGTATATAATTTACCCAGCGTGGAGGTTGACATATATAATTTACCCAGTGTGGAGGTTAATGTATATAATTTACCCAGTGTGGAGGTTGACGTATATAATTTACCCAGTGTGGAGGTTGATGTATATCATTTACCCAGTGTGGAGGTTGATGCATATCATTTACCCAGTGTAGAGTGTGGAGGTTGACGTATATAATTTACCCAGTGTAGCGTTTGGTTGAAGTATATAATTTACCCAGTGTGGAGGTTGACATATATAATTTACCCAGTATGGAGGTTGACGTATACAATTTACCCAGTGTGAAGGCTGATGTATATAATTTACCCAGTGTGGAGGTTGACGTATATAATTTACACAGTGAGGAGGTTGATGTATAAAATTTACCCAGAGTGCAGGTTGATGCATATCATTTACCCAGTGTGGAGGTTGACGTATATAATTTACCCAGTGTAGAGTGTGGTTGACGTATATCATTTACCTAGTGTGGAGGTTGATGTATATAATTTACCCAGTGTGAAGGCTGATGTATATAATTTACCCAGTGTGGAGGTTGACATATATAATTTACACATTGAGGAGGTTGATGTATATAATTTACCCAGTGTGGAGGTTGATGCATATCATTTACCCAGTGTGGAGGTTGACGTACATAATTTACCCAGAGTAGAGTGTGGTTGACGTAAATAATTTACCCAGTGAGGAGGTTGACATATATAATTTACACAGTGTGGAGGTTGATGTATATAATTTACCCAGTGTGGAGGTTGATGCATATCTTTTACCCAGTGTGGAGGTTGACGTATATAATTTACCCAGTGTGGAGGTTGACGTATATAATTTACCCAGTATGGAGGTTGACATATATAATTTACAGTGTGGAGGTTGACGTATATAATTTACCCAGTGTGAAGGTTGATGTATATCATTTACCCAGTGTGGAGGTTGATGTATATCATTTACCCAGTGTGGAGGTTGACGTATATAATTTACCCAGTGTGGAGGTTGACGTATATAATTTACCCAGTGTGGAGGTTGACATATATAATTTACCCAGTGTGGAGGTTGATGTATATAATTTACCCAGTGTGGAGGTTGACGTATATAATTTACCCAGCGTGGAGGTTGATGTATATCATTTACCCAGTGTGGACGTTGATGTATATAATTTACCCAGTGTGGAGGTTGACATATATCATTTACCCAGTGTGGAGATGACATATATAATTTACCCAGTGTGGAGGTTGACGTATACAATTTACCCAGTGTGAAGGCTGATGTATATAATTTACCCATTGTGGAGGTTGACGTATATAATTTACACAGTGAGGAGGTTGATGTATAAAATTTACCCAGAGTGGAGGTTGATGCATATCATTTACCCAGTGTGGAGGTTGACGTATATAATTTACCCAGTGTAGAGTGTGGTTGACGTATATCATTTACCCAGTGTGGAGGTTGATGTATATAATTTACCCAGTGTGAAGGCTGATGTATATAATTTACCCAGTGTGGAGGTTGACATATATAATTTACACATTGAGGAGGTTGATGTATATAATTTACCCAGTGTGGAGGTTGATGCATATCATTTACCCAGTGTGGAGGTTGACGTATATAATTTACCCAGAGTAGAGTGTGGTTGACGTAAATAATTTACCCAGTGAGGAGGTTGACATATATAATTTACACAGTGTGGAGGTTGATGTATATAATTTACCCAGTGTGGAGGTTGATGCATATCTTTTACCCAGTGTGGAGGTTGATGTATATAATTTACCCAGTGTGGAGGTTGACGTATATAATTTACCCAGTGTGGAGGTTGACATATATAATTTACACAGTGTGGAGGTTGACGTATATAATTTACCCAGTGTGAAGGTTGATGTATATCATTTACCCAGTGTGGAGGTTGATGTATATAATTTACCCAGTGTGGAGGTTGACGTATATAATATACCCAGTGTGGAGGTTGACGTATATAATTTACCCAGTGTGGAGGTTGACATATATAATTTACCCAGTGTGGAGGTTGATGTATATAATTTACCCAGTGTGGAGGTTGACGTATATAATTTACCCAGTGTGGAGGTTGATGTATATAATTTACCCAGTGTGGAGGTTGATGTATATAATTTACCCAGTGTGGAGGTTGACATATATAATTTAACCAGTGTGGAGGTTGACATATATAATTTACCCAGTGTGGAGGTTGACGTATATCATTTACCCAGTGTGAAGGCTGATGTATATAATTTACCCAGTGTGGAGGTTGACGTATATAATTTACCCAGTGTGGAGGTTGATGCATATAATTTACCCAGTGTGGAGGTTGACGTATATAATTTACCCAGTGTGGAGGTTGACGTATATAATTTACCCAGTGTGGAGGTTGACATATATAATTTACCCATTGTGGAGATTGACGTATATAATTTACCCAGAGTGGCGGTTGACATATATAATTTACCCAGTGTGGAGGTTGATGTATATAATTTACCCAGTGTGGAGGTTGACGTATATAATTTAGCCAGTGTGGAGGTTGATGTATATAATTTACCCAGCGGGGAGGTTGACATATATAATTTACCCAGTGTGAAGGCTGACGTATATAATTTACCCAGTGTGAAGGCTGACGTATATAATTTACCCAGTGAGGAGGTTGATGTATATAATTTACCCAGTGTGGAGGTTGATGCATATAATTTACCCAGTGTGGAGGTTGACGTATATAATTTACCTAGTGTGGAGGTTGACGTATATAATTTACCCAGTGTGGAGATTGACGTATATAATTTACCCAGTGTGGCGGTTGAAATAAATAATTTACCCAGTGTGGAGGTTGATGTATATAATTTACCCAGTGTGGAGGTTGACGTATATAATTTACCCAGTGTGGAGGTTGATGTATATAATTTACCCAGCGTGGAGGTTGACATATATAATTTACCCAGTGTGGAGGTTGATGTATATAATTTACCCAGTGTGGAGGTTGACGTATATAATTTACCCAGTGTGGAGGTTGATGTATATCATTTACCCAGTGTGGAGGTTGATACATATCATTTACCCAGTGTAGAGAGTGGAGGTTGACGTATATAATTTACCCAGTGTAGCGATTGGTTGAAGTATATAATTTACCCAGTGTGGAGGTTGACGTATATAATTTACCCAGTGTGGAGGTTGACATATATCATTTACCCAGTGTGGAGATGACATATATAATTTACCCAGTGTGGAGGTTGACATATACAATTTACCCAGTGTGAAGGCTGATGTATATAATTTACCCAGTGTGGAGGTTGACGTATATCATTTACACAGTGAGGAGGTTGATGTATAAAATTTACCCAGAGTGGAGGTTGATGCATATCATTTACCCAGTGTGGAGGTTGACGTATATAATTTTCCCAGTGTAGAGTGTGGTTGACGTATATCATTTACCCAGTGTGGAGGTTGATGTATATAATTTACCCAGTGTGAAGGCTGATGTATATAATTTACCCAGTGTGGAGGTTGACATATATAATTTATACATTGAGGAGGTTGATCTATATAATTTACCCAGTGTGGAGGTTGATGCATATCATTTACCCAGTGTGGAGGTTGACGTATATAATTTACCCAGAGTAGAGTGTGGTTGACGTAAATAATTTACCCAGTGTGGAGGTTGACATATATAATTTACACAGTGTGGAGGTTGATGTATATAATTTACCCAGTGTGGAGGTTGATGCATATCTTTTAGCCAGTGTGGAGGTTGACGTATATAATTTACCCAGTGTGGAGGTTGATGTATAAAATTTACCCAGTGTGGAGGTTGATGCATATCTTTTACCCAGTGTGGAGGTTGACGTATATAATTTACCCAGTGTGGAGGTTGACGTATATAATTTACCCAGTGTGTAGGTTGACATATATAATTTACACAGTGTGGAGGTTGACGTATATAATTTACCCAGTGTGAAGGTTGATGTATATCATTTACCCAGTGTGGAGGTTGATGTATATAATTTACCAAGTGTGGAGGTTGACGTATATAATTTACCCAGTGTGGAGGATGACATTTATAATTTACCCAGTGTGGAGGTTGATGTATATAATTTACCCAGTGTGGAGGTTGACGTATATAATTTACCCAGTGTGGAGGTTGAAGTATATAATTTTCCCAGTGTGGAGGTTGACGTATATAATTTACCCAGTGTGGAGGTTGATGTATATAATTTACCCAGTGTGGAGATTGACGTATATAATTTACCCAGTGTGAAGGTTGACGTATATAATTTACCCAGTGTGGAGGTTGACGTATATAATTTACCCAGTGTGGAGGTTGATGCATATAATTTACCCAGTGTGGAGGTTGACGTATATAATTTACCCAGTGTAGAGTGTGGTTGACCTATATAATTTACCCAGTGTGGAGGTTGATGTATATAATTTACCCAGTGTGAAGGCTGATGTATATAATTTACCCAGTGTGGAGGTTGACGTATATAATTTACACATTGAGGAGGTTGATGTATATAATTTACCCAGTGTGGAGGTTGATGTATATAATTTACACAGTGTGGAGGTTGACATATATAATTTACCCAGTGTGGAGGTTGACATATATAATTTACCCAGTGTGGAGGTTGACGTATATCATTTACCCAGTGTGAAGGCTGATGTATATAATTTACCCAGTGTGGAGGTTGACGTATATAATTTACCCAGTGTGGAGGTTGATGCATATAATTTACCCAGTGTGGAGGTTGACGTATATAATTTACCCAGTGTGGAGGTTGACGTATATAATTTACCCAGTGTGGAGGTTGACATATATAATTTACCCATTGTGGAGATTGACGTATATAATTTACCCAGAGTGGCGGTTGACATATATAATTTACCCAGTGTGGAGGTTGATGTATATAATTTACCCAGTGTGGAGGTTGACGTATATAATTTACCCAGTGTGGAGGTTGATGTATATAATTTACCCAGTGTGGAGGTTGACGTATATAATTTACCTAGTGTGGAGGTTGACGTATATAATTTACCCAGTGTGGAGATTGACGTATATAATTTACCCAGTGTGGCGGTTGACATAAATAATTTACCCAGTGTGGAGGTTGATGTATATAATTTACCCAGTGTGGAGGTTGACGTATATAATTTACCCAGTGTGGAGGTTGATGTATATAATTTACCCAGCGTGGAGGTTGACATATATAATTTACCCAGTGTGGAGGTTGATGTATATAATTTACCCAGTGTGGAGGTTGACGTATATAATTTACCCAGTGTGAAGGTTGATGTATATCATTTACCCAGTGTGGAGGTTGATACATATCATTTACCCAGTGTAGAGAGTGGAGGTTGACGTATATAATTTACCCAGTGTAGCGATTGGTTGAAGTATATAATTTACCCAGTGTGGAGGTTGACGTATATAATTAACCAGTGTGGAGGTTGACATATATAATTTACCCAGTATGGAGGTTGACGTATATAATTTAGCCAGTGTGGAGGTTGATGTATATAATTTACCCAGTGTGGAGTTTGACATATATCATTTACCCAGTGTGGAGATGACATATATAATTTACCCAGTGTGGAGGTTGACGTATACAATTTACCCAGTGTGAAGGCTGATGTATATAATTTACCCAGTGTGGAGGTTGACGTATATCATTTACACAGTGAGGAGGTTGATGTATAAAATTTACCCAGAGTGGAGGTTGATGCATATCATTTACCCAGTGTGGAGGTTGACGTATATAATTTTCCCAGTGTAGAGTGTGGTTGACGTATATCATTTACCCAGTGTGGAGGTTGATGTATATAATTTACCCAGTGTGAAGGCTGATGTATATAATTTACCCAGTGTGGAGGTTGACATATATAATTTATACATTGAGGAGGTTGATCTATATAATTTACCCAGTGTGGAGGTTGATGCATATCATTTACCCAGTGTGGAGGTTGACGTATATAATTTACCCAGAGTAGAGTGTGGTTGACGTAAATAATTTACCCAGTGTGGAGGTTGACATATATAATTTACACAGTGTGGAGGTTGATGTATATAATTTACCCAGTGTGGAGGTTGATGCATATCTTTTAGCCAGTGTGGAGGTTGACGTATATAATTTAGCCAGTGTGGAGGTTGACGTATATAATTTACCCAGTGTGGAGGTTGATGTATAAAATTTACCCAGTGTGGAGTTTGATGCATATCTTTTACCCAGTGTGGAGGTTGACGTATATAATTTACCCAGTGTGGAGGTTGACGTATATAATTTACCCAGTGTGTAGGTTGACATATATAATTTACACAGTGTGGAGGTTGACGTATATAATTTACCCAGTGTGAAGGTTGATGTATATCATTTACCCAGTGTGGAGGTTGATGTATATAATTTACCAAGTGTGGAGGTTGACGTATATAATTTACCCAGTGTGGAGGATGACATTTATAATTTACCCAGTGTGGAGGTTGATGTATATAATTTACCCAGTGTGGAGGTTGACGTATATAATTTACCCAGTGTGGAGGTTGACGTATATAATTTTCCCAGTGTGGAGGTTGACGTATATAATTTACCCAGTGTGGAGGTTGATGTATATAATTTACCCAGTGTGGAGGTTGACGTATATAATTTACCCAGTGTGAATGTTGACGTATATAATTTACCCAGTGTGGAGGTTGACGTATATAATTTACCCAGTGTGGAGGTTGATGCATATAATTTACCCAGTGTGGAGGTTGACGTATATAATTTACCCAGTGTAGAGTGTGGTTGACCTATATAATTTACCCAGTGTGGAGGTTGATGTATATAATTTACCCAGTGTGAAGGCTGATGTATATAATTTACCCAGTGTGGAGGTTGACCAATATAATTTACACATTGAGGAGGTTGATGTATATAATTTACCCAGTGTGAAGGCTGATGTATATAATTTACCCAGTGTGGAGGTTGATGTATATAATTTACACAGTGAGGAGATTGATGTATATAATTTACCCAGTGTGGAGGTTGATGCATATCATTTACCCAGTGTGGAGGTTGACGTATATAATTTACCCAGTGTAGAGTGTGGTTGACCTATATAATTTACCCAGTGTGGAGGTTGATGTATATCATTTACCCAGTGTGAAGGCTGATGTATATAATTGACCCAGTGTGGAGGTTGACGTATATAATTTACACAGTGAGGAGGTTGATGTATATAATTTTCCGAGTGTGGAGGATGATGCATATCATTTACCCAGTGTGGAGGTTGACGTATATAATTTATCCAGTGTAGAGTGTGGTTGATCCATATCATTTACCCAGTGTGGAGAATGACGTATATCATTTACCCAGTGTAGAGTGTGGTTGACGTATATAATTTACCCAGTGTGGAGGTTGACATATATAATTTACACAGTGTGGAGGTTGATGTATATAATTTACCCAGTGTGAAGGCTGATGCATATCATTTACCCAGTGTGGAGGTTGATGTATATCATTTACCCAGTGTGGAGGTTGACATATATAATTTACCCAGTGTGGAGGTTGACATATATAATTTACACAGTGTGGAGGTTGACGACAATAATTTACCCAGTGTGGAGGTTGATGTATATCATTTACCCAGTGTGGAGGTTGATGTATATAATTTACCCAGTGTGGAGGTTGACGTATATAATTTACCCAGTGTGGAGGTTGACATATATAATTTACCCAGTGTGGAGATTGACGTATATAATTTACCCAGTGTGGCGGTTGACATATATAATTTACCCAGTGTGGAGGTTGATATATATAATTTACCCAGTGTGGAGGTTGACGTATATAATTTACCCATTGTGGAGGTTGATGTATATAATTTACCCAGCGTGGAGGTTGACATATATAATTTACCCAGTGTGGAGGTTGATGTATATAATTTACCCAGTGTGGAGGTTGACGTATATAATTTACCCAGTGTGGAGGTTGATGTATATCATTTACCCAGTGTGGAGGTTGATGCATATCATTTACCCAGTGTAGAGTGTGGAGGTTGACGTATATAATTTACCCAGTGTAGCGTTTGGTTGAAGTATATAATTTACCCAGTGTGGAGGTTGACATATATAATTTACCCAGTATGGAGGTTGACGTATACAATTTACCCAGTGTGAAGGCTGATGTATATAATTTACCCAGTGTGGAGGTTGACGTATATAATTTACACAGTGAGGAGGTTGATGTATAAAATTTACCCAGAGTGGAGGTTGATGCATATCATTTACCCAGTGTGGAGGTTGACGTATATAATTTACCCAGTGTAGAGTGTGGTTGACGTATATCATTTACCCAGTGTGGAGGTTGATGTATATAATTTACCCAGTGTGAAGGCTGATGTATATAATTTACCCAGTGTGGAGGTTGACATATATAATTTACACAGTGTGGAGGTTGACGACAATAATTTACCCAGTGTGGAGGTTGATGTATATCATTTACCCAGTGTGGAGGTTGATGTATATAATTTACCCAGTGTGGAGGTTGACGTATATAATTTACCCAGTGTGGAGGTTGACATATATAATTTACCCAGTGTGGAGATTGACGTATATAATTTACCCAGTGTGGCGGTTGACATATATAATTTACCCAGTGTGGAGGTTGATATATATAATTTACCCAGTGTGGAGGTTGACGTATATAATTTACCCAGTGTGGAGGTTGATGTATATAATTTACCCAGCGTGGAGATTGACATATATAATTTACCCAGTGTGGAGGTTGATGTATATAATTTACCCAGTGTGGAGGTTGACGTATATAATTTACCCAGTGTGGAGATGATGTATATCATTTACCCAGTGTGGAGGTTGATGCAAATCATTTACCCAGTGTAGAGTGTGGAGGTTGACGTATATAATTTACCCAGTGTAGCGTTTGGTTGAAGTATATAATTTACCCAGTGTGGAGGTTGACATATATAATTTACCCAGTATGGAGGTTGACGTATACAATTTACCCAGTGTGAAGGCTGATGTATATAATTTACCCAGTGTGGAGGTTGACGTATATAATTTACACAGTGAGGAGGTTGATGTATAAAATTTACCCAGAGTGGAGGTTGATGCATATCATTTACCCAGTGTGGAGGTTGACGTATATAATTTACCCAGTGTGAAGGCTGATGTATATAATTGACCCAGTGTGGAGGTTGACGTATATAATTTACACAGTGAGGAGGTTGATGTATATAATTTTCCGAGTGTGGAGGATGATGCATATCATTTACCCAGTGTGGAGGTTGACGTATATAATTTATCCAGTGTAGAGTGTGGTTGATCCATATCATTTACCCAGTGTGGAGAATGACGTATATCATTTACCCAGTGTAGAGTGTGGTTGACGTATATAATTTACCCAGTGTGGAGGTTGACATATATAATTTACACAGTGTGGAGGTTGATGTATATAATTTACCCAGTGTGAAGGCTGATGCATATCATTTACCCAGTGTGGAGGTTGATGTATATCATTTACCCAGTGTGGAGGTTGACGTATATAATTTACCCAGTGTGGAGGTTGACATATATAATTTACACAGTGAGGAGGTTGATGTATAAAATTTACCCAGAGTGGAGGTTGATGCATATCATTTACCCAGTGTGGAGGTTGACGTATATAATTTACCCAGTGTAGAGTGTGGTTGACGTATATCATTTACCCAGTGTGGAGGTTGATGTATATAATTTACCCAGTGTGAAGGCTGATGTATATAATTTACCCAGTGTGGAGGTTGACATATATAATTTACACAGTGTGGAGGTTGACGACAATAATTTACCCAGTGTGGAGGTTGATGTATATCATTTACCCAGTGTGGAGGTTGATGTATATAATTTACCCAGTGTGGAGGTTGACGTATATAATTTACCCAGTGTGGAGGTTGACATATATAATTTACCCAGTGTGGAGATTGACGTATATAATTTACCCAGTGTGGCGGTTGACATATATAATTTACCCAGTGTGGAGGTTGATATATATAATTTACCCAGTGTGGAGGTTGACGTATATAATTTACCCAGTGTGGAGGTTGATGTATATAATTTACCCAGCGTGGAGATTGACATATATAATTTACCCAGTGTGGAGGTTGATGTATATAATTTACCCAGTGTGGAGGTTGACGTATATAATTTACCCAGTGTGGAGATGATGTATATCATTTACCCAGTGTGGAGGTTGATGCATATCATTTACCCAGTGTAGAGTGTGGAGGTTGACGTATATAATTTACCCAGTGTAGCGTTTGGTTGAAGTATATAATTTACCCAGTGTGGAGGTTGACATATATAATTTACCCAGTATGGAGGTTGACGTATACAATTTACCCAGTGTGAAGGCTGATGTATATAATTTACCCAGTGTGGAGGTTGACGTATATAATTTACACAGTGAGGAGGTTGATGTATAAAATTTACCCAGAGTGGAGGTTGATGCATATCATTTACCCAGTGTGGAGGTTGACGTATATAATTTACCCAGTGTGAAGGCTGATGTATATAATTGACCCAGTGTGGAGGTTGACGTATATAATTTACACAGTGAGGAGGTTGATGTATATAATTTTCCGAGTGTGGAGGATGATGCATATCATTTACCCAGTGTGGAGGTTGACGTATATAATTTATCCAGTGTAGAGTGTGGTTGATCCATATCATTTACCCAGTGTGGAGAATGACGTATATCATTTACCCAGTGTAGAGTGTGGTTGACGTATATAATTTACCCAGTGTGGAGGTTGACATATATAATTTACACAGTGTGGAGGTTGATGTATATAATTTACCCAGTGTGAAGGCTGATGCATATCATTTACCCAGTGTGGAGGTTGATGTATATCATTTACCCAGTGTGGAGGTTGACGTATATAATTTACCCAGTGTGGAGGTTGACATATATAATTTACACAGTGTGGAGGTTGACGACAATAATTTACCCAGTGTGGAGGTTGATGTATATCATTTACCCAGTGTGGAGGTTGATGTATATAATTTACCCAGTGTGGAGGTTGACGTATATAATTTACCCAGTGTGGAGGTTGACATATATAATTTACCCAGTGTGGAGATTGACGTATATAATTTACCCAGTGTGGTGGTTGACATATATAATTTACCCAGTGTGGAGGTTGATATATATAATTTACCCAGTGTGGAGGTTGACGTATATAATTTACCCAGTGTGGAGGTTGATGTATATAATTTACCCAGCGTGGAGGTTGACATATATAATTTACCCAGTGTGGAGGTTGATGTATATAATTTACCCAGTGTGGAGGTTGACGTATATAATTTACCCAGTGTGGAGGTTGATGTATATCATTTACCCAGTGTGGAGGTTGATGCATATCATTTACCCAGTGTAGAGTGTGGAGGTTGACGTATATAATTTAAACCAGTGTAGCGTTTGGTTGAAGTATATAATTTACCCAGTGTGGAGGTTGACATATATAATTTACACAGTATGGAGGTTGACGTATACAATTTACCCAGTGTGAAGGCTGATGTATATAATTTACCCAGTGTGGAGGTTGACGTATATAATTTACACAGTGAGGAGGTTGATGTATAAAATTTACCCAGAGTGGAGGTTGATGCATATCATTTACCCAGTGTGGAGGTTGACGTATATAATTTACCCAGTGTAGAGTGTGGTTGACGTATATCATTTACCCAGTGTGGAGGTTGATGTATATAATTTACCCAGTGTGAAGGCTGATCTATATAATTTACCCAGTGTGGAGGTTGACATATATAATTTATACATTGAGGAGGTTGATCTATATAATTTACCCAGTGTGGAGGTTGATGCATATCATTTACCCAGTGTGGAGGTTGACGTATATAATTTACCCAGAGTAGAGTGTGGTTGACGTAAATAATTTACCCAGTGTGGAGGTTGACATATATAATTTACACAGTGTGGAGGTTGATGTATATAATTTACCCAGTGTGGAGGTTGATGCATATCTTTTAGCCAGTGTGGAGGTTGACGTATATAATTTACCCAGTGTGGAGGTTGATGTATAAAATTTACCCAGTGTGGAGGTTGATGCATATCTTTTACCCAGTGTGGAGGTTGACGTATATAATTTACCCAGTGTGGAGGTTGACGTATATAATTTACCCAGTGTGTAGGTTGACATATATAATTTACACAGTGTGGAGGTTGACGTATATAATTTACCCAGTGTGAAGGTTGATGTATATCATTTACCCAGTGTGGAGGTTGATGTATATAATTTACCAAGTGTGGAGGTTGACGTATATAATTTACCCAGTGTGGAGGATGACATTTATAATTTACCCAGTGTGGAGGTTGACGTATATAATTTACCCAGTGTGGAGGTTGACGTATATAATTTTCCCAGTGTGGAGGTTGACGTATATAATTTACCCAGTGTGGAGGTTGATGTATATAATTTACCCAGTGTGGAGGTTGACGTATATAATTTACCCAGTGTGAATGTTGACGTATATAATTTACCCAGTGTGGAGGTTGACGTATATAATTTACCCAGTGTGGAGGTTGATGCATATAATTTACCCAGTGTGGAGGTTGACGTATATAATTTACCCAGTGTAGAGTGTGGTTGACCTATATAATTTACCCAGTGTGGAGGTTGATGTATATAATTTACCCAGTGTGAAGGCTGATGTATATAATTTACCCAGTGTGGAGGTTGACCAATATAATTTACACATTGAGGAGGTTGATGTATATAATTTACCCAGTGTGAAGGCTGATGTATATAATTTACCCAGTGTGGAGGTTGATGTATATAATTTACACAGTGAGGAGATTGATGTATATAATTTACCCAGTGTGGAGGTTGATGCATATCATTTACCCAGTGTGGAGGTTGACGTATATAATTTACCCAGTGTAGAGTGTGGTTGACCTATATAATTTACCCAGTGTGGAGGTTGATGTATATCATTTACCCAGTGTGAAGGCTGATGTATATAATTGACCCAGTGTGGAGGTTGACGTATATAATTTACACAGTGAGGAGGTTGATGTATATAATTTTCAGAGTGTGGAGGATGATGCATATCATTTACCCAGTGTGGAGGTTGACGTATATAATTTATCCAGTGTAGAGTGTGGTTGATCCATATCATTTACCCAGTGTGGAGAATGACGTATATCATTTACCCAGTGTAGAGTGTGGTTGACGTATATAATTTACCCAGTGTGGAGGTTGACATATATAATTTACACAGTGTGGAGGTTGATGTATATAATTTACCCAGTGTGAAGGCTGATGCATATCATTTACCCAGTGTGGAGGTTGATGTATATCATTTACCCAGTGTGGAGGTTGACGTATATAATTTACCCAGTGTGGAGGTTGACATATATAATTTACACAGTGTGGAGGTTGACGACAATAATTTACCCAGTGTGGAGGTTGATGTATATCATTTACCCAGTGTGGAGGTTGATGTATATAATTTACCCAGTGTGGAGGTTGACGTATATAATTTACCCAGTGTGGAGGTTGACATATATAATTTACCCAGTGTGGAGATTGACGTATATAATTTACCCAGTGTGGCGGTTGACATATATAATTTACCCAGTGTGGAGGTTGATATATATAATTTACCCAGTGTGGAGGTTGATGTATATAATTTACCCAGCGTGGAGGTTGACATATATAATTTACCCAGTGTGGAGGTTGATGTATATAATTTACCCAGTGTGGAGGTTGACGTATATAATTTACCCAGTGTGGAGGTTGATGTATATCATTTACCCAGTGTGGAGGTTGATGCATATCATTTACCCAGTGTAGAGTGTGGAGGTTGACGTATATAATTTACCCAGTGTAGCGTTTGGTTGAAGTATATAATTTACCCAGTGTGGAGGTTGACATATATAATTTACCCAGTATGGAGGTTGACGTATACAATTTACCCAGTGTGAAGGCTGATGTATATAATTTACCCAGTGTGGAGGTTGACGTATATAATTTACACAGTGAGGAGGTTGATGTATAAAATTTACCCAGAGTGGAGGTTGATGCATATCATTTACCCAGTGTGGAGGTTGACGTATATAATTTACCCAGTGTAGAGTGTGGTTGACGTATATCATTTACCCAGTGTGGAGGTTGATGTATATAATTTACCCAGTGTGAAGGCTGATGTATATAATTTACCCAGTGTGGAGGTTGACATATATAATTTACACATTGAGGAGGTTGATGTATATAATTTACCCAGTGTGGAGGTTGATGCATATCATTTACCCAGTGTGGAGGTTGACGTATATAATTTACCCAGAGTAGAGTGTGGTTGACGTAAATAATTTACCCAGTGAGGAGGTTGACATATATAATTTACACAGTGTGGAGGTTGATGTATATAATTTACCCAGTGTGGAGGTTGATGCATATCTTTTACCCAGTGTGGAGGTTGACGTATATAATTTACCCAGTGTGGAGGTTGACGTATATAATTTACCCAGTGTGGAGGTTGACATATATAATTTACCCAGTGTGAAGGTTGATGTATATCATTTACCAAGTGTGGAGGTTGATGTATATCATTTACCCAGTGTGGAGGTTGACGTATATAATTTACCCAGTGTGGAGGTTGACGTATATAATTTACCCAGTGTGGAGGTTGACATATATAATTTACCCAGTGTGGAGGTTGATGTATATAATTTACCCAGTGTGGAGGTTGACGTATATAATTTACCCAGCGTGGAGGTTGATGTATATCATTTACCCAGTGTGGAGGTTGATGTATATAATTTACCCAGCGTGGAGGTTGACATATATAATTTACCCAGTGTGGAGGTTGATGTATATAATTTACCCAGTGTGGAGGTTGACGTATATAATTTACCCAGTGTGGAGGTTGATGTATATCATTTACCCAGTGTGGAGGTTGATGCATATCATTTAAACAGTGTAGAGTGTGGAGGTTGACGTATATAATTTACCCAGTGTAGCGTTTGGTTGAAGTATATAATTTACCCAGTGTGGAGGTTGATGTATATAATTTACCCAGTGTGGAGGTTGACATATATAATTTACCCAGTATGGAGGTTGACGTATATAATTTAGCCAGTGTGGACGTTGATGTATATAATTTACCCAGTGTGGAGGTTGACATATATCATTTACCCAGTGTGGAGATGACATATATAATTTACCCAGTGTGGAGGTTGACGTATACAATTTACCCAGTGTGAAGGCTGATGTATATAATTTACCCAGTGTGGAGGTTGACGTATATAATTTACACAGTGAGGAGGTTGATGTATAAAATTTACCCAGAGTGGAGGTTGATGCATATCATTTACCCAGGGTGGAGGTTGACGTATATAATTTACCCAGTGTAGAGTGTGGTTGACGTATATCATTTACCCAGTGTGGAGGTTGATGTATATAATTTACCCAGTGTGAAGGCTGATGTATATAATTTACCCAGTGTGGAGGTTGACATATATAATTTACACATTGAGGAGGTTGATGTATATAATTTACCCAGTGTGGAGGTTGATGCATATCATTTACCCAGTGTGGAGGTTGACGTATATAATTTACCCAGAGTAGAGTGTGGTTGACGTAAATAATTTACCCAGTGAGGAGGTTGACATATATAATTTACACAGTGTGGAGGTTGATGTATATAATTTACCCAGTGTGGAGGTTGATGCATATCTTTTACCCAGTGTGGAGGTTGATGTATATAATTTACCCAGTGTGGAGGTTGACGTATATAATTTACCCAGTGTGGAGGTTGACATATATAATTTACACAGTGTGGAGGTTGACGTATATAATTTACCCAGTGTGAAGGTTGATGTATATCATTTACCCAGTGTGGAGGTTGATGTATATAAATTACCCAGTGTGGAGGTTGACGTATATAATATACCCAGTGTGGAGGTTGACGTATATAATTTACCCAGTGTGGAGGTTGACATATATAATTTACCCAGTGTGGAGGTTGATGTATATAATTTACCCAGTGTGGAGGTTGACGTATTTAATTTACCCAGTGTGGAGGTTGATGTATATAATTTACCCAGTGTGGAGGTTGATGTATATAATTTACCCAGTGTGGAGGTTGACATATATAATTTACCCAGTGTGGAGGTTGACATATATAATTTACCCAGTGTGGAGGTTGACGTATATCATTTACCCAGTGTGAAGGCTGATGTATATAATTTACCCAGTGTGGAGGTTGACGTATATAATTTACCCAGTGTGGAGGTTGATGCATATAATTTACCCAGTGTGGAGGTTGACGTATATAATTTACCCAGTGTGGAGGTTGACGTATATAATTTACCCAGTGTGGAGGTTGACATATATAATTTACCCATTGTGGAGATTGACGTATATAATTTACCCAGAGTGGCGGTTGACATATATAATTTACCCAGTGTGGAGGTTGATGTATATAATTTACCCAGTGTGGAGGTTGACGTATATAATTTAGCCAGAGTGGAGGTTGATGTATATAATTTACCCAGCGTGGAGGTTGACATATATAATTTACCCAGTGTGAAGGCTGACGTATATAATTTACCCAGTGTGAAGGCTGACGTATATAATTTACCCAGTGAGGAGGTTGATGTATATAATTTACCCAGTGTGGAGGTTGATGCATATAATTTACCCAGTGTGGAGGTTGACGTATATAATTTACCTAGTGTGGAGGTTGACGTATATAATTTACCCAGTGTGGAGATTGACGTATATAATTTACCCAGTGTGGCGGTTGACATATATAATTTACCCAGTGTGGAGGTTGATGTATATAATTTACCCAGTGTGGAGGTTGACGTATATAATTTACCCAGTGTGGAGGTTGATGTATATAATTTACCCAGCGTGGAGGTTGACATATATAATTTACCCAGTGTGGAGGTTGATGTATATAATTTACCCAGTGTGGAGGTTGACGTATATAATTTACCCAGTGTGGAGGTTGATGTATATCATTTACCCAGTGTGGAGGTTGATACATATCATTTACCCAGTGTAGAGAGTGGAGGTTGACGTATATAATTTACCCAGTGTAGCGATTGGTTGAAGTATATAATTTACCCAGTGTGGAGGTTGACGTATATAATTTACCCAGTGTGGAGGTTGACATATATAATTTACCCAGTATGGAGGTTGACGTATATAATTTAGCCAGTGTGGAGGTTGATGTATATAATTTACCCAGTGTGGAGGTTGACATATATAATTTACCCAGTATGGAGGTTGACGTATATAATTTAGCCAGTGTGGACGTTGATGTATATAATTTACCCAGTGTGGAGGTTGACATATATCATTTACCCAGTGTGGAGATGACATATATAATTTACCCAGTGTGGAGGTTGACGTATACAATTTACCCAGTGTGAAGGCTGATGTATATAATTTACCCAGTGTGGAGGTTGACGTATATAATTTACACAGTGAGGAGGTTGATGTATAAAATTTACCCAGAGTGGAGGTTGATGCATATCATTTACCCAGGGTGGAGGTTGACGTATATAATTTACCCAGTGTAGAGTGTGGTTGACGTATATCATTTACCCAGTGTGGAGGTTGATGTATATAATTTACCCAGTGTGAAGGCTGATGTATATAATTTACCCAGTGTGGAGGTTGACATATATAATTTACCCAGCGTGGAGGTTGATGTATATAATTTACCCAGTGTGGAGGTTGACGTATATAATTTACCCAGTGTGGAGGTTGATGTATATAATTTACCCAGCGTGGAGGTTGACATATATAATTTACCCAGTGTGGAGGTTGATGTATATAATTTACCCAGTGTGGAGGTTGACGTATATAATTTACCCAGTGTGGAGGTTGATGTATATCATTTACCCAGTGTGGAGGTTGATACATATCATTTACCCAGTGTAGAGAGTGGAGGTTGACGTATATAATTTACCCAGTGTAGCGATTGGTTGAAGTATATAATTTACCCAGTGTGGAGGTTGACGTATATAATTTACCCAGTGTGGAGGTTGACATATATAATTTACCCAGTATGGAGGTTGACGTATATAATTTAGCCAGTGTGGAGGTTGATGTATATAATTTACCCAGTGTGGAGGTTGACATATATAATTTACCCAGTATGGAGGTTGACGTATATAATTTAGCCAGTGTGGACGTTGATGTATATAATTTACCCAGTGTGGAGGTTGACATATATCATTTACCCAGTGTGGAGATGACATATATAATTTACCCAGTGTGGAGGTTGACGTATACAATTTACCCAGTGTGAAGGCTGATGTATATAATTTACCCAGTGTGGAGGTTGACGTATATAATTTACACAGTGAGGAGGTTGATGTATAAAATTTACCCAGAGTGGAGGTTGATGCATATCATTTACCCAGGGTGGAGGTTGACGTATATAATTTACCCAGTGTAGAGTGTGGTTGACGTATATCATTTACCCAGTGTGGAGGTTGATGTATATAATTTACCCAGTGTGAAGGCTGATGTATATAATTTACCCAGTGTGGAGGTTGACATATATAATTTACACATTGAGGAGGTTGATGTATATAATTTACCCAGTGTGGAGGTTGATGCATATCATTTACCCAGTGTGGAGGTTGACGTATATAATTTACCCAGAGTAGAGTGTGGTTGACGTAAATAATTTACCCAGTGAGGAGGTTGACATATATAATTTACACAGTGTGGAGGTTGATGTATATAATTTACCCAGTGTGGAGGTTGATGCATATCTTTTACCCAGTGTGGAGGTTGATGTATATAATTTACCCAGTGTGGAGGTTGACGTATATAATTTACCCAGTGTGGAGGTTGACATATATAATTTACACAGTGTGGAGGTTGACGTATATAATTTACCCAGTGTGAAGGTTGATGTATATCATTTACCCAGTGTGGAGGTTGATGTATATAAATTACCCAGTGTGGAGGTTGACGTATATAATATACCCAGTGTGGAGGTTGACGTATATAATTTACCCAGTGTGGAGGTTGACATATATAATTTACCCAGTGTGGAGATTGATGTATATAATTTACCCAGTGTGGAGGTTGACGTATTTAATTTACCCAGTGTGGAGGTTGATGTATATAATTTACCCAGTGTGGAGGTTGATGTATATAATTTACCCAGTGTGGAGGTTGACATATATAATTTACCCAGTGTGGAGGTTGACATATATAATTTACCCAGTGTGGAGGTTGACGTATATCATTTACCCAGTGTGAAGGCTGATGTATATAATTTACCCAGTGTGGAGGTTGACGTATATAATTTACCCAGTGTGGAGGTTGATGCATATAATTTACCCAGTGTGGAGGTTGACGTATATAATTTACCCAGTGTGGAGGTTGACGTATATAATTTACCCAGTGTGGAGGTTGACATATATAATTTACCCATTGTGGAGATTGACGTATATAATTTACCCAGAGTGGCGGTTGACATATATAATTTTCCCAGTGTGGAGGTTGATGTATATAATTTACCCAGTGTGGAGGTTGACGTATATAATTTAGCCAGAGTGGAGGTTGATGTATATAATTTACCCAGCGTGGAGGTTGACATATATAATTTACCCAGTGTGAAGGCTGACGTATATAATTTACCCAGTGTGAAGGCTGACGTATATAATTTACCCAGTGAGGAGGTTGATGCATATAATTTACCCAGTGTGGAGGTTGACGTATATAATTTACCTAGTGTGGAGGTTGACGTATATAATTTACCCAGTGTGGAGATTGACGTATATAATTTACCCAGTGTGGCGGTTGACATATATAATTTACCCAGTGTGGAGGTTGATGTATATAATTTACCCAGTGTGGAGGTTGACGTATATAATTTACCCAGTGTGGAGGTTGACATATATAATTTACCCAGTATGGAGGTTGACGTATATAATTTAGCCAGTGTGGAGGTTGATGTATATAATTTACCCAGTGTGGAGGTTGACATATATCATTTACCCAGTGTGGAGATGACATATATAATTTACCCAGTGTGGAGGTTGACGTATACAATTTACCCAGTGTGAAGGCTGATGTATATAATTTACCCAGTGTGGAGGTTGACATATATAATTTACACATTGAGGAGGTTGATCTATATAATTTACCCAGTGTGGAGGTTGATGCATATCATTTACCCAGTGTGGAGGTTGACGTATATAATTTACCCAGAGTAGATTGTGGTTGACGTAAATAATTTACCCAGTGTGGAGGTTGACATATATAATTTACACAGTGTGGAGGTTGATGTATATAATTTACCCAGTGTGGAGGTTGATGCATATCTTTTAGCCAGTGTGGAAGTTGACGTATATAATTTACCCAGTGTGGAGGTTGATGTATAAAATTTACCCAGTGTGGAGGTTGATGCATATCTTTTACCCAGTGTGGAGGTTGACGTATATAATTTACCCAGTGTGGAGGTTGACATATATAATTTACCCAGTGTGTAGGTTGACATATATAATTTACACAGTGTGGAGGTTGACGTATATAATTTACCCAGTGTGAAGGTTGATGTATATCATTTACCCAGTGTGGAGGTTGATGTATATAATTTACCAAGTGTGGAGGTTGACGTATATAATTTACCCAGTGTGGAGGATGACATTTATAATTTACCCAGTGTGGAGGTTGATGTATATAATTTACCCAGTGTGGAGGTTGACGTATATAATTTACCCAGTGTGGAGGTTGACGTATATAATTTTCCCAGTGTGGAGGTTGACGTATATCATTTACCCAGTGTGGAGGTTGATGTATATAATTTACCCAGTGTGGAGGTTGACGTATATAATTTACCCAGTGTGAAGGTTGACGTATATAATTTACCCAGTGTGGAGGTTGACGTATATAATTTACCCAGTGTGGAGGTTGACATATATAATTTACCCAGTATGGAGGTTGACGTATATAATTTAGCCAGTGTGGAGGTTGATGTATATAATTTACCCAGTGTGGAGGTTGACATATATCATTTACCCAGTGTGGAGATGACATATATAATTTACCCAGTGTGGAGGTTGACGTATACAATTTACCCAGTGTGAAGGCTGATGTATATAATTTACCCAGTGTGTAGGTTGACATATATAATTTACACAGTGTGGAGGTTGACGTATATAATTTAACCAGTGTGAAGGTTGATGTATATCATTTACCCAGTGTGGAGGTTGATGTATATAATTTACCAAGTGTGGAGGTTGACGTATATAATTTACCCAGTGTGGAGGATGACATTTATAATTTACCCAGTGTGGAGGTTGATGTATATAATTTACCCAGTGTGGAGGTTGACGTATATAATTTACCCAGTGTGGAGGTTGACGTATATAATTTACCCAGTGTGGAGGTTGATGTATAAAATTTACCCAGTGTGGAGGTTGATGCATATCTTTTACCCAGTGTGGAGGTTGACGTATATAATTTACCCAGTGTGGAGGTTGACATATATAATTTACCCAGTGTGTAGGTTGACATATATAATTTACACAGTGTGGAGGTTGACGTATATAATTTACCCAGTGTGAAGGTTGATGTATATCATTTACCCAGTGTGGAGGTTGATGTATATAATTTACCAAGTGTGGAGGTTGACGTATATAATTTACCCAGTGTGGAGGATGACATTTATAATTTACCCAGTGTGGAGGTTGATGTATATAATTTACCCAGTGTGGAGGTTGACGTATATAATTTACCCAGTGTGGAGGTTGACGTATATAATTTTCCCAGTGTGGAGGTTGACGTATATCATTTACCCAGTGTGGAGGTTGATGTATATAATTTACCCAGTGTGGAGGTTGACGTATATAATTTACCCAGTGTGAAGGTTGACGTATATAATTTACCCAGTGTGGAGGTTGACGTATATAATTTACCCAGTGTGGAGGTTGACATATATAATTTACCCAGTATGGAGGTTGACGTATATAATTTAGCCAGTGTGGAGGTTGATGTATATAATTTACCCAGTGTGGAGGTTGACATATATCATTTACCCAGTGTGGAGATGACATATATAATTTACCCAGTGTGGAGGTTGACGTATACAATTTACCCAGTGTGAAGGCTGATGTATATAATTTACCCAGTGTGGAGGTTGACATATATAATTTACACATTGAGGAGGTTGATCTCTATAATTTACCCAGTGTGGAGGTTGATGCACATCATTTACCCAGTGTGGAGGTTGACGTATATAATTTACCCAGAGTAGATTGTGGTTGACGTAAATAATTTACCCAGTGTGGAGGTTGACATATATAATTTACACAGTGTGGAGGTTGATGTATATAATTTACCCAGTGTGGAGGTTGATGCATATCTTTTAGCCAGTGTGGAGGTTGACGTATATAATTTACCCAGTGTGGAGGTTGATGTATAAAATTTACCCAGTGTGGAGGTTGATGCATATCTTTTACCCAGTGTGGAGGTTGACGTATATAATTTACCCAGTGTGGAGGTTGACGTATATAATTTACCCAGTGTGTAGGTTGACATATATAATTTACACAGTGTGGAGGTTGACGTATATAATTTAACCAGTGTGAAGGTTGATGTATATCATTTACCCAGTGTGGAGGTTGATGTATATAATTTACCAAGTGTGGAGGTTGACGTATATAATTTACCCAGTGTGGAGGATGACATTTATAATTTACCCAGTGTGGAGGTTGATGTATATAATTTACCCAGTGTGGAGGTTGACGTATATAATTTACCCAGTGTGGAGGTTGACGTATATAATTTTCCCAGTGTGGAGGTTGACGTATATAATTTACCCAGTGTGGAGGTTGATGTATATAATTTACCCAGTGTGGAGGTTGACGTATATAATTTACCCAGTGTGAAGGTTGACGTATATAATTTACCCAGTGTGGAGGTTGACGTATATAATTTACCCAGTGTGGAGGTTGACATATATAATTTACCCAGTGTGGAGGTTGATGTATATAATTTACCCAGTGTGGAGGTTGATGTATATAATTTACCCAGCGTGGAGGTTGATGTATATCATTTACCCAGTGTGGAGGTTGATGTATATCATTTACCCAGTGTAGAGTGTGGAGTTTGACGTATATAATTTACCCAGTGTGGAGGTTGACGTATATAATTTACCCAGTGTGGAGGTTGACATATATAATTTACCCAGTGTGGAGGTTGATGTATATAATTTACCCAGTGTGGAGGTTGATGTATATAATTTACCCAGTGTGGAGGTTGACATATATAATTTACCCAGTGTGGAGGTTGACATGTATAATTTACCCAGTGTGGAGATTGATGCATATAATTTACCCAGTGTGGAGGTTGACGTATATAATTTACCTAGTGTGGAGGTTGACATATATAATTTACCCAGTGTGGAGATTGACGTATGTAATTTACCCAGTGTGGCGGTTGACATATATAATTTACCCAGTGTGGAGGTTGATGTATATAATTTACCCAGTGTGGAGGTTGACGTATATAATTTACCCAGTGTGGAGGTTGATGTATATAATTTACCCAGCGTGGAGGTTGACATATATAATTTACCCAGTGTGGAGGTTGATGTATATAATTTACCCAGTGTGGAGGTTGACGTATATAATTTACCCAGTGTGGAGGTTGATGTATATCATTTACCCAGTGTGGAGGTTGATACATATCATTTACCCAGTGTAGAGTGTGGAGGTTGACGTATATAATTTACCTAGTGTAGCGTTTGGTTGAAGTATATAATTTACCCAGTGTGGAGGTTGTCGTATATAATTTACCCAGTGTGGAGGTTGACATATATAATTTACCCATTATGGAGGTTGACGTATATAATTTAGCCAGTGTGGAGGTTGATGTATATAATTTACCCAGTGTGGAGGTTGACATATATCATTTACCCAGTGTGGAGATGACATATATAATTTACCCAGTGTGGAGGTTGACGTATACAATTTACCCAGTGTGAAGGCTGATGTATATAATTTACCCAGTGTGGAGGTTGACGTATATAATTTACACAGTGAGGAGGTTGATGTATAAAATTTACCCAGAGTGGAGGTTGATACATATCATTTACCCAGTGTGGAGGTTGACGTATATAATTTACCCAGTGTAGAGTGTGGTTGACGTATATCATTTACCCAGTGTGGAGGTTGACATATATAATTTACACATTGTGGAGGTTGATGTATATAATTTACCCAGTGTGGAGGTTGACGCATATCTTTTACCCAGTGTGGAGGTTTTCGTATATAATTTACCCAGTGTGGAGGTTGATGTATAAAATTTACCCAGTGTGGAGGTTGATGCATATCTTTTACCCAGTGTGGAGGTTGATGTATATAATTTACCCAGTGTGAAGGTTGATGTATATCATTTACCCAGTGTGGAGGTTGATGTATATAATTTACCAAGTGTGGAGGTTGACATATATAATTTACCCAGTGGGGAGGATGACATATATAATTTACCCAGTGTGGAGGTTGATGTATATAATTTACCCAGTGTGGAGGTTGACGTATATAATTTACCCAGTGTGGAGGTTGACGTATATAATTTTCCCAGTGTGGAGGTTGACGTATATAATTTACCCAGTGTGGAGGTTGATGTATATAATTTACCCAGTGTGGAGGTTGACATATATAATTTACCCAGTGTGGAGGATGACGTATATAATTTACCCAGTGTGGAGGTTGATGTATATAATTTACCCAGTGTGAAGGTTGATGTATATCATTTACACAGTGTGGAGGTTGATGTATATAATTTACCAAGTGTGGAGGTTGACATATATAATTTACCCAGTGTGGAGGATGACATATATAATTTACCCAGTGTGGAGGTTGATGTATATAATTTACCCAGTGTGGAGGTTGACGTATATAATTTACCCAGTGTGGAGGTTGACGTATATAATTTTCCCAGTGTGGAGGTTGACGTATATAATTTACCCAGTGTGGAGGTTGATGTATATAATTTACCCAGTGTGGAGGTTGACGTATATAATTTACCCAGTGTGGAGGTTGATGTATATCATTTACCCAGAGTGGAGGTTGATACATATCATTTACCCAGTGTGGAGGTTGACGTATATAATTTACCCAGTGTAGAGTGTGGTTGACGTATATCATTTACCCAGTGTGGAGGTTGACATATATAATTTACACATTGTGGAGGTTGATGTATATAATTTACCCAGTGTGGAGGTTGATGCATATCTTTTACCCAGTGTGGAGGTTTACGTATATAATTTACCCAGTGTGGAGGTTGATGTATAAAATTTACCCAGTGTGGAGGTTGATGCATATCTTTTAACCAGTGTGGCGGTTGACGTATATAATTTACCCAGTGTGAAGGTTGATGTATATCATTTACCCAGTGTGGAGGTTGATGTATATAATTTACCAAGTGTGGAGGTTGACATATATAATTTACCCAGTGGGGAGGATGACATATATAATTTACCCAGTGTGGAGGTTGATGTATATAATTTACCCAGTGTGGAGGTTGACGTATATAATTTACCCAGTGTGGAGGTTGACGTATATAATTTTCCCAGTGTGGAGGTTGACGTATATAATTTACCCAGTGTGGAGGTTGATGTATATAATTTACCCAGTGTGGAGGTTGACATATATAATTTACCCAGTGTGGAGGATGACGTATATAATTTACCCAGTGTGGAGGTTGATGTATATAATTTACCCAGTGTGAAGGTTGATGTATATCATTTACACAGTGTGGAGGTTGATGTATATAATTTACCAAGTGTGGAGGTTGACATATATAATTTACCCAGTGTGGAGGATGACATATATAATTTACCCAGTGTGGAGGTTGATGTATATAATTTACCCAGTGTGGAGGTTGACGTATATAATTTACCCAGTGTGGAGGTTGACGTATATAATTTTCCCAGTGTGGAGGTTGACGTATATAATTTACCCAGTGTGGAGGTTGATGTATATAATTTACCCAGTGTGGAGGTTGACGTATATAATTTACCCAGTGTGGAGGTTGATGTATATCATTTACCCAGAGTGGAGGTTGATACATATCATTTACCCAGTGTGGAGGTTGACGTATATAATTTACCCAGTGTAGAGTGTGGTTGACGTATATCATTTACCCAGTGTGGAGGTTGACATATATAATTTACACATTGTGGAGGTTGATGTATATAATTTACCCAGTGTGGAGGTTGATGCATATCTTTTACCCAGTGTGGAGGTTTACGTATATAATTTACCCAGTGTGGAGGTTGATGTATAAAATTTACCCAGTGTGGAGGTTGATGCATATCTTTTACCCAGTGTGGAGGTTGACGTATATAATTTACCCAGTGTGAAGGTTGATGTATATCATTTACCCAGTGTGGAGGTTGATGTATATAATTTACCAAGTGTGGAGGTTGACATATATAATTTACCCAGTGTGGAGGATGACATATATAATTTACCCAGTGTGGAGGTTGATGTATATAATTTACCCAGTGTGGAGGTTGACGTATATAATTTACCCAGTGTGGAGGTTGACGTATATAATTTTCCCAGTGTTGAGGTTGACGTATATAATTTACCCAGTGTGGAGGTTGATGTATATAATTTACCCAGTGTGGAGGTTGACATATATAATTTACCCAGTGTGGAGGATGACGTATATAATTTACCCAGTGTGAAGGCTGATGTATATAATTTACCCAGTGTGGAGGTTGATGCATATAATTTACCCAGTGTAGAGTGTGGTTGACGTATATCATTTACCCAGTGTGGAGTGTGGAGGTTGACGTATATAATTTACCCAGAGTAGAGTGTGGTTGACGTATATCATTTACCCAGTGTGGAGGTTGATGTATATAATTTACCCAGTGTGAAGGCTGATGTATATAATTTACCCAGTGTGGAGGTTGACATATATAATTTACACATTGAGGAGGTTGATGTATATAATTTACCCAGTGTGGAGGTTGACGTATATAATTTACCCAGTGTGGAGGTTGATGTATATAATTTACCCAGCGTGGAGGTTGACATATATAATTTACCCAGTGTGGAGGTTGATGTATATAATTTACCCAGTGTGGAGGTTGACGTATATAATTTACCCAGTGTGGAGGTTGATGTATATCATTTACCCAGTGTGGAGGTTGATACATATCATTTACCCAGTGTAGAGAGTGGAGGTTGACGTATATAATTTACCCAGTGTAGCGATTGGTTGAAGTATATAATTTACCCAGTGTGGAGGTTGACGTATATAATTTACCCAGTGTGGAGGTTGACATATATAATTTACCCAGTATGGAGGTTGACGTATATAATTTAGCCAGTGTGGAGGTTGATGTATATAATTTACCCAGTGTGGAGGTTGACATATATCATTTACCCAGTGTGGAGATGACATATATAATTTACCCAGTGTGGAGGTTGACATATACAATTTACCCAGTGTGAAGGCTGATGTATATAATTTACCCAGTGTGGAGGTTGAGGTATATCATTTACACAGTGAGGAGGTTGATGTATAAAATTTACCCAGAGTGGAGGTTGATGCATATCATTTACCCAGTGTGGAGGTTGACGTATATAATTTTCCCAGTGTAGAGTGTGGTTGACGTATATCATTTACCCAGTGTGGAGGTTGATGTATATAATTTACCCAGTGTGAAGGCTGATGTATATAATTTACCCAGTGTGGAGGTTGACATATATAATTTACACATTGAGGAGGTTGATCTATATAATTTACCCAGTGTGGAGGTTGATGCATATCATTTACCCAGTGTGGAGGTTGACGTATATAATTTACCCAGAGTAGAGTGTGGTTGACGTAAATAATTTACCCAGTGTGGAGGTTGACATATAAAATTTACACAGTGTGGAGGTTGATGTATAAAATTTACCCAGTGTGGAGGTTGATGCATATCTTTTACCCAGTGTGGAGGTTGACGTATATAATTTACCCAGTTTGGAGGTTGACGTATATAATTTACCCAGTGTGTAGGTTGACATATATAATTTACACAGTGTGGAGGTTGACGTATATAATTTACCCAGTGTGAAGGTTGATGTATATCATTTACCCAGTGTGGAGAGTGATGTATATAATTTACCAAGTGTGGAGGTTGACATATATAATTTACACATTGTGGAGGTTGATGTATATAATTTACCCAGTGTGGAGGTTGATGCATATCTTTTACCCAGTGTGGAGGTTTACGTATATAATTTACCCAGTGTGGAGGTTGATGTATAAAATTTACCCAGTGTGGAGGTTGATGCATATCTTTTAACCAGTGTGGAGGTTGACGTATATAATTTACCCAGTGTGAAGGTTGATGTATATCATTTACCCAGTGTGGAGGTTGATGTATATAATTTACCAAGTGTGGAGGTTGACATATATAATTTACCCAGTGGGGAGGATGACATATATAATTTACCCAGTGTGGAGGTTGATGTATATAATTTACCCAGTGTGGAGGTTGACGTATATAATTTACCCAGTGTGGAGGTTGACGTATATAATTTTCCCAGTGTGGAGGTTGACGTATATAATTTACCCAGTGTGGAGGTTGATGTATATAATTTACCCAGTGTGGAGGTTGACATATATAATTTACCCAGTGTGGAGGATGACGTATATAATTTACCCAGTGTGGAGGTTGATGTATATAATTTACCCAGTGTGAAGGTTGATGTATATCATTTACACAGTGTGGAGGTTGATGTATATAATTTACCAAGTGTGGAGGTTGACATATATAATTTACCCAGTGTGGAGGATGACATATATAATTTACCCAGTGTGGAGGTTGATGTATATAATTTACCCAGTGTGGAGGTTGACGTATATAATTTACCCAGTGTGGAGGTTGACGTATATAATTTTCCCAGTGTGGAGGTTGACGTATATAATTTACCCAGTGTGGAGGTTGATGTATATAATTTACCCAGTGTGGAGGTTGACGTATATAATTTACCCAGTGTGGAGGTTGATGTATATCATTTACCCAGAGTGGAGGTTGATACATATCATTTACCCAGTGTGGAGGTTGACGTATATAATTTACCCAGTGTAGAGTGTGGTTGACGTATATCATTTACCCAGTGTGGAGGTTGACATATATAATTTACACATTGTGGAGGTTGATGTATATAATTTACCCAGTGTGGAGGTTGATGCATATCTTTTACCCAGTGTGGAGGTTTACGTATATAATTTACCCAGTGTGGAGGTTGATGTATAAAATTTACCCAGTGTGGAGGTTGATGCATATCTTTTAACCAGTGTGGCGGTTGACGTATATAATTTACCCAGTGTGAAGGTTGATGTATATCATTTACCCAGTGTGGAGGTTGATGTATATAATTTACCAAGTGTGGAGGTTGACATATATAATTTACCCAGTGGGGAGGATGACATATATAATTTACCCAGTGTGGAGGTTGATGTATATAATTTACCCAGTGTGGAGGTTGACGTATATAATTTACCCAGTGTGGAGGTTGACGTATATAATTTTCCCAGTGTGGAGGTTGACGTATATAATTTACCCAGTGTGGAGGTTGATGTATATAATTTACCCAGTGTGGAGGTTGACATATATAATTTACCCAGTGTGGAGGATGACGTATATAATTTACCCAGTGTGGAGGTTGATGTATATAATTTACCCAGTGTGAAGGTTGATGTATATCATTTACACAGTGTGGAGGTTGATGTATATAATTTACCAAGTGTGGAGGTTGACATATATAATTTACCCAGTGTGGAGGATGACATATATAATTTACCCAGTGTGGAGGTTGATGTATATAATTTACCCAGTGTGGAGGTTGACGTATATAATTTACCCAGTGTGGAGGTTGACGTATATAATTTTCCCAGTGTGGAGGTTGACGTATATAATTTACCCAGTGTGGAGGTTGATGTATATAATTTACCCAGTGTGGAGGTTGACGTATATAATTTACCCAGTGTGGAGGTTGATGTATATCATTTACCCAGAGTGGAGGTTGATACATATCATTTACCCAGTGTGGAGGTTGACGTATATAATTTACCCAGTGTAGAGTGTGGTTGACGTATATCATTTACCCAGTGTGGAGGTTGACATATATAATTTACACATTGTGGAGGTTGATGTATATAATTTACCCAGTGTGGAGGTTGATGCATATCTTTTACCCAGTGTGGAGGTTTACGTATATAATTTACCCAGTGTGGAGGTTGATGTATAAAATTTACCCAGTGTGGAGGTTGATGCATATCTTTTACCCAGTGTGGAGGTTGACGTATATAATTTACCCAGTGTGAAGGTTGATGTATATCATTTACCCAGTGTGGAGGTTGATGTATATAATTTACCAAGTGTGGAGGTTGACATATATAATTTACCCAGTGTGGAGGATGACATATATAATTTACCCAGTGTGGAGGTTGATGTATATAATTTACCCAGTGTGGAGGTTGACGTATATAATTTACCCAGTGTGGAGGTTGACGTATATAATTTTCCCAGTGTGGAGGTTGACGTATATAATTTACCCAGTGTGGAGGTTGATGTATATAATTTACCCAGTGTGGAGGTTGACATATATAATTTACCCAGTGTGGAGGATGACGTATATAATTTACCCAGTGTGAAGGCTGATGTATATAATTTACCCAGTGTGGAGGTTGATGCATATAATTTACCCAGTGTAGAGTGTGGTTGACGTATATCATTTACCCAGTGTGGAGTGTGGAGGTTGACGTATATAATTTACCCAGAGTAGAGTGTGGTTGACGTATATCATTTACCCAGTGTGGAGGTTGATGTATATAATTTACCCAGTGTGAAGGCTGATGTATATAATTTACCCAGTGTGGAGGTTGACATATATAATTTACACATTGAGGAGGTTGATGTATATAATTTACCCAGTGTGGAGGTTGACGTATATAATTTACCCAGTGTGGAGGTTGATGTATATAATTTACCCAGCGTGGAGGTTGACATATATAATTTACCCAGTGTGGAGGTTGATGTATATAATTTACCCAGTGTGGAGGTTGACGTATATAATTTACCCAGTGTGGAGGTTGATGTATATCATTTACCCAGTGTGGAGGTTGATACATATCATTTACCCAGTGTAGAGAGTGGAGGTTGACGTATATAATTTACCCAGTGTAGCGATTGGTTGAAGTATATAATTTACCCAGTGTGGAGGTTGACGTATATAATTTACCCAGTGTGGAGGTTGACATATATAATTTACCCAGTATGGAGGTTGACGTATATAATTTAGCCAGTGTGGAGGTTGATGTATATAATTTACCCAGTGTGGAGGTTGACATATATCATTTACCCAGTGTGGAGATGACATATATAATTTACCCAGTGTGGAGGTTGACATATACAATTTACCCAGTGTGAAGGCTGATGTATATAATTTACCCAGTGTGGAGGTTGAGGTATATCATTTACACAGTGAGGAGGTTGATGTATAAAATTTACCCAGAGTGGAGGTTGATGCATATCATTTACCCAGTGTGGAGGTTGACGTATATAATTTTCCCAGTGTAGAGTGTGGTTGACGTATATCATTTACCCAGTGTGGAGGTTGATGTATATAATTTACCCAGTGTGAAGGCTGATGTATATAATTTACCCAGTGTGGAGGTTGACATATATAATTTACACATTGAGGAGGTTGATCTATATAATTTACCCAGTGTGGAGGTTGATGCATATCATTTACCCAGTGTGGAGGTTGACGTATATAATTTACCCAGAGTAGAGTGTGGTTGACGTAAATAATTTACCCAGTGTGGAGGTTGACATATAAAATTTACACAGTGTGGAGGTTGATGTATAAAATTTACCCAGTGTGGAGGTTGATGCATATCTTTTACCCAGTGTGGAGGTTGACGTATATAATTTACCCAGTTTGGAGGTTGACGTATATAATTTACCCAGTGTGTAGGTTGACATATATAATTTACACAGTGTGGAGGTTGACGTATATAATTTACCCAGTGTGAAGGTTGATGTATATCATTTACCCAGTGTGGAGAGTGATGTATATAATTTACCAAGTGTGGAGGTTGACGTATATAATTTACCATGTGTGGAGGATGACATTTATAATTTACCCAGTGTGGAGGTTGATGTATATAATTTACCCAGTGTGGAGGTTGACGTATATAATTTACCCAGTGTGGAGGTTGACGTATATAATTTTCCCAGTGTGGAGGTTGACGTATATAATTTACCCAGTGTGGAGGTTGATGTATATAATTTACCCAGTGTGGAGGTTGACTTATATAATTTACCCAGTGTGAAGGTTGACGTATATAATTTACCCAGTGTGGAGGTTGACGTATATAATTTACCCAGTGTGGAGGTTGACATATATAATTTACCCAGTGTGGAGGTTGATGTATATAATTTACCCAGTGTGGAGGTTGACGTATATAATTTACCCATCGTGGAGGTTGATGTATATCATTTACCCAGTGTGGAGGTTGATGTATATCATTTACCCAGTGTAGAGTGTGGAGGTTGACGTATATAATTTACCCAGTGTGGAGGTTGACATATATAATTTACCCAGTGTGGAGGTTGACATATATAATTTACCCAGTGTGGAGGTTGATGTATATAATTTACCCAGTGTGGAGGTTGATGTATATAATTTACCCAGTGTGGAGGTTGACATATATAATTTACCCAGTGTGGAGGTTGACATGTATAATTTACCCAGTGTGGAGGTTGATGCATATAATTTACCCAGTGTGGAGGTTGACGTATATAATTTACCTAGTGTGGAGGTTGACATATATAATTTACCCAGTGTGGAGATTGACGTATATAATTTACCCAGTGTGGCGGTTGACATATATAATTTACCCAGTGTGGAGGTTGATGTATATAATTTACCCAGTGTGGAGATTGACGTATATAATTTACCCAGTGTGGAGGTTGATGTATATAATTTACCCAGCGTGGAGGTTGACATATATAATTTACCCAGTGTGGAGGTTGATGTATATAATTTACCCAGTGTGGAGGTTGACGTATATAATTTACCCAGTGTGGAGGTTGATGTATATCATTTACCCAGTGTGGAGGTTGATACATATCATTTACCCAGTGTAGAGTGTGGAGGTTGACGTATATAATTTACCCAGTGTAGCGTTTGGTTGAAGTATATAATTTACCCAGTGTGGAGGTTGTCGTATATAATTTACCCAGTGTGGAGGTTGACATATATAATTTACCCAGTATGGAGGTTGACGTATATAATTTAGCCAGTGTGGAGGTTGATGTATATAATTTACCCAGTGTGGAGGTTGACATATATCATTTACCCAGTGTGGAGATGACATATATAATTTACCCAGTGTGGAGGTTGACGTATACAATTTACCCAGTGTGAAGGCTGATGTATATAATTTACAAAGTGTGGAGGTTGACGTATATAATTTACACAGTGAGGAGGTTGATGTATAAAATTTACCCAGAGTGGAGGTTGATACATATCATTTACCCAGTGTGGAGGTTGACGTATATAATTTACCCAGTGTAGAGTGTGGTTGACGTATATCATTTACCCAGTGTGGAGGTTGACATATATAATTTACACATTGTGGAGGTTGATGTATATAATTTACCCAGTGTGGAGGTTGATGCATATCTTTTACCCAGTGTGGAGGTTTACGTATATAATTTACCCAGTGTGGAGGTTGATGTATAAAATTTACCCAGTGTGGAGGTTGATGCATATCTTTTACCCAGTGTGGAGGTTGACGTATATAATTTACCCAGAGTAGAGTGTGGTTGACGTAAATAATTTACCCAGTGTGGAGGTTGATGCATATCTTTTACCCAGTGTGGAGGTTTACGTATATAATTTACCCAGTGTGGAGGTTGATGTATAAAATTTACCCAGTGTGGAGGTTGATGCATATCTTTTACCCAGTGTGGAGGTTGACGTATATAATTTACCCAGTGTGAAGGTTGATGTATATCATTTACCCAGTGTGGAGGTTGATGTATATAATTTACCAAGTGTGGAGGTTGACATATATAATTTACCCAGTGTGGAGGATGACATATATAATTTACCCAGTGTGGAGGTTGATGTATATAATTTACCCAGTGTGGAGGTTGACGTATATAATTTAACCAGTGTGGAGGTTGACGTATATAATTTTCCCAGTGTGGAGGTTGACGTATATAATTTACCCAGTGTGGAGGTTGACGTATATAATTTACCCAGTGTGGAGGTTGATGTATATCATTTACCCAGTGTGGAGGTTGATGTATATCATTTACCCAGTGTGGAGGTTGACATATATAATTTACCCAGTGTGGAGGATGACGTATATAATTTACCCAGTGTGAAGGCTGATGTATATAATTTACCCAGTGTGGAGGTTGACGTATATAATTTACACAGTGAGGAGGTTGATGTATATAATTTACCCAGTGTGGAGGTTGATGCATATAATTTACCCAGTGTGGAGGTTGACGTATATAATTTACCCAGTGTAGAGTGTGGTTGACCTATATAATTTACCCAGTGTGGAGGTTGATGTATATCATTTACCCAGTGTAGAGTGTGGTTGACGTATATCATTTACCCAGTGTGGAGTGTGGAGGTTGACGTATATCATTTACCCAGAGTAGAGTGTGGTTGACGTATATCATTTACCCAGTGGGGAGGTTGATGTATATAATTTACCCAGTGTGAAGGCTGATGTATATAATTTACCCAGTGTGGAGGTTGACATATATAATTTACACATTGAGGAGGTTGATTTAAATAATTTACCCAGTGTGGAGGTTGATGCATATCATTTACCCAGTGTGGAGGTTGACGTATATAATTTACCCAGAGTAGAGTGTGGTTGACGTAAATAATTTACCCAGTGTGGAGGTTGACATATATAATTTACACAGTGTGGAGGTTGATGTATATAATTTACCCAGTGTGGAGGTTGATGCATATCTTTTACCCAGTGTGGAGGTTGACGTATATAATTTACCCAGTGTGAAGGTTGATGTATATCATTTACCCAGTGTGGAGGTTGATGTATATAATTTACCAAGTGTGGAGGTTGACATATATAATTTACCCAGTGTGGAGGATGACATATATAATTTACCCAGTGTGGAGGTTGATGTATATAATTTACCCAGTGTGGAGGTTGACGTATATAATTTAACCAGTGTGGAGGTTGACGTATATAATTTTCCCAGTGTGGAGGTTGACGTATATAATTTACCCAGTGTGGAGGTTGACGTATATAATTTACCCAGTGTGGAGGTTGATGTATATCATTTACCCAGTGTGGAGGTTGATGTATATCATTTACCCAGTGTGGAGGTTGACATATATAATTTACCCAGTGTGGAGGATGACGTATATAATTTACCCAGTGTGAAGGCTGATGTATATAATTTACCCAGTGTGGAGGTTGACGTATATAATTTACACAGTGAGGAGGTTGATGTATATTATTTACCCAGTGTGGAGGTTGATGCATATAATTTACCCAGTGTGGAGGTTGACGTATATAATTTACCCAGTGTAGAGTGTGGTTGACCTATATAATTTACCCAGTGTGGAGGTTGATGTATATCATTTACCCAGTGTAGAGTGTGGTTGACGTATATCATTTACCCAGTGTGGAGTGTGGAGGTTGACGTATATCATTTACCCAGAGTAGAGTGTGGTTGACGTATATCATTTACCCAGTGGGGAGGTTGATGTATATAATTTACCCAGTGTGAAGGCTGATGTATATAATTTACCCAGTGTGGAGGTTGACATATATAATTTACACATTGAGGAGGTTGATTTAAATAATTTACCCAGTGTGGAGGTTGATGCATATCATTTACCCAGTGTGGAGGTTGACGTATATAATTTACCCAGAGTAGAGTGTGGTTGACGTAAATAATTTACCCAGTGTGGAGGTTGACATATATAATTTACACAGTGTGGAGGTTGATGTATATAATTTACCCAGTGTGGAGGTTGATGCATATCTTTTACCCAGTGTGGAGGTTGACGTATATAATTTACCCAGTGTGAAGGTTGATGTATATCATTTACACAGTGTGGAGGTTGATGTATATAATTTACCAAGTGTGGAGGTTGACATATATAATTTACCCAGTGTGGAGGATGACATATATAATTTACCCAGTGTGGAGGTTGATGTATATAATTTACCCAGTGTGAAGGTTGATGTATATCATTTACCCAGTGTGGAGGTTGATGTATATAATTTACCAAGTGTGGAGGTTGACATATATAATTTACCCAGTGTGGAGGATGACATATATAATTTACCCAGTGTGGAGGTTGATGTATATAATTTACCCAGTGATGAGGTTGACGTATATAATTTACCCAGTGTGGAGGTTGATGTATATAATTTACCCAGCGTGGAGGTTGACATATATAATTTACCCAGTGTGGAGGTTGATGTATATAATTTACCCAGTGTGGAGGTTGACGTATATAATTTACCCAGTGTGGAGGTTGATGTATATCATTTACCCAGTGTGGAGGTTGATACATATCATTTACCCAGTGTAGAGAGTGGAGGTTGACGTATATAATTTACCCAGTGTAGCGATTGGTTGAAGTATATAATTTACCCAGTGTGGAGGTTGACGTATATAATTTACCCAGTGTGGAGGTTGACATATATAATTTACCCAGTATGGCGGTTGACGTATATAATTTAGCCAGTGTGGAGGTTGATGTATATAATTTACCCAGTGTGGAGGTTGACATATATCATTTACCCAGTGTGGAGATGACATATATAATTTACCCAGTGTGGAGGTTGACGTATACAACTTACCCAGTGTGAAGGCTGATGTATATAATTTACCCAGTGTGGAGGTTGACATATATAATTTACACATTGAGGAGGTTGATCTATATAATTTACCCAGTGTGGAGGTTGATGCATATCATTTACCCAGTGTGGAGGTTGACGTATATAATTTACCCAGTGTGGAGGTTGACATATATAATTTACACAGTGTGGAGGTTGATGTATATAATTTACCCAGTGTGGAGGTTGATGCATATCTTTTAGCCAGTGTGGAGGTTGACGTATATAATTTACCCAGTGTGGAGGTTGATGTATAAAATTTACCCAGTGTGGAGGTTGATGCATATCTTTTACCCAGTGTGGAGGTTGACGTATATAATTTACCCAGTGTGGAGGTTGACGTATATAATTTACCCAGTGTGTAGGTTGACATATATAATTTACACAGTGTGGAGGTTGACGTATATCATTTACCCAGTGTGAAGGTTGATGTATATCATTTACCCAGTGTGGAGGTTGATGTATATAATTTACCAAGTGTGGAGGTTGACGTATATAATTTACCCAGTGTGGAGGATGACATTTATAATTTACCCAGTGTGAAGGCTGATGTATATAATTTACCCAGTGTGGAGGTTGACGTATATAATTTACACAGTGAGGAGGTTGATGTATATAATTTACCCAGTGTGGAGGTTGATGCATATAATTTACCCAGTGTAGAGTGTGGTTGACGTATATCATTTACCCAGTGTGGAGTGTGGAGGTTGACGTATATAATTTACCCAGAGTAGAGTGTGGTTGACGTATATCATTTACCCAGTGTGGAGGTTGATGTATATAATTTACCCAGTGTGAAGGCTGATGTATATAATTTACCCAGTGTGGAGGTTGACATATATAACTTACACATTGAGGAGGTTGATGTATATAATTTACCCAGTGTGGAGGTTGACGTATATAATTTACCCAGAGTAGAGTGTGGTTGACGTAAATAATTTACCCAGTGTGGAGGTTGATGCATATCTTTTACCCAGTGTGGAGGTTTACGTATATAATTTACCCAGTGTGGAGGTTGATGTATAAAATTTACCCAGTGTGGAGGTTGATGCATATCTTTTACCCAGTGTGGAGGTTGACGTATATAATTTACCCAGTGTGAAGGTTGATGTATATCATTTACCCAGTGTGGAGGTTGATGTATATAATTTACCAAGTGTGGAGGTTGACATATATAATTTACCCAGTGTGGAGGTTGATGTATATAATTTACCCAGTGTGGAGGTTGACGTATATAATTTAACCAGTGTGGAGGTTGACGTATATAATTTTCCCAGTGTGGAGGTTGACGTATATAATTTACCCAGTGTAGAGTGTGGTTGACCTATATAATTTACCCAGTGTGGAGGTTGATGTATATCATTTACCCAGTGTGGAGGTTGATGTATATCATTTACCCAGTGTGGAGGTTGACATATATAATTTACCCAGTGTGGAGGATGACGTATATAATTTACCCAGTGTGAAGGCTGATGTATATAATTTACCCAGTGTGGAGGTTGACGTATATAATTTACACAGTGAGGAGGTTGATGTATATAATTTACCCAGTGTTTAGGTTGATGCATATAATTTACCCAGTGTGGAGGTTGACGTATATAATTTACCCAGTGTAGAGTGTGGTTGACCTATATAATTTACCCAGTGTGGAGGTTGATGTATATCATTTACCCAGTGTAGAGTGTGGTTGACGTATATCATTTACCCAGTGTGGAGTGTGGAGGTTGACGTATATAATTTACCCAGAGTAGAGTGTGGTTGACGTATATCATTTACCCAGTGGGGAGGTTGATGTATATAATTTACCCAGTGTGAAGGCTGATGTATATAATTTACCCAGTGTGGAGGTTGACATATATAATTTACACATTGAGGAGGTTGATGTAAATAATTTACCCAGTGTGGAGGTTGATGCATATCATTTACCCAGTGTGGAGGTTGACGTATATAATTTACCCAGAGTAGAGTGTGGTTGACGTAAATAATTTACCCAGTGTGGAGGTTGACATATATAATTTACACAGTGTGGAGGTTGATGTATATAATTTACCCAGTGTGGAGGTTGATGCATATCTTTTACCCAGTGTGGAGGTTGACGTATATAATTTACCCAGTGTGAAGGTTGATGTATATCATTTACACAGTGTGGAGGTTGATGTATATAATTTACCAAGTGTGGAGGTTGACATATATAATTTACCCAGTGTGGAGGATGACATATATAATTTACCCAGTGTGGAGGTTGATGTATATAATTTACCCAGTGTGAAGGTTGATGTATATCATTTACCCAGTGTGGAGGTTGATGTATATAATTTACCAAGTGTGGAGGTTGACATATATAATTTACCCAGTGTGGAGGATGACATATATAATTTACCCAGTGTGGAGGTTGATGTATATAATTTACCCAGTGTGGAGGTTGACGTATATAATTTACCCAGTGTGGAGGTTGATGTATATAATTTACCCAGCGTGGAGGTTGACATATATAATTTACCCAGTGTGGAGGTTGATGTATATAATTTACCCAGTGTGGAGGTTGACGTATATAATTTACCCAGTGTGGAGGTTGATGTATATCATTTACCCAGTGTGGAGGTTGATACATATCATTTACCCAGTGTAGAGAGTGGAGGTTGACGTATATAATTTACCCAGTGTGGAGGTTGACATATATAATTTACCCAGTATGGCGGTTGACGTATATAATTTAGCCAGTGTGGAGGTTGATGTATATAATTTACCCAGTGTGGAGGTTGACATATATCATTTACCCAGTGTGGAGATGACATATATAATTTACCCAGTGTGGAGGTTGACGTATACAATTTACCCAGTGTGAAGGCTGATGTATATAATTTACCCAGTGTGGAGGTTGACATATATAATTTACACATTGAGGAGGTTGATCTATATAATTTACCCAGTGTGGAGGTTGATGCATATCATTTACCCAGTGTGGAGGTTGACGTATATAATTTACCCAGAGTAGAGTGTGGTTGACGTAAATAATTTACCCAGTGTGGAGGTTGACATATATAATTTACACAGTGTGGAGGTTGATGTATATAATTTACCCAGTGTGGAGGTTGATGCATATCTTTTAGCCAGTGTGGAGGTTGACGTATATAATTTACCCAGTGTGGAGGTTGATGTATAAAATTTACCCAGTGTGGAGGTTGATGCATATCTTTTACCCAGTGTGGAGGTTGACGTATATAATTTACCCAGTGTGGAGGTTGACGTATATAATTTACCCAGTGTGTAGGTTGACATATATAATTTACACAGTGTGGAGGTTGACGTATATCATTTACCCAGTGTGAAGGTTGATGTATATCATTTACCCAGTGTGGAGGTTGATGTATATAATTTACCAAGTGTGGAGGTTGACGTATATAATTTACCCAGTGTGGAGGATGACATTTATAATTTACCCAGTGTGGAGGTTGATGTATATAATTTACCCAGTGTGGAGGTTGACGTATATAATTTACCCAGTGTGGAGGTTGACGTATATAATTTTCCCAGTGTGGAGGTTGACGTATATAATTTACCCAGTGTGGAGGTTGATGTATATAATTTACCCAGTGTGGAGGTTGACGTATATAATTTACCCAGTGTGAAGGTTGACGTATATAATTTACCCAGTGTGGAGGTTGACGTATATAATTTACCCAGTGTGGAGGTTGACATATATAATTTACCCAGTGTGGAGGTTGATGTATATAATTTACCCAGTGTGGAGGTTGACGTATATAATTTACCCAGCGTGGAGGTTGATGTATATCATTTACCCAGTGTGGAGGTTGATGTATATCATTTACCCAGTGTAGAGTGTGGAGGTTGACGTATATAATTTACCCAGTGTGGAGGTTGACATATATAATTTACCCAGTGTGGAGATTGACGTATATAATTTACCCAGTGTGGCGGTTGACATATATAATTTACCCAGTGTGGAGGTTGATGTATATAATTTACCCAGTGTGGAGGTTGACGTATATAATTTACCCAGTGTGGAGGTTGATGTATAAAATTTACCCAGTGTGGAGGTTGATGCATATCTTTTACCCAGTGTGGAGGTTGACGTATATAATTTACCCAGTGTGGAGGTTGACGTATATAATTTACCCAGTGTGTAGGTTGACATATATAAATTACACAGTGTGGAGGTTGACGTATATCATTTACCCAGTGTGAAGGTTGATGTATATCATTTACCCAGTGTGGAGGTTGATGTATATAATTTACCAAGTGTGGAGGTTGACGTATATAATTTACCCAGTGTGGAGGATGACATTTATAATTTACCCAGTGTGGAGGTTGATGTATATAATTTACCCAGTGTGGAGGTTGACGTATATAATTTACCCAGTGTGGAGGTTGACGTATATAATTTTCCCAGTGTGGAGGTTGACGTATATAATTTACCCAGTGTGGAGGTTGATGTATATAATTTACCCAGTGTGGAGGTTGACGTATATAATTTACCCAGTGTGAAGGTTGACGTATATAATTTACCCAGTGTGGAGGTTGACGTTTATAATTTACCCAGTGTGGAGGTTGACATATATAATTTACCCAGTGTGGAGGTTGATGTATATAATTTACCCAGTGTGGAGGTTGACGTATATAATTTACCCAGCGTGGAGGTTGATGTATATCATTTACCCAGTGTGGAGGTTGATGTATATCATTTACCCAGTGTAGAGTGTGGAGGTTGACGTATATAATTTACCCAGTGTGGAGGTTGACGTATATAATTTACCCAGTGTGGAGGTTGACATATATAATTTACCCAGTGTGGAGGTTGATGTATATAATTTACCCAGTGTGGAGGTTGATGTATATAATTTACCCAGTGTGGAGGTTGACATATATAATTTACCCAGTGTGGAGGTTGACATGTATAATTTACCCAGTGTGGAGGTTGATGCATATAATTTACCCAGTGTGGAGGTTGACGTATATAATTTACCTAGTGTGGAGGTTGACATATATAATTTACCCAGTGTGGAGATTGACGTATATAATTTACCCAGTGTGGCGGTTGACATATATAATTTACCCAGTGGGGAGGTTGATGTATATAATTTACCCAGTGTGGAGGTTGACGTATATAATTTACCCAGTGTGGAGGTTGATGTATATAATTTACCCAGCGTGGAGGTTGACATATATAATTTACCCAGTGTGGAGGTTGATGTATATAATTTACCCAGTGTGGAGGTTGACGTATATAATTTACCCAGTGTGGAGGTTGATGTATATCATTTACCCAGTGTGGAGGTTGATACATATCATTTACCCAGTGTAGAGTGTGGAGGTTGACGTATATAATTTACCCAGTGTAGCGTTTGGTTGAAGTATATAATTTACCCAGTGTGGAGGTTGTCGTATATAATTTACCCAGTGTGGAGGTTGACATATATAATTTACCCAGTATGGAGGTTGACGTATATAATTTAGCTCTTGTGGAGGTTGATGTATATAATTTACCCAGTGTGGAGGTTGACATATATCATTTACCCAGTGTGGAGATGACATATATAATTTACCCAGTGTGGAGGTTGACGTATACAATTTACCCAGTGTGAAGGCTGATGTATATAATTTACCCAGTGTGGAGGTTGACGTATATAATTTACACAGTGAGGAGGTTGATGTATAAAATTTACCCAGAGTGGAGGTTGATACATATCATTTACCCAGTGTGGAGGTTGACGTATATAATTTACCCAGTGTAGAGTGTGGTTGACGTATATCATTTACCCAGTGTGGAGGTTGACATATATAATTTACACATTGTGGAGGTTGATGTATATAATTTACCCAGTGTGGAGGTTGATGCATATCTTTTACCCAGTGTGGAGGTTTACGTATATAATTTACCCAGTGTGGAGGATGATGTATAAAATTTACCCAGTGTGGAGGTTGATGCATATCTTTTACCCAGTGTGGAGGTTGACGTATATAATTTACCCAGTGTGAAGGTTGATGTATATCATTTACACAGTGTGGAGGTTGATGTATATAATTTACCAAGTGTGGAGGTTGACATATATAATTTACCCAGTGTGGAGGATGACATATATAATTTACCCAGTGTGGAGGTTGATGTATATAATTTACCCAGTGTGGAGGTTGACGTATATAATTTACCCAGTGTGGAAGTTGACGTATATAATTTTCCCAGTGTGGAGGTTGACGTATATAATTTACCCAGTGTGGAGGTTGATGTATATAATTTACCCAGTGTGGAGGTTGACGTATATAATTTAGCCAGTGTGGAGGTTGATGTATATCATTTACCCAGAGTGGAGGTTGATACATATCATTTACCCAGTGTGGAGGTTGACGTATATAATTTACCCAGTGTAGAGTGTGGTTGACGTATATCATTTACCCAGTGTGGAGGTTGACATATATAATTTACACATTGTGGAGGTTGATGTATAGAATTTACCCAGTGTGGAGGTTGATGCATATCTTTTACCCAGTGTGGAGGTTTACGTATATAATTTACCCAGTGTGGAGGTTGATGTATAAAATTTACCCAGTGTGGAGGTTGATGCATATCTTTTACCCAGTGTGGAGGTTGACGTATATAATTTACCCAGTGTGAAGGTTGATGTATATCATTTACCCAGTGTGGAGGTTGATGTATATAATTTACCAAGTGTGGAGGTTGACATATATAATTTACCCAGTGTGGAGGATGACATATATAATTTACCCAGTGTGGAGGTTGATGTATATAATTTACCCAGTGTGGAGGTTGACGTATATAATTTACCCAGTGTGGAGGTTGACGTATATAATTTTCCCAGTGTGGAGGTTGACGTATATAATTTACCCAGTGTGGAGGTTGATGTATATAATTTACCCAGTGTGGAGGTTGACATATATAATTTACCCAGTGTGGAGGATGACGTATATAATTTACCCAGTGTGAAGGCTAATGTATATAATTTACCCAGTGTGGAGGTTGACGTATATAATTCACACAGTGAGGAGGTTGATGTATATAATTTACCCAGTCTGGAGGTTGATGCATATAATTTACCCAGTGTAGAGTGTGGTTGACGTATATCATTTACCCAGTGTGGAGTGTGGAGGTTGACGTATATAATTTACCCAGAGTAGAGTGTGGTTGACGTATATCATTTACCCAGTGTGGAGGTTGATGTATATAATTTACCCAGAGTAGAGTGTGGTTGACGTAAATAATTTACCCAGTGTGAAGGCTGATGTATATAATTTACCCAGTGTGGAGGTTTACGTATATAATTTACCCAGAGTAGAGTGTGGTTGACGTAAATAATTTACCCAGTGTGGAGGTTGATGCATATCTTTTACCCAGTGTGGAGGTTTACGTATATAATTTACCCAGTGTGGAGGTTGATGTATAAAATTTACCCAGTGTGGAGGTTGATGCATATCTTTTACCCAGTGTGGAGGTTGACGTATATAATTTACCCAGTGTGAAGGTTGATGTATATCATTTACCCAGTGTGGAGGTTGATGTATATAATTTACCAAGTGTGGAGGTTGACATATATAATTTACCCAGTGTGGAGGATGACATATATAATTTACCCAGTGTGGAGGTTGATGTATATAATTTACCCAGTGTGGAGGTTGACGTATATAATTTTCCCAGTGTGGAGGTTGACGTATATAATTTACCCAGTGTGGAGGTTGACGTATATAATTTACCCAGTGTGGAGGTTGATGTATATCATTTACCCAGTGTGGAGGTTGATGTATATCATTTACCCAGTGTGGAGGTTGACATATATAATTTACCCAGTGTGGAGGATGACGTATATAATTTACCCAGTGTGAAGGCTGATGTATATAATTTACCCAGTGTGGAGGTTGACGTATATAATTTACACAGTGAGGAGGTTGATGTATATAATTTACCCAGTGTGGAGGTTGATGCATATAATTTACCCAGTGTGGAGGTTGACGTATATAATTTACCCAGTGTAGAGTGTGGTTGACCTATATAATTTACCCAGTGTGGAGGTTGATGTATATCATTTACCCAGTGTAGAGTGTGGTTGACGTATATCATTTACCCATTGTGGAGTGTGGAGGTTGACGTATATAATTTACCCAGAGTAGAGTGTGGTTGAAGTATATCATTTACCCAGTGGGGAGGTTGATGTATATAATTTACCCTGTGTGAAGGCTGATGTATATAATTTACCCAGTGTGGAGGTTGACATATATAATTTACACATTGAGGAGGTTGATGTAAATAATTTACCCAGTGTGGAGGTTGATGCATATCATTTACCCAGTGTGGAGGTTGACGTATATAATTTACCCAGAGTAGAGTGTGGTTGACGTAAATAATTTACCCAGTGTGGAGGTTGACATATATAATTTACACAGTGTGGAGGTTGATGTATATAATTTACCCAGTGTGGAGGTTGATGCATATCTTTTACCCAGTGTGGAGGTTGACGTATATAATTTACCCAGTGTGGAGGTTGATGTATAAAATTTACCCAGTGTGGAGGTTGATGCATATCTTTTACCCAGTGTGGAGGTTGACGTACATAATTTACCCAGTGTGGAGGTTGACGTATATAATTTACCCAGTGTGGAGGTTGACATATATAATTTACACAGTGTGGAGGTTGACGTATATAATTTACAAATTGTGAAGGTTGATGTATATCATTTACCCAGTGTGGAGGTTGACGTATATAATTTACCCAGCGTGGAGGTTGATGTATATCATTTACCCAGTGTGGAGGTTGATACATATCATTTACCCAGTGTAGAGTGTGGAGGTTGACGTATATAATTTAGCCAGTGTAGCGTTTGGTTGAAGTATATAATTTACCCAGTGTGGAGGTTGTCGTATATAATTTACCCAGTGTGGAGGTTGACATATATAATTTACCCAGTATGGAGGTTGACGTATATAATTTAGCCAGTGTGGAGGTTGATGTATATAATTTACCCAGTGTGGAGGTTGACATATATCATTTACCCAGTGTGGAGATGACATATATAATTTACCCAGTGTGGAGGTTGACGTATACAATTTACCCAGTGTGAAGGCTGATGTATATAATTTACCCAGTGTGGAGGTTGACGTATATAATTTACACAGTGTAGAGTGTGGTTGACGTATATCATTTACCCAGTGTGGAGGTTGACATATATAATTTACACAGTGTGGAGGTTGATGTATATAATTTACCCAGTGTGGAGGTTGATGCATATCTTTTACCCAGTGTGGAGGTTGACGTATATAATTTACCCAGTGTGGAGGTTGATGTATAAAATTTACCCAGTGTGGAGGTTGATGCATATCTTTTACCCAGTGTGGAGGTTGACGTATATAATTTACCCAGTGTGAAGGTTGATGTATATCATTTACCCAGTGTGGAGGTTGATGTATATAATTTACCAAGTGTGGAGGTTGACATATATAATTTACCCAGTGTGGAGGATGACATATATAATTTACCCAGTGTTGAGGTTGATGTATATAATTTACCCAGTGTGGAGGTTGACGTATATAATTTAACCAGTGTGGAGGTTGACGTATATAATTTTCCCAGTGTGGAGGTTGACGTATATAATTTACCCAGTGTGGAGGTTGACGTATATAATTTACCCAGTGTGGAGGTTGATGTATATCATTTACCCAGTGTGGAGGTTGATGTATATCATTTACCCAGTGTGGAGGTTGACATATATAATTTACCCAGTGTGGAGGATGACGTATATAATTTACCCAGTGTGAAGGCTGATGTATATAATTTACCCAGTGTGGAGGTTGACGTATATAATTTACACAGTGAGGAGGTTGATGTATATAATTTACCCAGTGTGGAGGTTGACATATATAATTTACCCAGTGTGGAGGTTGACATGTATAATTTACCCAGTGTGGAGGTTGATGCATATAATTTACCCAGTGTGGAGGTTGACGTATATAATTTACCTAGTGTGGAGGTTGACATATATAATTTACCCAGTGTGGAGATTGACGTATATAATTTACCCAGTGTGGCGGTTGACATATATAATTTACCCAGTGGGGAGGTTGATGTATATAATTTACCCAGTGTGGAGGTTGACGTATATAATTTACCCAGTGTGGAGGTTGATGTATATAATTTACCCAGCGTGGAGGTTGACATATATAATTTACCCAGTGTGGAGGTTGATGTATATAATTTACCCAGTGTGGAGGTTGACGTATATAATTTACCCAGTGTGGAGGTTGATGTATATCATTTACCCAGTGTGGAGGTTGATACATATCATTTACCCAGTGTAGAGTGTGGAGGTTGACGTATATAATTTACCCAGTGTAGCGTTTGGTTGAAGTATATAATTTACCCAGTGTGGAGGTTGTCGTATATAATTTACCCAGTGTGGAGGTTGACATATATAATTTACCCAGTATGGAGGTTGACGTATATAATTTAGCTCTTGTGGAGGTTGATGTATATAATTTACCCAGTGTGGAGGTTGACATATATCATTTACCCAGTGTGGAGATGACATATATAATTTACCCAGTGTGGAGGTTGACGTATACAATTTACCCAGTGTGAAGGCTGATGTATATAATTTACCCAGTGTGGAGGTTGACGTATATAATTTACACAGTGAGGAGGTTGATGTATAAAATTTACCCAGAGTGGAGGTTGATACATATCATTTACCCAGTGTGGAGGTTGACGTATATAATTTACCCAGTGTAGAGTGTGGTTGACGTATATCATTTACCCAGTGTGGAGGTTGACATATATAATTTACACATTGTGGAGGTTGATGTATATAATTTACCCAGTGTGGAGGTTGATGCATATCTTTTACCCAGTGTGGAGGTTTACGTATATAATTTACCCAGTGTGGAGGATGATGTATAAAATTTACCCAGTGTGGAGGTTGATGCATATCTTTTACCCAGTGTGGAGGTTGACGTATATAATTTACCCAGTGTGAAGGTTGATGTATATCATTTACACAGTGTGGAGGTTGATGTATATAATTTACCAAGTGTGGAGGTTGACATATATAATTTACCCAGTGTGGAGGATGACATATATAATTTACCCAGTGTGGAGGTTGATGTATATAATTTACCCAGTGTGGAGGTTGACGTATATAATTTACCCAGTGTGGAAGTTGACGTATATAATTTTCCCAGTGTGGAGGTTGACGTATATAATTTACCCAGTGTGGAGGTTGATGTATATAATTTACCCAGTGTGGAGGTTGACGTATATAATTTAGCCAGTGTGGAGGTTGATGTATATCATTTACCCAGAGTGGAGGTTGATACATATCATTTACCCAGTGTGGAGGTTGACGTATATAATTTACCCAGTGTAGAGTGTGGTTGACGTATATCATTTACCCAGTGTGGAGGTTGACATATATAATTTACACATTGTGGAGGTTGATGTATAGAATTTACCCAGTGTGGAGGTTGATGCATATCTTTTACCCAGTGTGGAGGTTTACGTATATAATTTACCCAGTGTGGAGGTTGATGTATAAAATTTACCCAGTGTGGAGGTTGATGCATATCTTTTACCCAGTGTGGAGGTTGACGTATATAATTTACCCAGTGTGAAGGTTGATGTATATCATTTACCCAGTGTGGAGGTTGATGTATATAATTTACCAAGTGTGGAGGTTGACATATATAATTTACCCAGTGTGGAGGATGACATATATAATTTACCCAGTGTGGAGGTTGATGTATATAATTTACCCAGTGTGGAGGTTGACGTATATAATTTACCCAGTGTGGAGGTTGACGTATATAATTTTCCCAGTGTGGAGGTTGACGTATATAATTTACCCAGTGTGGAGGTTGATGTATATAATTTACCCAGTGTGGAGGTTGACATATATAATTTACCCAGTGTGGAGGATGACGTATATAATTTACCCAGTGTGAAGGCTAATGTATATAATTTACCCAGTGTGGAGGTTGACGTATATAATTCACACAGTGAGGAGGTTGATGTATATAATTTACCCAGTCTGGAGGTTGATGCATATAATTTACCCAGTGTAGAGTGTGGTTGACGTATATCATTTACCCAGTGTGGAGTGTGGAGGTTGACGTATATAATTTACCCAGAGTAGAGTGTGGTTGACGTATATCATTTACCCAGTGTGGAGGTTGATGTATATAATTTACCCAGAGTAGAGTGTGGTTGACGTAAATAATTTACCCAGTGTGAAGGCTGATGTATATAATTTACCCAGTGTGGAGGTTTACGTATATAATTTACCCAGAGTAGAGTGTGGTTGACGTAAATAATTTACCCAGTGTGGAGGTTGATGCATATCTTTTACCCAGTGTGGAGGTTTACGTATATAATTTACCCAGTGTGGAGGTTGATGTATAAAATTTACCCAGTGTGGAGGTTGATGCATATCTTTTACCCAGTGTGGAGGTTGACGTATATAATTTACCCAGTGTGAAGGTTGATGTATATCATTTACCCAGTGTGGAGGTTGATGTATATAATTTACCAAGTGTGGAGGTTGACATATATAATTTACCCAGTGTGGAGGATGACATATATAATTTACCCAGTGTGGAGGTTGATGTATATAATTTACCCAGTGTGGAGGTTGACGTATATAATTTTCCCAGTGTGGAGGTTGACGTATATAATTTACCCAGTGTGGAGGTTGACGTATATAATTTACCCAGTGTGGAGGTTGATGTATATCATTTACCCAGTGTGGAGGTTGATGTATATCATTTACCCAGTGTGGAGGTTGACATATATAATTTACCCAGTGTGGAGGATGACGTATATAATTTACCCAGTGTGAAGGCTGATGTATATAATTTACCCAGTGTGGAGGTTGACGTATATAATTTACACAGTGAGGAGGTTGATGTATATAATTTACCCAGTGTGGAGGTTGATGCATATAATTTACCCAGTGTGGAGGTTGACGTATATAATTTACCCAGTGTAGAGTGTGGTTGACCTATATAATTTACCCAGTGTGGAGGTTGATGTATATCATTTACCCAGTGTAGAGTGTGGTTGACGTATATCATTTACCCATTGTGGAGTGTGGAGGTTGACGTATATAATTTACCCAGAGTAGAGTGTGGTTGAAGTATATCATTTACCCAGTGGGGAGGTTGATGTATATAATTTACCCTGTGTGAAGGCTGATGTATATAATTTACCCAGTGTGGAGGTTGACATATATAATTTACACATTGAGGAGGTTGATGTAAATAATTTACCCAGTGTGGAGGTTGATGCATATCATTTACCCAGTGTGGAGGTTGACGTATATAATTTACCCAGAGTAGAGTGTGGTTGACGTAAATAATTTACCCAGTGTGGAGGTTGACATATATAATTTACACAGTGTGGAGGTTGATGTATATAATTTACCCAGTGTGGAGGTTGATGCATATCTTTTACCCAGTGTGGAGGTTGACGTATATAATTTACCCAGTGTGGAGGTTGATGTATAAAATTTACCCAGTGTGGAGGTTGATGCATATCTTTTACCCAGTGTGGAGGTTGACGTACATAATTTACCCAGTGTGGAGGTTGACGTATATAATTTACCCAGTGTGGAGGTTGACATATATAATTTACACAGTGTGGAGGTTGACGTATATAATTTACAAATTGTGAAGGTTGATGTATATCATTTACCCAGTGTGGAGGTTGACGTATATAATTTACCCAGCGTGGAGGTTGATGTATATCATTTACCCAGTGTGGAGGTTGATACATATCATTTACCCAGTGTAGAGTGTGGAGGTTGACGTATATAATTTAGCCAGTGTAGCGTTTGGTTGAAGTATATAATTTACCCAGTGTGGAGGTTGTCGTATATAATTTACCCAGTGTGGAGGTTGACATATATAATTTACCCAGTATGGAGGTTGACGTATATAATTTAGCCAGTGTGGAGGTTGATGTATATAATTTACCCAGTGTGGAGGTTGACATATATCATTTACCCAGTGTGGAGATGACATATATAATTTACCCAGTGTGGAGGTTGACGTATACAATTTACCCAGTGTGAAGGCTGATGTATATAATTTACCCAGTGTGGAGGTTGACGTATATAATTTACACAGTGTAGAGTGTGGTTGACGTATATCATTTACCCAGTGTGGAGGTTGACATATATAATTTACACAGTGTGGAGGTTGATGTATATAATTTACCCAGTGTGGAGGTTGATGCATATCTTTTACCCAGTGTGGAGGTTGACGTATATAATTTACCCAGTGTGGAGGTTGATGTATAAAATTTACCCAGTGTGGAGGTTGATGCATATCTTTTACCCAGTGTGGAGGTTGACGTATATAATTTACCCAGTGTGAAGGTTGATGTATATCATTTACCCAGTGTGGAGGTTGATGTATATAATTTACCAAGTGTGGAGGTTGACATATATAATTTACCCAGTGTGGAGGATGACATATATAATTTACCCAGTGTTGAGGTTGATGTATATAATTTACCCAGTGTGGAGGTTGACGTATATAATTTAACCAGTGTGGAGGTTGACGTATATAATTTTCCCAGTGTGGAGGTTGACGTATATAATTTACCCAGTGTGGAGGTTGACGTATATAATTTACCCAGTGTGGAGGTTGATGTATATCATTTACCCAGTGTGGAGGTTGATGTATATCATTTACCCAGTGTGGAGGTTGACATATATAATTTACCCAGTGTGGAGGATGACGTATATAATTTACCCAGTGTGAAGGCTGATGTATATAATTTACCCAGTGTGGAGGTTGACGTATATAATTTACACAGTGAGGAGGTTGATGTATATAATTTACCCAGTGTGGAGGTTGATGCATATAATTTACCCAGTGTGGAGGTTGACGTATATAATTTACCCAGTGTAGAGTGTGGTTGACCTATATAATTTACCCAGTGTGGAGGTTGATGTATATCATTTACCCAGTGTAGAGTGTGGTTGACGTATATCATTTACCCAGTGTGGAGTGTGGAGGTTGACGTATATAATTTACCCAGAGTAGAGTGTGGTTGACGTATATCATTTACCCAGTGGGGAGGTTGATGTATATAATTTACCCAGTGTGAAGGCTGATGTATATAATTTACCCAGTGTGGAGGTTGACATATATAATTTACACATTGAGGAGGTTGATGTAAATAATTTACCCAGTGTGGAGGTTGATGCATATAATTTACCCAGTGTGGAGGTTGACGTATATAATTTACCCAGAGTAGAGTGTGGTTGACGTAAATAATTTACCCAGTGTGGAGGTTGACATATATAATTTACACAGTGTGGAGGTTGATGTATATAATTTACCCAGTGTGGAGGTTGATGCATATCTTTTACCCAGTGTGGAGGTTGACGTATATAATTTACCCAGTGTGAAGGTTGATGTATATCATTTACACAGTGTGGAGGTTGATGTATATAATTTACCAAGTGTGGAGGTTGACATATATAATTTACCCAGTGTGGAGGATGACATATATAATTTACCCAGTGTGGAGGTTGACATATATAATTTACCCAGTGTGGAGGTTGATGTATATAATTTACCCAGTGTGGAGGTTGATGTATATAATTTACCCAGTGTGAAGGTTGATGTATATCATTTACCCAGTGTGGAGGTTGATGTATATAATTTACCAAGTGTGGAGGTTGACATATATAATTTACCCAGTGTGGAGGATGACATATATAATTTACCCAGTGTGGAGGTTGATGTATATAATTTACCAAGTGTGGAGGTTGACGTATATAATTTACCCAGTGTGGAGGTTGATGTATATAATTTACCCAGCGTGGAGGTTGACATATATAATTTACCCAGTGTGGAGGTTGATGTATATAATTTACCCAGTGTGGAGATTGACGTATATAATTTACCCAGTGTGGAGGTTGATGTATATCATTTACCCAGTGTGGAGGTTGATACATATCATTTACCCAGTGTAGAGAGTGGAGGTTGACGTATATAATTTACCCAGTGTAGCGATTGGTTGAAGTATATAATTTACCCAGTGTGGAGGTTGACGTATATAATTTACCCAGTGTGGAGGTTGACATATATAATTTACCCAGTATGGCGGTTGACGTATATAATTTAGCCAGTGTGGAGGTTGATGTATATAATTTACCCAGTGTGGAGGTTGACATATATCATTTACCCAGTGTGGAGATGAGATATATAATTTACCCAGTGTGGAGGTTGACGTATACAATTTACCCAGTGTGAAGGCTGATGTATATAATTTACCCAGTGTGGAGGTTGACATATATAATTTACACATTGAGGAGGTTGATCTATATAATTTACCCAGTGTGGAGGTTGATGCATATCATTTACCCAGTGTGGAGGTTGACGTATATAATTTACCCAGTGTGGAGGTTGATGTATAAAATTTACCCAGTGTGGAGGTTGATGCATATCTTTTACCCAGTGTGGAGGTTGACGTATATAATTTACCCAGTGTGGAGGTTGACGTATATAATTTACCCAGTGTGGAGGTTGACATATATAATTTACACAGTGTGGAGGTTGACGTATATAATTTACCCAGAGTAGAGTGTGGTTGACGTAAATAATTTACCCAGTGTGGAGGTTGACATATATAATTTACACAGTGTGGAGGTTGATGTATATAATTTACCCAGTGTGGAGGTTGATGCATATCTTTTACCCAGTGTGGAGGTTGACGTATATAATTTACCCAGTGTGAAGGTTGATGTATATCATTTACACAGTGTGGAGGTTGATGTATATAATTTACCAAGTGTGGAGGTTGACATATATAATTTACCCAGTGTGGAGGATGACATATATAATTTACCCAGTGTGGAGGTTGACATATATAATTTACCCAGTGTGGAGGTTGATGTATATAATTTACCCAGTGTGGAGGTTGATGTATATAATTTACCCAGTGTGAAGGTTGATGTATATCATTTACCCAGTGTGGAGGTTGATGTATATAATTTACCAAGTGTGGAGGTTGACATATATAATTTACCCAGTGTGGAGGATGACATATATAATTTACCCAGTGTGGAGGTTGATGTATATAATTTACCCAGTGTGGAGGTTGACGTATATAATTTACCCAGTGTGGAGGTTGATGTATATAATTTACCCAGCGTGGAGGTTGACATATATAATTTACCCAGTGTGGAGGTTGATGTATATAATTTACCCAGTGTGGAGGTTGACGTATATAATTTACCCAGTGTGGAGGTTGATGTATATCATTTACCCAGTGTGGAGGTTGATACATATCATTTACCCAGTGTAGAGAGTGGAGGTTGACGTATATAATTTACCCAGTGTAGCGATTGGTTGAAGTATATAATTTACCCAGTGTGGAGGTTGACGTATATAATTTACCCAGTGTGGAGGTTGACATATATAATTTACCCAGTATGGCGGTTGACGTATATAATTTAGCCAGTGTGGAGGTTGATGTATATAATTTACCCAGTGTGGAGGTTGACATATATCATTTACCCAGTGTGGAGATGACATATATAATTTACCCAGTGTGGAGGTTGACGTATACAATTTACCCAGTGTGAAGGCTGATGTATATAATTTACCCAGTGTGGAGGTTGACATATATAATTTACACATTGAGGAGGTTGATCTATATAATTTACCCAGTGTGGAGGTTGATGCATATCATTTACCCAGTGTGGAGGTTGACGTATATAATTTACCCAGAGTAGAGTGTGGTTGACGTAAATAATTTACCCAGTGTGGAGGTTGACATATATAATTTACACAGTGTGGAGGTTGATGTATATAATTTACCCAGTGTGGAGGTTGATGCATATCTTTTAGCCAGTGTGGAGGTTGACGTATATAATTTACCCAGTGTGGAGGTTGATGTATAAAATTTACCCAGTGTGGAGGTTGATGCATATCTTTTACCCAGTGTGGAGGTTGACGTATATAATTTACCCAGTGTGGAGGTTGACGTATATAATTTACCCAGTGTGTAGGTTGACATATATAATTTACACAGTGTGGAGGTTGACGTATATCATTTACCCAGTGTGAAGGTTGATGTATATCATTTACCCAGTGTGGAGGTTGATGTATATAATTTACCAAGTGTGGAGGTTGACGTATATAATTTACCCAGTGTGGAGGATGACATTTATAATTTACCCAGTGTGGAGGTTGATGTATATAATTTACCCAGTGTGGAGGTTGACGTATATAATTTACCCAGTGTGGAGGTTGACGTATATAATTTTCCCAGTGTGGAGGTTGACGTATATAATTTACCCAGTGTGGAGGTTGATGTATATAATTTACCCAGTGTGGAGGTTGACGTATATAATTTACCCAGTGTGAAGGTTGACGTATATAATTTACCCAGTGTGGAGGTTGACATATATAATTTACACAGTGTGGAGGTTGATGTATATAATTTACCCAGTGTGGAGGTTGATGCATATCTTTTAGCCAGTGTGGAGGTTGACGTATATAATTTACCCAGTGTGGAGGTTGATGTATAAAATTTACCCAGTGTGGAGGTTGATGCATATCTTTTACCCAGTGTGGAGGTTGACGTATATAATTTACCCAGTGTGGAGGTTGACGTATATAATTTACCCAGTGTGTAGGTTGACATATATAATTTACACAGTGTGGAGGTTGACGTATATCATTTACCCAGTGTGAAGGTTGATGTATATCATTTACCCAGTGTGGAGGTTGATGTATATAATTTACCAAGTGTGGAGGTTGACGTATATAATTTACCCAGTGTGGAGGATGACATTTATAATTTACCCAGTGTGGAGGTTGATGTATATAATTTACCCAGTGTGGAGGTTGACGTATATAATTTACCCAGTGTGGAGGTTGACGTATATAATTTTCCCAGTGTGGAGGTTGACGTATATAATTTACCCAGTGTGGAGGTTGATGTATATAATTTACCCAGTGTGGAGGTTGACGTATATAATTTACCCAGTGTGAAGGTTGACGTATATAATTTACCCAGTGTGGAGGTTGACGTATATAATTTACCCAGTGTGGAGGTTGACATATATAATTTACCCAGTGTGGAGGTTGATGTATATAATTTACCCAGTGTGGAGGTTGACGTATATAATTTACCCAGCGTGGAGGTTGATGTATATCATTTACCCAGTGTGGAGGTTGATGTATATCATTTACCCAGTGTAGAGTGTGGAGGTTGACGTATATAATTTACCCAGTGTGGAGGTTGACATATATAATTTACCCAGTGTGGAGATTGACGTATATAATTTACCCAGTGTGGCGGTTGACATATATAATTTACCCAGTGTGGAGGTTGATGTATATAATTTACCCAGTGTGGAGGTTGACGTATATAATTTACCCAGTGTGGAGGTTGATGTATAAAATTTACCCAGTGTGGAGGTTGATGCATATCTTTTACCCAGTGTGGAGGTTGACGTATATAATTTACCCAGTGTGGAGGTTGACGTATATAATTTACCCAGTGTGTAGGTTGACATATATAAATTACACAGTGTGGAGGTTGACGTATATCATTTACCCAGTGTGAAGGTTGATGTATATCATTTACCCAGTGTGGAGGTTGATGTATATAATTTACCCAGTGTGGAGGTTGACGTATATAATTTACCCAGTGTGGAGGTTGACGTATATAATTTTCCCAGTGTGGAGGTTGACGTATATAATTTACCCAGTGTGGAGGTTGATGTATATAATTTACCCAGTGTGGAGGTTGACGTATATAATTTACCCAGTGTGAAGGTTGACGTATATAATTTACCCAGTGTGGAGGTTGACGTATATAATTTACCCAGTGTGGAGGTTGACATATATAATTTACCCAGTGTGGAGGTTGATGTATATAATTTACCCAGTGTGGAGGTTGACGTATATAATTTACCCAGCGTGGAGGTTGATGTATATCATTTACCCAGTGTGGAGGTTGATGTATATCATTTACCCAGTGTAGAGTGTGGAGGTTGACGTATATAATTTACCCAGTGTGGAGGTTGACGTATATAATTTACCCAGTGTGGAGGTTGACATATATAATTTACCCAGTGTGGAGGTTGATGTATATAATTTACCCAGTGTGGAGGTTGATGTATATAATTTACCCAGTGTGGAGGTTGACATATATAATTTACCCAGTGTGGAGGTTGACATGTATAATTTACCCAGTGTGGAGGTTGATGCATATAATTTACCCAGTGTGGAGGTTGACGTATATAATTTACCCAGTGTGGAGGTTGATGTATATAATTTACCCAGTGTGAAGGCTGATGTATATAATTTACCCAGTGTGGAGGTTGACATATATAATTTACACATTGAGGAGGTTGATGTATATAATTTACCCAGTGTGGAGGTTGACGTATATAATTTACCCAGAGTAGAGTGTGGTTGACGTAAATAATTTACCCAGTGTGGAGGTTGATGCATATCTTTTACCCAGTGTGGAGGTTTACGTATATAATTTACCCAGTGTGGAGGTTGATGTATAAAATTTACCCAGTGTGGAGGTTGATGCATATCTTTTACCCAGTGTGGAGGTTGACGTATATAATTTACCCAGTGTGAAGGTTGATGTATATCATTTAACCAGTGTGGAGGTTGATGTATATAATTTACCAAGTGTGGAGGTTGACATATATAATTTACCCAGTGTGGAGGATGACATATATAATTTACCCAGTGTGGAGGTTGATGTATATAATTTACCCAGTGTGGAGGTTGACGTATATAATTTTCCCAGTGTGGAGGTTGACGTATATAATTTACCCAGTGTGGAGGTTGACGTATATAATTTACCCAGTGTGGAGGTTGATGTATATCATTTACCCAGTGTGGAGGTTGATGTATATCATTTACCCAGTGTGGAGGTTGACATATATAATTTACCCAGTGTGGAGGATGACGTATATAATTTACCCAGTGTGAAGGCTGATGTATATAATTTACCCAGTGTGGAGGTTGACGTATATAATTTACACAGTGAGGAGGTTGATGTATATAATTTACCCAGTGTGGAGGTTGATGCATATAATTTACCCAGTGTGGAGGTTGACGTATATAATTTACCCAGTGTAGAGTGTGGTTGACCTATATAATTTACCCAGTGTGGAGGTTGATGTATATCATTTACCCAGTGTAGAGTGCGGTTGACGTATATCATTTACCCAGTGTGGAGTGTGGAGGTTGACGTATATAAATTAACCCAGAGTAGAGTGTGGTTGAAGTATATCATTTACCCAGTGGGGAGGTTGATGTATATAATTTACCCTGTGTGAAGGCTGATGTATATAATTTACCCAGTGTGGAGGTTGACATATATAATTTACACAGTGTGGAGGTTGATGTATATAATTTACCCAGTGTGGAGGTTGATGCATATCTTTTACCCAGTGTGGAGGTTGACGTATATAATTTACCCAGTGTGGAGGTTGATGTATAAAATTTACCCAGTGTGGAGGTTGATGCATATCTTTTACCCAGTGTGGAGGTTGACGTATATAATTTACCCAGTGTGGAGGTTGACGTATATAATTTACCCAGTGTGGAGGTTGACATATATAATTTACACAGTGTGGAGGTTGACGTATATAATTTACCCAGAGTAGAGTGTGGTTGACGTAAATAATTTACCCAGTGTGGAGGTTGACATATATAATTTACACAGTGTGGAGGTTGATGTATATAATTTACCCAGTGTGGAGGTTGATGCATATCTTTTACCCAGTGTGGAGGTTGACGTATATAATTTACCCAGTGTGAAGGTTGATGTATATCATTTACACAGTGTGGAGGTTGATGTATATAATTTACCAAGTGTGGAGGTTGACATATATAATTTACCCAGTGTGGAGGATGACATATATAATTTACCCAGTGTGGAGGTTGACATATATAATTTACCCAGTGTGGAGGTTGATGTATATAATTTACCCAGTGTGGAGGTTGATGTATATAATTTACCCAGTGTGAAGGTTGATGTATATCATTTACCCAGTGTGGAGGTTGATGTATATAATTTACCAAGTGTGGAGGTTGACATATATAATTTACCCAGTGTGGAGGATGACATATATAATTTACCCAGTGTGGAGGTTGATGTATATAATTTACCCAGTGTGGAGGTTGACGTATATAATTTACCCAGTGTGGAGGTTGATGTATATAATTTACCCAGCGTGGAGGTTGACATATATAATTTACCCAGTGTGGAGGTTGATGTATATAATTTACCCAGTGTGGAGGTTGACGTATATAATTTACCCAGTGTGGAGGTTGATGTATATCATTTACCCAGTGTGGAGGTTGATACATATCATTTACCCAGTGTAGAGAGTGGAGGTTGACGTATATAATTTACCCAGTGTAGCGATTGGTTGAAGTATATAATTTACCCAGTGTGGAGGTTGACGTATATAATTTACCCAGTGTGGAGGTTGACATATATAATTTACCCAGTATGGCGGTTGACGTATATAATTTAGCCAGTGTGGAGGTTGATGTATATAATTTACCCAGTGTGGAGGTTGACATATATCATTTACCCAGTGTGGAGATGACATATATAATTTACCCAGTGTGGAGGTTGACGTATACAATTTACCCAGTGTGAAGGCTGATGTATATAATTTACCCAGTGTGGAGGTTGACATATATAATTTACACATTGAGGAGGTTGATCTATATAATTTACCCAGTGTGGAGGTTGATGCATATCATTTACCCAGTGTGGAGGTTGACGTATATAATTTACCCAGAGTAGAGTGTGGTTGACGTAAATAATTTACCCAGTGTGGAGGTTGACATATATAATTTACACAGTGTGGAGGTTGATGTATATAATTTACCCAGTGTGGAGGTTGATGCATATCTTTTAGCCAGTGTGGAGGTTGACGTATATAATTTACCCAGTGTGGAGGTTGATGTATAAAATTTACCCAGTGTGGAGGTTGATGCATATCTTTTACCCAGTGTGGAGGTTGACGTATATAATTTACCCAGTGTGGAGGTTGACGTATATAATTTACCCAGTGTGTAGGTTGACATATATAATTTACACAGTGTGGAGGTTGACGTATATCATTTACCCAGTGTGAAGGTTGATGTATATCATTTACCCAGTGTGGAGGTTGATGTATATAATTTACCAAGTGTGGAGGTTGACGTATATAATTTACCCAGTGTGGAGGATGACATTTATAATTTACCCAGTGTGGAGGTTGATGTATATAATTTACCCAGTGTGGAGGTTGACGTATATAATTTACCCAGTGTGGAGGTTGACGTATATAATTTTCCCAGTGTGGAGGTTGACGTATATAATTTACCCAGTGTGGAGGTTGACGTATATAATTTACCCAGTGTGGAGGTTGACGTATATAATTTACCCAGTGTGAAGGTTGACGTATATAATTTACCCAGTGTGGAGGTTGACGTATATAATTTACCCAGTGTGGAGGTTGACATATATAATTTACCCAGTGTGGAGGTTGATGTATATAATTTACCCAGTGTGGAGGTTGACGTATATAATTTACCCAGCGTGGAGGTTGATGTATATCATTTACCCAGTGTGGAGGTTGATGTATATCATTTACCCAGTGTAGAGTGTGGAGGTTGACGTATATAATTTACCCAGTGTGGAGGTTGACATATATAATTTACCCAGTGTGGAGATTGACGTATATAATTTACCCAGTGTGGCGGTTGACATATATAATTTACCCAGTGTGGAGGTTGATGTATATAATTTACCCAGTGTGGAGGTTGACGTATATAATTTACCCAGTGTGGAGGTTGATGTATAAAATTTACCCAGTGTGGAGGTTGATGCATATCTTTTACCCAGTGTGGAGGTTGACGTATATAATTTACCCAGTGTGGAGGTTGACATATATAATTTACCCAGTGTGGAGGTTGATGTATATAATTTACCCAGTGTGGAGGTTGACGTATATAATTTACCCAGCGTGGAGGTTGATGTATATCATTTACCCAGTGTGGAGGTTGATGTATATCATTTACCCAGTGTAGAGTGTGGAGGTTGACGTATATAATTTACACAGTGTGGAGGTTGACGTATATCATTTACCCAGTGTGAAGGTTGACGTATATAATTTACCCAGTGTGGAGGATGACATTTATAATTTACCCAGTGTGGAGGTTGATGTATATAATTTACCCAGTGTGGAGGTTGACGTATATAATTTACCCAGTGTGGAGGTTGACGTATATCATTTTCCCAGTGTGGAGGTTGACGTATATAATTTACACAGTGTGGAGGTTGACGTATATAATTTACCCAGTGTGAAGGTTGACGTATATAATTTACCCAGTGTGGAGGTTGACGTATATAATTTACCCAGTGTGGAGGTTGACATATATAATTTACCCAGTGTGGAGGTTGATGTATATAATTTACCCAGTGTGGAGGTTGACGTATATAATTTACCCAGCGTGGAGGTTGATGTATATCATTTACCCAGTGTGGAGGTTGATGTATATCATTTACCCAGTGTAGAGTGTGGAGGTTGACGTATATAATTTACCCAGTGTGGAGGTTGACGTATATAATTTACCCAGTGTGGAGGTTGACATATATAATTTACCCAGTGTGGAGGTTGATGTATATAATTTACCCAGTGTGGAGGTTGATGTATATAATTTACCCAGTGTGGAGGTTGACATATATAATTTACCCAGTGTGGAGGTTGACATGTATAATTTACCCAGTGTGGAGGTTGATGCATATAATTTACCCAGTGTGGAGGTTGACGTATATAATTTACCCAGTGTGGAGGTTGATGTATATAATTTACCCAGTGTGAAGGCTGATGTATATAATTTACCCAGTGTGGAGGTTGACATATATAATTTACACATTGAGGAGGTTGATGTATATAATTTACCCAGTGTGGAGGTTGACGTATATAATTTACCCAGAGTAGAGTGTGGTTGACGTAAATAATTTACCCAGTGTGGAGGTTGATGCATATCTTTTACCCAGTGTGGAGGTTTACGTATATAATTTACCCAGTGTGGAGGTTGATGTATAAAATTTACCCAGTGTGGAGGTTGATGCATATCTTTTACCCAGTGTGGAGGTTGACGTATATAATTTACCCAGTGTGAAGGTTGATGTATATCATTTACCCAGTGTGGAGGTTGATGTATATAATTTACCAAGTGTGGAGGTTGACATATATAATTTACCCAGTGTGGAGGATGACATATATAATTTACCCAGTGTGGAGGTTGATGTATATAATTTACCCAGTGTGGAGGTTGACGTATATAATTTTCCCAGTGTGGAGGTTGACGTATATAATTTACCCAGTGTGGAGGTTGACGTATATAATTTACCCAGTGTGGAGGTTGATGTATATCATTTACCCAGTGTGGAGGTTGATGTATATCATTTACCCAGTGTGGAGGTTGACATATATAATTTACCCAGTGTGGAGGATGACGTATATAATTTACCCAGTGTGAAGGCTGATGTATATAATTTACCCAGTGTGGAGGTTGACGTATATAATTTACACAGTGAGGAGGTTGATGTATATAATTTACCCAGTGTGGAGGTTGATGCATATAATTTACCCAGTGTGGAGGTTGACGTATATAATTTACCCAGTGTAGAGTGTGGTTGACCTATATAATTTACCCAGTGTGGAGGTTGATGTATATCATTTACCCAGTGTAGAGTGTGGTTGACGTATATCATTTACCCAGTGTGGAGTGTGGAGGTTGACGTATATAATTTACCCAGAGTAGAGTGTGGTTGAAGTATATCATTTACCCAGTGGGGAGGTTGATGTATATAATTTACCCTGTGTGAAGGCTGATGTATATAATTTACCCAGTGTGGAGGTTGACGTATATAATTTACACAGTGAGGAGGTTGATGTATATAATTTACCCAGTGTGGAGGTTGATGCATATAATTTACCCAGTGTGGAGGTTGACGTATATAATTTACCCAGTGTAGAGTGTGGTTGACCTATATAATTTACCCAGTGTGGAGGTTGATGTATATCATTTACCCAGTGTAGAGTGTGGTTGACGTATATCATTTACCCAGTGTGGAGTGTGGAGGTTGACGTATATAATTTACCCAGAGTAGAGTGTGGTTGAAGTATATAATTTACCCAGTGGGGAGGTTGATGTATATAATTTACCCTGTGTGAAGGCTGATGTATATAATTTACCCAGTGTGGAGGTTGACATATATAATTTACACATTGAGGAGGTTGATGTAAATAATTTACCCAGTGTGGAGGTTGATGCATATCATTTACCCAGTGTGGAGGTTGACGTATATAATTTACCCAGAGTAGAGTGTGGTTGACGTAAATAATTTACCCAGTGTGGAGGTTGACATATATAATTTACACAGTGTGGAGGTTGATGTATATAATTTACCCAGTGTGGAGGTAGATGCATATCTTTTACCCAGTGTGGAGGTTGACGTATATAATTTACCCAGTGTGGAGGTTGATGTATAAAATTTACCCAGTGTGGAGGTTGATGCATATCTTTTACCCAGTGTGGAGGTTGACGTATATAATTTACCCAGTGTGGAGGTTGACGTATATAATTTACCCAGTGTGGAGGTTGACATATATAATTTACACAGTGTGGAGGTTGACGTATATAATTTACAAATTGTGAAGGTTGATGTATATCATTTACCCAGTGTGGAGGTTGACGTATATAATTTACCCAGTGTGGAGGTTGATGTATATCATTTACCCAGTGTGGAGGTTGATACATATCATTTACCCAGTGTAGAGTGTGGAGGTTGACGTATATAATTTAGCCAGTGTAGCGTTTGGTTGAAGTATATAATTTACCCAGTGTGGAGGTTGTCGTATATAATTTACCCAGTGTGGAGGTTGACATATATAATTTACCCAGTATGGAGGTTGACGTATATAATTTAGCCAGTGTGGAGGTTGATGTATATAATTTACCCAGTGTGGAGGTTGACATATATCATTTACCCAGTGTGGAGATGACATATATAATTTACCCAGTGTGGAGGTTGACGTATACAATTTACCCAGTGTGAAGGCTGATGTATATAATTTACCCAGTGTGGAGGTTGACGTATATAATTTACACAGTGTAGAGTGTGGTTGACGTATATCATTTACCCAGTGTGGAGGTTGACATATATAATTTACACAGTGTGGAGGTTGATGTATATAATTTACCCAGTGTGGAGGTTGATGCATATCTTTTACCCAGTGTGGAGGTTGACGTATATAATTTACCCAGTGTGGAGGTTGATGTATAAAATTTACCCAGTGTGGAGGTTGATGCATATCTTTTACCCAGTGTGGAGGTTGACGTATATAATTTACCCAGTGTGAAGGTTGATGTATATCATTTACCCAGTGTGGAGGTTGATGTATATAATTTACCAAGTGTGGAGGTTGACATATATAATTTACCCAGTGTGGAGGATGACATATATAATTTACCCAGTGTGGAGGTTGATGTATATAATTTACCCAGTGTGGAGGTTGACGTATATAATTTAACCAGTGTGGAGGTTGACGTATATAATTTTCCCAGTGTGGAGGTTGACGTATATAATTTACCCAGTGTGGAGGTTGACGTATATAATTTACCCAGTGTGGAGGTTGATGTATATCATTTACCCAGTGTGGAGGTTGATGTATATCATTTACCCAGTGTGGAGGTTGACATATATAATTTACCCAGTGTGGAGGATGACGTATATAATTTACCCAGTGTGAAGGCTGATGTATATAATTTACCCAGTGTGGAGGTTGACGTATATAATTTACACAGTGAGGAGGTTGATGTATATAATTTACCCAGTGTGGAGGTTGATGCATATAATTTACCCAGTGTGGAGGTTGACGTATATAATTTACCCAGTGTAGAGTGTGGTTGACCTATATAATTTACCCAGTGTGGAGGTTGATGTATATCATTTACCCAGTGTAGAGTGTGGTTGACGTATATCATTTACCCAGTGTGGAGTGTGGAGGTTGACGTATATAATTTACCCAGAGTAGAGTGTGGTTGACGTATATCATTTACCCAGTGTGGAGGTTGATACATATCATTTACCCAGTGTAGAGTGTGGAGGTTGACGTATATAATTTAGCCAGTGTAGCGTTTGGTTGAAGTATATAATTTACCCAGTGTGGAGGTTGTCGTATATAATTTACCCAGTGTGGAGGTTGACATATATAATTTACCCAGTATGGAGGTTGACGTATATAATTTAGCCAGTGTGGAGGTTGATGTATATAATTTACCCAGTGTGGAGGTTGACATATATCATTTACCCAGTGTGGAGATGACATATATAATTTACCCAGTGTGGAGGTTGACGTATACAATTTACCCAGTGTGAAGGCTGATGTATATAATTTACCCAGTGTGGAGGTTGACGTATATAATTTACACAGTGTAGAGTGTGGTTGACGTATATCATTTACCCAGTGTGGAGGTTGACATATATAATTTACACAGTGTGGAGGTTGATGTATATAATTTACCCAGTGTGGAGGTTGATGCATATCTTTTACCCAGTGTGGAGGTTGACGTATATAATTTACCCAGTGTGGAGGTTGATGTATAAAATTTACCCAGTGTGGAGGTTGATGCATATCTTTTACCCAGTGTGGAGGTTGACGTATATAATTTACCCAGTGTGGAGGTTGACGTATATAATTTACCCAGTGTGGAGGTTGATGTATATCATTTACCCAGTGTGGAGGTTGATGTATATCATTTACCCAGTGTGGAGGTTGACATATATAATTTACCCAGTGTGGAGGATGACGTATATAATTTACCCAGTGTGAAGGCTGATGTATATAATTTACCCAGTGTGGAGGTTGACGTATATAATTTACACAGTGAGGAGGTTGATGTATATAATTTACCCAGTGTGGAGGTTGATGCATATAATTTACCCAGTGTGGAGGTTGACGTATATAATTTACCCAGTGTAGAGTGTGGTTGACCTATATAATTTACCCAGTGTGGAGGTTGATGTATATCATTTACCCAGTGTAGAGTGTGGTTGACGTATATCATTTACCCAGTGTGGAGTGTGGAGGTTGACGTATATAATTTACCCAGAGTAGAGTGTGGTTGACGTATATCATTTACCCAGTGGGGAGGTTGATGTATATAATTTACCCAGTGTGAAGGCTGATGTATATAATTTACCCAGTGTGGAGGTTGACATATATAATTTACACATTGAGGAGGTTGATGTAAATAATTTACCCAGTGTGGAGGTTGATGCATATCATTTACCCAGTGTGGAGGTTGACGTATATAATTTACCCAGAGTAGAGTGTGGTTGACGTAAATAATTTACCCAGTGTGGAGGTTGACATATATAATTTACTACAGTGTGGAGGTTGATGTATATAATTTACCCAGTGTGGAGGTTGATGCATATCTTTTACCCAGTGTGGAGGTTGACGTATATAATTTACCCAGTGTGAAGGTTGATGTATATCATTTACACAGTGTGGAGGTTGATGTATATAATTTACCAAGTGTGGAGGTTGACATATATAATTTACCCAGTGTGGAGGATGACATATATAATTTACCCAGTGTGGAGGTTGACATATATAATTTACCCAGTGTGGAGGTTGATGTATATAATTTACCCAGTGTGGAGGTTGACGTATATAATTTACCCAGCGTGGAGGTTGATGTATATCATTTACCCAGTGTGGAGGTTGATGTATATCATTTACCCAGTGTAGAGTGTGGAGGTTGACGTATATAATTTACCCAGTGTGGAGGTTGACATATATAATTTACCCAGTGTGGAGATTGACGTATATAATTTACCCAGTGTGGAGGTTGACATATATAATTTACCCAGTGTGGAGATTGACGTATATAATTTACCCAGTGTGGAGGTTGATGTATATAATTTACCCAGTGTGGAGGTTGACGTATATAATTTACCCAGTGTGGAGGTTGATGTATAAAATTTACCCAGTGTGGAGGTTGATGCATATCTTTTACCCAGTGTGGAGGTTGACGTATATAATTTACCCAGTGTGGAGGTTGACGTATATAATTTACCCAGTGTGTAGGTTGACATATATAAATTACACAGTGTGGAGGTTGACGTATATCATTTACCCAGTGTGAAGGTTGATGTATATCATTTACCCAGTGTGGAGGTTGATGTATATAATTTACCAAGTGTGGAGGTTGACGTATATAATTTACCCAGTGTGGAGGATGACATTTATAATTTACCCAGTGTGGAGGTTGATGTATATAATTTACCCAGTGTGGAGGTTGACGTATATAATTTACCCAGTGTGGAGGTTGACGTATATAATTTTCCCAGTGTGGAGGTTGACGTATATAATTTACCCAGTGTGGAGGTTGATGTATATAATTTACCCAGTGTGGAGGTTGACGTATATAATTTACCCAGTGTGAAGGTTGACGTATATAATTTACCCAGTGTGGAGGTTGACGTATATAATTTACCCAGTGTGGAGGTTGACATATATAATTTACCCAGTGTGGAGGTTGATGTATATAATTTACCCAGTGTGGAGGTTGACGTATATAATTTACCCAGCGTGGAGGTTGATGTATATCATTTACCCAGTGTGGAGGTTGATGTATATCATTTACCCAGTGTAGAGTGTGGAGGTTGACGTATATAATTTACCCAGTGTGGAGGTTGACGTATATAATTTACCCAGTGTGGAGGTTGGCATATATAATTTACCCAGTGTGGAGGTTGATGTATATAATTTACCCAGTGTGGAGGTTGATGTATATAATTTACCCAGTGTGGAGGTTGACATATATAATTTACCCAGTGTGGAGGTTGACATGTATAATTTACCCAGTGTGGAGGTTGATGCATATAATTTACCCAGTGTGGAGGTTGACGTATATAATTTACCTAGTGTGGAGGTTGACATATATAATTTACCCAGTGTGGAGATTGACGTATATAATTTACCCAGTGTGGCGGTTGACATATATAATTTACCCAGTGTGGAGGTTGATGTATATAATTTACCCAGTGTGGAGGTTGACGTATATAATTTACCCAGTGTGGAGGTTGATGTATATAATTTACCCAGCGTGGAGGTTGACATATATAATTTACCCAGTGTGGAGGTTGATGTATATAATTTACCCAGTGTGGAGGTTGACGTATATAATTTACCCAGTGTGGAGGTTGATGTATATCATTTACCCAGTGTGGAGGTTGATACATATCATTTACCCAGTGTAGAGTGTGGAGGTTGACGTATATAATTTACCCAGTGTAGCGTTTGGTTGAAGTATAAAATTTACCCAGTGTGGAGGTTGTCGTATATAATTTACCCAGTGTGGAGGTTGACATATATAATTTACCCAGTATGGAGGTTGACGTATATAATTTAGCCAGTGTGGAGGTTGATGTATATAATTTACCCAGTGTGGAGGTTGACATATATCATTTACCCAGTGTGGAGATGACATATATAATTTACCCAGTGTGGAGGTTGACGTATACAATTTACCCAGTGTGAAGGCTGATGTATATAATTTACCCAGTGTGGAGGTTGACGTATATAATTTACACAGTGAGGAGGTTGATGTATAAAATTTACCCAGAGTGGAGGTTGATACATATCATTTACCCAGTGTGGAGGTTGACGTATATAATTTACCCAGTGTAGAGTGTTGTTGACGTATATCATTTACCCAGTGTGGAGGTTGACATATATAATTTACACATTGTGGAGGTTGATGTATATAATTTACCCAGTGTGGAGGTTGATGCATATCTTTTACCCAGTGTGGAGGTTTACGTATATAATTTACCCAGTGTGGAGGTTGATGTATAAAATTTACCCAGTGTGGAGGTTGATGCATATCTTTTACCCAGTGTGGAGGTTGACGTATATAATTTACCCAGTGTGAAGGTTGATGTATATCATTTACCCAGTGTGGAGATGACATATATAATTTACCCAGTGTGGAGGTTGACGTATACAATTTACCCAGTGTGAAGGCTGATGTATATAATTTACCCAGTGTGGAGGTTGACGTATATAATTTACACAGTGAGGAGGTTGATGTATAAAATTTACCCAGAGTGGAGGTTGATACATATCATTTACCCAGTGTGGAGGTTGACGTATATAATTTACCCAGTGTAGAGTGTGGTTGACGTATATCATTTACCCAGTGTGGAGGTTGACATATATAATTTACACATTGTGGAGGTTGATGTATATAATTTACCCAGTGTGGAGGTTGATGCATATCTTTTACCCAGTGTGGAGGTTTACGTATATAATTTACCCAGTGTGGAGGTTGATGTATAAAATTTACCCAGTGTGGAGGTTGATGCATATCTTTTACCCAGTGTGGAGGTTGACGTATATAATTTACCCAGTGTGAAGGTTGATGTATATCATTTACACAGTGTGGAGGTTGATGTATATAATTTACCAAGTGTGGAGGTTGACATATATAATTTACCCAGTGTGGAGGATGACATATATAATTTACCCAGTGTGGAGGTTGATGTATATAATTTACCCAGTGTGGAGGTTGACGTATATAATTTACCCAGTGTGGAGGTTGACGTATATAATTTTCCCAGTGTGGAGGTTGACGTATATAATTTACCCAGTGTGGAGGTTGATGTATATAATTTACCCAGTGTGGAGGTTGACGTATATAATTTACCCAGTGTGAAGGTTGACGTATATAATTTACCCAGTGTGGAGGTTGACGTATATAATTTACCCAGTGTGGAGGTTGACATATATAATTTACCCAGTGTGGAGGTTGATGTATATAATTTACCCAGTGTGGAGGTTGACGTATATAATTTACCCAGCGTGGAGGTTGATGTATATCATTTACCCAGTGTGGAGGTTGATGTATATCATTTACCCAGTGTAGAGTGTGGAGGTTGACGTATATAATTTACCCAGTGTGGAGGTTGACGTATATAATTTACCCAGTGTGGAGGTTGACATATATAATTTACCCAGTGTGGAGGTTGATGGATATAATTTACCCAGTGTGGAGGTTGATGTATATAATTTACCCAGTGTGGAGGTTGACATATATAATTTACCCAGTTTGGAGGTTGACATGTATAATTTACCCAGTGTGGAGGTTGATGCATATAATTTACCCAGTGTGGAGGTTGACGTATATAATTTACCTAGTGTGGAGGTTGACATATATAATTTACCCAGTGTGGAGATTGACGTATATAATTTACCCAGTGTGGCGGTTGACATATATAATTTACCCAGTGTGGAGGTTGATGTATATAATTTACCCAGTGTGGAGGTTGACGTATATAATTTACCCAGTGTGGAGGTTGATGTATATAATTTACCCAGCGTGGAGGTTGACATATATAATTTACCCAGTGTGGAGGTTGATGTATATAATTTACCCAGTGTGGAGGTTGACGTATATAATTTACCCAGTGTGGAGGTTGATGTATATCATTTACCCAGTGTGGAGGTTGATACATATCATTTACCCAGTGTAGAGTGTGGAGGTTGACGTATATAATTTACCCAGTGTAGCGTTTGGTTGAAGTATATAATTTACCCAGTGTGGAGGTTGTCGTATATAATTTACCCAGTGTGGAGGTTGACATATATAATTTACCCAGTATGGAGGTTTACGTATATAATTTACCCAGTGTGGAGGTTGATGTATAAAATTTACCCAGTGTGGAGGTTGATGCATATCTTTTACCCAGTGTGGAGGTTGACGTATATAATTTACCCAGTGTGAAGGTTGATGTATATCATTTACACAGTGTGGAGGTTGATGTATATAATTTACCAAGTGTGGAGGTTGACATATATAATTTACCCAGTGTGGAGGATGACATATATAATTTACCCAGTGTGGAGGTTGATGTATATAATTTACCCAGTGTGGAGGTTGACGTATATAATTTACCCAGTGTGGAGGTTGACGTATATAATTTTCCCAGTGTGGAGGTTGACGTATATAATTTACCCAGTGTGGAGGTTGATGTATATAATTTACCCAGTGTGGAGGTTGACGTATATAATTTACCCAGTGTGGAGGTTGATGTATATCATTTACCCAGAGTGGAGGTTGATACATATCATTTACCCAGTGTGGAGGTTGACGTATATAATTTACCCAGTGTAGAGTGTGGTTGACGTATATCATTTACCCAGTGTGGAGGTTGACATATATAATTTACACATTGTGGAGGTTGATGTATATAATTTACCCAGTGTGGAGGTTGATGCATATCTTTTACCCAGTGTGGAGGTTTACGTATATAATTTACCCAGTGTGGAGGTTGATGTATAAAATTTACCCAGTGTGGAGGTTGATGCATATCTTTTACCCAGTGTGGAGGTTGACGTATATAATTTACCCAGTGTGAAGGTTGATGTATATCATTTACCCAGTGTGGAGGTTGATGTATATAATTTACCAAGTGTGGAGGTTGACATATATAATTTACCCAGTGTGGAGGATGACATATATAATTTACCCAGTGTGGAGGTTGATGTATATAATTTACCCAGTGTGGAGGTTGACGTATATAATTTACCCAGTGTGGAGGTTGACGTATATAATTTTCCCAGTGTGGAGGTTGACGTATATAATTTACCCAGTGTGGAGGTTGAGGTATATAATTTACCCAGTGTGGAGGTTGACATATATAATTTACCCAGTGTGGAGGATGACGTATATAATTTACCCAGTGTGAAGGTTGACGTATATAATTTACCCAGTGTGGAGGTTGACGTATATAATTTACACAGTGAGGAGGTTGATGTATATAATTTACCCAGTGTGGAGGTTGATGCATATAATTTACCCAGTGTAGAGTGTGGTTGACGTATATCATTTACCCAGTGTGGAGTGTGGAGGTTGACGTATATAATTTACCCAGAGTAGAGTGTGGTTGACGTATATCATTTACCCAGTGTGGAGGTTGATGTATATAATTTACCCAGTGTGAAGGCTGATGTATATAATTTACCCAGTGTGGAGGTTGACATATATAATTTACACATTGAGGAGGTTGATGTATATAATTTACCCAGTGTGGAGGTTGACGTATATAATTTACCCAGAGTAGAGTGTGGTTGACGTAAATAATTTACCCAGTGTGGAGGTTGATGCATATCTTTTACCCAGTGTGGAGGTTTACGTATATAATTTACCCAGTGTGGAGGTTGATGTATAAAATTTACCCAGTGTGGAGGTTGATGCATATCTTTTACCCAGTGTGGAGGTTGACGTATATAATTTACCCAGTGTGAAGGTTGATGTATATCATTTACCCAGTGTGGAGGTTGATGTATATAATTTACCAAGTGTGGAGGTTGACATATATAATTTACCCAGTGTGGAGGATGACATATATAATTTACCCAGTGTGGAGGTTGATGTATATAATTTACCCAGTGTGGAGGTTGACGTATATAATTTAACCAGTGTGGAGGTTGACGTATATAATTTTCCCAGTGTGGAGGTTGACGTATATAATTTACCCAGTGTGGAGGTTGACGTATATAATTTACCCAGTGTGGAGATTGATGTATATCATTTACCCAGTGTGGAGGTTGATGTATATCATTTACCCAGTGTGGAGGTTGACATATATAATTTACCCAGTGTGGAGGATGATGTATATAATTTACCCAGTGTGAAGGCTGATGTATATAATTTACCCAGTGTGGAGGTTGACGTATATAATTTACACAGTGAGGAGGTTGATGTATATAATTTACCCAGTGTGGAGGTTGATGCATATAATTTACCCAGTGTGGAGGTTGACGTATATAATTTACCCAGTGTAGAGTGTGGTTGACCTATATAATTTACCCAGTGTGGAGGTTGATGTATATCATTTACCCAGTGTAGAGTGTGGTTGACGTATATCATTTACCCAGTGTGGAGTGTGGAGGTTGACGTATATAATTTACCCAGAGTAGAGTGTGGTTGAAGTATATCATTTACCCAGTGGGGAGGTTGATGTATATAATTTACCCAGTGTGAAGGCTGATGTATATAATTTACCCAGTGTGGAGGTTGACATATATAATTTACACATTGAGGAGGTTGATGTAAATAATTTACCCAGTGTGGAGGTTGATGCATATCATTTACCCAGTGTGGAGGTTGACGTATATAATTTACCCAGTGTGGAGGTTGATGTATATCATTTACCCAGTGTGGAGGTTGATACATATCATTTACCCAGTGTAGAGTGTGGAGGTTGACGTATATAATTTAGCCAGTGTAGCGTTTGGTTGAAGTATATAATTTACCCAGTGTGGAGGTTGTCGTATATAATTTACCCAGTGTGGAGGTTGACATATATAATTTACCCAGTATGGAGGTTGACGTATATAATTTAGCCAGTGTGGAGGTTGATGTATATAATTTACCCAGTGTGGAGGTTGACATATATCATTTACCCAGTGTGGAGATGACATATATAATTTACCCAGTGTGGAGGTTGACGTATACAATTTACCCAGTGTGAAGGCTGATGTATATAATTTACCCAGTGTGGAGGTTGACGTATATAATTTACACAGTGTAGAGTGTGGTTGACGTATATCATTTACCCAGTGTGGAGGTTGACATATATAATTTACACAGTGTGGAGGTTGATGTATATAATTTACCCAGTGTGGAGGTTGATGCATATCTTTTACCCAGTGTGGAGGTTGACGTATATAATTTACCCAGTGTGGAGGTTGATGTATAAAATTTACCCAGTGTGGAGGTTGATGCATATCTTTTACCCAGTGTGGAGGTTGACGTATATAATTTACCCACTGTGAAGGTTGATGTATATCATTTACCCAGTGTGGAGGTTGATGTATATAATTTACCAAGTGTGGATGTTGACATATATAATTTACCCAGTGTGGAGGATGACATATATAATTTACCCAGTGTGGAGGTTGATGTATATAATTTACCCAGTGTGGAGGTGGACGTATATAATTTACCCAGTGTGGAGGTTGACGTATATAATTTTCCCAGTGTGGAGGTTGACGTATATAATTTACCCAGTGTGGAGGTTGATGTATATAATTTACCCAGTGTGGAGGTTGACGTATATAATTTACCCAGTGTGGAGGTTGATGTATATCATTTACCCAGTGTGGAGGTTGATGTATATCATTTACCCAGTGTAGAGTGTTGAGGTTGACGTATATCATTTACCCAGTGTAGAGTGTGGTTGACGTATATAATTTACCCAGTGTAGAGTGTGGTTGACGTATATAATTTACCCAGTGTGGAGGTTGACATATATAATTTACCCAGTGTGGAGGTTGACGGATATAATTTACACAGTGAGGAGGTTGATGTATATAATTTACCCAGTGTGGAGGTTGATGCATATAATTTACCCAGTGTGGAGGTTGACGTATATAATTTACCCAGTGTAGAGTGTGGTTGACCTATATAATTTACCCAGTGTGGAGGTTGAGGTATATCATTTACCCAGTGTAGAGTGTGGTTGACGTATATCATTTACCCAGTGTGGAGTGTGGAGGTTGACGTATATAATTTACCCAGAGTAGAGTGTGGTTGATGTATATAATTTAGCCAGTGTGGAGGTTGACATATATAATTTACACATTGAGGAGGTTGATGTATATAATTTACCCAGTGTGGAGGTTGATGCATATCATTTACCCAGTGTGGAGGTTGACGTATATATTTTACCCAGAGTAGAGTGTGGTTGACGTAAATAATTTACCCAGTGTGGAGGTTGACATATATAATTTACACAGTGTGGAGGTTGATGTATATAATTTACCCAGTGTGGAGGTTGATGCATATCTTTTACCCAGTGTGGAGGTTGACGTATAGAATTTACCCAGTGTGGAGGTTGATGTATAAAATTTACCCAGTGTGGAGGTTGATGCATATCTTTTACCCAGTGTGGAGGTTGACGTATATAATTTACCCAGTCTGGAGGTTGACATATATAATTTACACAGTGTGCACGTTGACGTATTTAATTTACCCAGTGTGAAGGTTGATGTATATCATTTACCCAGTGTGGAGGTTGATGTATATAATTTACCAAGTGTGGAGGTTGATGTATATAATTTACCCAGTGTGGAGGATGACATATATAATTTACCCAGTGTGGAGGTTGATGTATATAATTTACCCAGTGTGGAGGTTGACGTATATAATTTACCCAGTGTGGAGGTTGACGTATATAATTTTCCCAGTGTGGAGGTTGACGTATATAATTTACCCAGTGTGGAGGTTGACGTATATAATTTACCCAGAGTAGAGTGTGGTTGATGTATATAATTTAGCCAGTGTGGAGGTTGACATATATAATTTACACATTGAGGAGGTTGATGTATATAATTTACCCAGTGTGGAGGTTGATGCATATCATTTACCCAGTGTGGAGGTTGACGTATATATTTTACCCAGAGTAGAGTGTGGTTGACGTAAATAATTTACCCAGTGTGGAGGTTGACATATATAATTTACACAGTGTGGAGGTTGATGTATATAATTTACCCAGTGTGGAGGTTGATGCATATCTTTTACCCAGTGTGGAGGTTGACGTATATAATTTACCCAGTGTGGAGGTTGATGTATAAAATTTACCCAGTGTGGAGGTTGATGCATATCTTTTACCCAGTGTGGAGGTTGACGTATATAATTTACCCAGTCTGGAGGTTGACATATATAATTTACACAGTGTGCACGTTGACGTATTTAATTTACCCAGTGTGAAGGTTGATGTATATCATTTACCCAGTGTGGAGGTTGATGTATATAATTTACCAAGTGTGGAGGTTGATGTATATAATTTACCCAGTGTGGAGGATGACATATATAATTTACCCAGTGTGGAGGTTGATGTATATAATTTACCCAGTGTGGAGGTTGACGTATATAATTTACCCAGTGTGGAGGTTGACGTATATAATTTTCCCAGTGTGGAGGTTGACGTATATAATTTACCCAGTGTGGAGGTTGATGTATATAATTTACCCAGTGTGGAGGTTGATGTATATAATTTACCCAGTGTGGAGGTTGATGTATATAATTTACCCAGTGTGGAGGTTGATGTATATCATTTACCCAGTGTAGAGTGTGGAGGTTGACGTATATAATTTCCCCAGTGTAGAGTGTGGTTGACGTATATAATTTACCCAGTGTGGAGGTTGACGTATATAATTTACCCAGTGTGGAGGTTGACATATATAATTTACCCAGTGTGGAGATTGACGTATATAATTTACCCAGTGTGGAGGTTGATGTATATAATTTACCCAGTGTGGAGGTTGACATATATAATTTACCCATTGTGGACGTTGACATATATAATTTACCCAGTGTGGAGGATGACGTATATAATTTACCCAGTGTGAAGGCTGATGTATATAATTTACCCAGTGTGGAGGTTGACGTATATAATTTACACAGTGAGGAGGTTGATGTATATAATTTACCCAGTGTGGAGGTTGATGCATATAATTTACCCAGTGTGGAGCTTGACGTATATAATTTATCCAGTGTAGAGTGTGGTTGACCTATATAATTTACCCAGTGTGGAGGTTGATGTATATCATTTACCCAGTGTGAAGGCTGATGTATATAATTTACCCAGTGTGGAGGTTGACGTATATCATTTACACAGTGAGGAGGTTGATGTATATAATTTACCCAGTGTGAAGGCTGATGTATATAATTTACCCAGTGTGGAGGTTGACGTATATAATTTACACAGTGAGGAGGTTGATGTATATAATTTACCCAGTGTGGAGGTTGAAGCATATCATTTACCCAGTGTGGAGAATGACGTATATAATTTACCCAGTGTAGAGTGTGGTTGACCTATATAATTTACCCAGTGTGGAGGTTGATGTATATAATTTACCCAGTGTGAAGGCTGATGTATATAATTTACCCAGTGTGGAGGTTGATGTATATCATTTACCCAGTGTAGAGTGTGGTTGACGTATATCATTTACCCAGTGTGGAGTGTGGAGGTTGACGTATATAATTTACCCAGAGTAGAGTGTGGTTGATGTATATAATTTAGCCAGTGTGGAGGTTGACATATATAATTTACACATTGAGGAGGTTGATGTATATAATTTACCCAGTGTGGAGGTTGATGCATATCATTTACCCAGTGTGGAGGTTGACGTATATATTTTACCCAGAGTAGAGTGTGGTTGACGTAAATAATTTACCCAGAGTGGAGGTTGACATATATAATTTACACAGTGTGGAGGTTGATGTATATAATTTACCCAGTGTGGAGGTTGATGCATATCTTTTACCCAGTGTGGAGGTTGACGTATAGAATTTACCCAGTGTGGAGGTTGATGTATAAAATTTACCCAGTGTGGAGGTTGATGCATATCTTTTACCCAGTGTGGAGGTTGACGTATATAATTTACCCAGTCTGGAAGTTGACATATATAATTTACACAGTGTGCACGTTGACGTATTTAATTTACCCAGTGTGAAGGTTGATGTATATCATTTACCCAGTGTGGAGGTTGATGTATATAATTTACCAAGTGTGGAGGTTGATGTATATAATTTACCCAGTGTGGAGGATGACATATATAATTTACCCAGTGTGGAGGTTGATGTATATAATTTACCCAGTGTGGAGGTTGACGTATATAATTTACCCAGTGTGGAGGTTGACGTATATAATTTTCCCAGTGTGGAGGTTGACGTATATAATTTACCCAGTGTGGAGGTTGATGTATATAATTTACACAGTGTGGAGGTTGACGTATATAATTTACCCAGTGTGGAGGTTGATGTATATCATTTACCCAGTGTGGAGGTTGATGTATATCATTTACCCAGTGTAGAGTGTGGAGGTTGACGTATATCATTTACCCAGTGTAGAGTGTGGTTGACGTATATAATTTACCCAGTGTAGAGTGTGGTTGACGTATATAATTTACCCAGTGTGGAGGTTGACATATATAATTTACCCAGTGTGGAGGTTGACGGATATAATTTACACAGTGAGGAGGTTGATGTATATAATTTACCCAGTGTGGAGGTTGATGCATATAATTTACCCAGTGTGGAGGTTGACGTATATAATTTACCCAGTGTAGAGTGTGGTTGACCTATATAATTTACCCAGTGTGGAGGTTGATGTATATCATTTACCCAGTGTAGAGTGTGGTTGACGTATATCATTTACCCAGTGTGGAGTGTGGAGGTTGACGTATATAATTTACCCAGAGTAGAGTGTGGTTGATGTATATAATTTAGCCAGTGTGGAGGTTGACATATATAATTTACACATTGAGGAGGTTGATGTATATAATTTACCCAGTGTGGAGGTTGATGCATATCATTTACCCAGTGTGGAGGTTGACGTATATATTTTACCCAGAGTAGAGTGTGGTTGACGTAAATAATTTACCCAGTGTGGAGTTTGACATATATAATTTACACAGTGTGGAGGTTGATGTATATAATTTACCCAGTGTGGAGGTTGATGCATATCTTTTACCCAGTGTGGAGGTTGACGTATATAATTTACCCAGTGTGGAGGTTGATGTATAAAATTTACCCAGTGTGGAGGTTGATGCATATCTTTTACCCAGTGTGGAGGTTGACGTATATAATTTACCCAGTCTGGAGGTTGACATATATAATTTACACAGTGTGCACGTTGACGTATTTAATTTACCCAGTGTGAAGGTTGATGTATATCATTTACCCAGTGTGGAGGTTGATGTATATAATTTACCAAGTGTGGAGGTTGATGTATATAATTTACCCAGTGTGGAGGATGACATATATAATTTACCCAGTGTGGAGGTTGATGTATATAATTTACCCAGTGTGGAGGTTGACGTATATAATTTACCCAGTGTGGAGGTTGACGTATATAATTTTCCCAGTGTGGAGGTTGACGTATATAATTTACCCAGTGTGGAGGTTGATGTATATAATTTACCCAGTGTGGAGGTTGATGTATATCATTTACCCAGTGTAGAGTGTGGAGGTTGACGTATATAATTTCCCCAGTGTAGAGTGTGGTTGACGTATATAATTTACCCAGTGTGGAGGTTGACGTATATAATTTACCCAGTGTGGAGGTTGACATATATAATTTACCCAGTGTGGAGATTGACGTATATAATTTAACCAGTGTGGAGGTTGATGTATATAATTTACCCAGTGTGGAGGTTGACATATATAATTTACCCATTGTGGACGTTGACATATATAATTTACCCAGTGTGGAGGATGACGTATATAATTTACCCAGTGTGAAGGCTGATGTATATAATTTACCCAGTGTGGAGGTTGACGTATATAATTTACACAGTGAGGAGGTTGATGTATATAATTTACCCAGTGTGGAGGTTGATGCATATAATTTACCCAGTGTGGAGCTTGACGTATATAATTTATCCAGTGTAGAGTGTGGTTGACCTATATAATTTACCCAGTGTGGAGGTTGATGTATATCATTTACCCAGTGTGAAGGCTGATGTATATAATTTACCCAGTGTGGAGGTTGACGTATATAATTTACACAGTGAGGAGGTTGATGTATATAATTTACCCAGTGTGAAGGCTGATGTATATAATTTACCCAGTGTGGAGGTTGACGTATATAATTTACACAGTGAGGAGGTTGATGTATATAATTTACCCAGTGTGGAGGTTGAAGCATATCATTTACCCAGTGTGGAGAATGACGTATATAATTTACCCAGTGTAGAGTGTGGTTGACCTATATAATTTACCCAGTGTGGAGGTTGATGTATATAATTTACCCAGTGTGAAGGCTGATGTATATAATTTACCCAGTGTGGAGGTTGACGTATATAATTTACACAGTGAGGAGGTTGATGTATATAATTTTCCCAGTGTGAAGGATGATGCATATCATTTACCCAGTGTGAAGGTTGACGTATATAATTTACCCATTGTAGAGTGTGGTTGATCCATATCATTTACCCAGTGTGGAGTTTGACGTATATAATTTACCCAGTGTAGAGTGTGGTTGACGTATATAATTTACCCAGTGTGGAGGTTGACATATATAATTTACACAGTGTGGAGGTTGATGTATATAATTTACCCAGTGTGAAGGCTGATGCATATCATTTACACAGTGTGGAGGTTGACATATATAATTTACCCAGTGTGGAGGTTGACGTATATAATTTACCCAGTGTGGAGGTTGACGTATATAATTTACACAGTGTGGAGGTTGACGTATATAATTTACCCAGTGTGGAGGTTGATGTATATCATTTACCCAGTGTGGAGGTTGATGTATATCATTTACCCAGTGTGGAGGTTGACGTATATAATTTACCCAGTTTGGAGGTTGACATATATAATTTACACAGTGTGGAGGTTGACGAATATAATTTACCCAGTGTGGAGGTTGATGTATATCATTTACCCAATGTGGAGGTTGATGTATATAATTTACCCAGTGTGGAGGTTGACGTATATAATTTACCCAGTGTGGAGTATGATGTATATAATTTACCCAGTGTGGAGGTTGACGTATATAATTTACCCAGTGTGGAGGTTGATGTATATAATTTACCCAGCGTGGAGGTTGACATATATAATTTACACAGTGTGGAGGTTGATGTATATCATTTACCCAGTGTGGAGGTTGATGTATATAATTTAACAAGTGTGGAGATTGACGTATATAATTTACACAGTGTGGAGGATGACATATATAATTTACCCAGTGTGGAGGTTGACGGATATAATTTACCCAGTGTGGAGGTTGACGTATATAATTTACACAGTGAGGAGGTTGATGTATATAATTTACCCAGTGTGAAGGCTGATGTATATAATTTACCCAGTGTGGAGGTTGACGTATATAATTTACACAGTGAGGAGGTTGATGTATATAATTTACCCAGTGTGGAGGTTGAAGCATATCATTTACCCAGTGTGGAGAATGACGTATATAATTTACCCAGTGTAGAGTGTGGTTGACCTATATAATTTACCCAGTGTGGAGGTTGATGTATATAATTTACCCAGTGTGAAGGCTGATGTATATAATTTACCCAGTGTGGAGGTTGACGTATATAATTTACACAGTGAGGAGGTTGATGTATATAATTTTCCCAGTGTGAAGGATGATGCATATCATTTACCCAGTGTGGAGGTTGACGTATATCATTTACCCAGTGTAGAGTGTGGTTGATCCATATCATTTACCCAGTGTGGAGGTTGACGTATATAATTTACCCACTGTAGAGTGTGGTTGACGTATATCATTTACCCAGTGTGGAGGTTGATGTATATCATTTACCCAGTGTAGAGTGTGGAGGTTGACGTATATAATTTCCCCAGTGTAGAGTGTGGTTGACGTATATAATTTACCCAGTGTGGAGGTTGACGTATATAATTTACCCAGTGTGGAGGTTGACATATATAATTTACCCAGTGTGGAGATTGACGTATATAATTTACCCAGTGTGGAGGTTGATGTATATAATTTACCCAGTGTGGAGGTTGACATATATAATTTACCCAGTGTGGAGGTTGACATATATAATTTACCCAGTGTGGAGGATGACGTATATAATTTACCCAGTGTGAAGGCTGATGTATATAATTTACCCAGTGTGGAGGTTGACGTATATAATTTACACAGTGAGGAGGTTGATGTATATAATTTACCCAGTGTGGAGGTTGATGCATATAATTTACCCAGGTTGGAGGTTGACGTATATAATTTATCCAGTGTAGAGTGTGGTTGACCTATATAATTTACCCAGTGTGGAGGTTGATGTATATCATTTACCCAGTGTAAAGGCTGATGTATATAATTTACCCAGTGTGGAGGTTGACGTATATAATTTACACAGTGAGGAGGTTGATGTATATAATTTACCCAGTGTGGAGGTTGAAGCATATCATTTACCCAGTGTGGAGAATGACGTATATAATTTAACCAGTGTAGAGTGTGGTTGACCTATATAATTTACCCAGTGTGGAGGTTGATGTATATAATTTACCCAGTGTGAAGGCTGATGTATATAATTTACCCAGTGTGGAGGTTGACGTATATAATTTACACAGTGAGGAGGTTGATGTATATAATTTTCCCAGTGTGAAGGATGATGCATATCATTTACCCAGTGTGGAGGTTGACGTATATAATTTACCCATTGTAGAGTGTGGTTGATCCATATCATTTACCCAGTGTGGAGTTTGACGTATATAATTTACCCAGGGTAGAGTGTGGTTGACGTATATAATTTACCCAGTGTGGAGGTTGACATATATAATTTACACAGTGTGGAGGTTGATGTATATAATTTACCCAGTGTGAAGGCTGATGCATATCATTTACACAGTGTGGAGGTTGACGTATATAATTTACCCAGTGTGGAGGTTGACGTATATAATTTACCCAGTGTGGAGGTTGACGTATATAATTTACACAGTGTGGAGGTTGACGTATATAATTTACCCAGTGTGGAGGTTGATGTATATCATTTACCCAGTGTGGAGGTTGATGTATATCATTTACCCAGTGTGGAGGTTGACGTATATAATTTACCCAGTGTGGAGGTTGACGAAAATAATTTACCCAGTGTGGAGATTGATGTATATCATTTACCCAATGTGGAGGTTGATGTATATAATTTACCCAGTGTGGAGGATGACATATATAACTTACCCAGTGTGGAGGTTGATGTATATAATTTACCCAGTGTGGAGGTTGACGTATATAATTTACCCAGTGTGGAGGTTGACGTATATAATTTTCCCAGTGTGGAGGTTGACGTATATAATTTACCCAGTGTGGAGGTTGATGTATATAATTTACCCAGTGTGGAGGTTGACGTATATAATTTACCCAGTGTGGAGGTTGATGTATATCATTTACCCAGTGTGGAGGTTGATGTATATCATTTACCCAGTGTAGAGTGTGGAGGTTGACGTATATAATTTCCCAAGTGTAGAGTGTGGTTGACGTATATAATTTACCCAGTGTGGAGGTTGACGTATATAATTTACCCAGTGTGGAGGTTGACATATATAATTTACCCAGTGTGGAGATTGACGTATATAATTTACCCAGTGTGGAGGTTGATGTATATAATTTACCCAGTGTGGAGGTTGACATATATAATTTACCCATTGTGGACGTTGACATATATAATTTACCCAGTGTGGAGGATGACGTATATAATTTACCCAGTGTGAAGGCTGATGTATATAATTTACCCAGTGTGGAGGTTGACGTATATAATTTACACAGTGAGGAGGTTGATGTATATAATTTACCCAGTGTGGAGGTTGATGCATATAATTTAACCAGTGTGGAGGTTGACGTATATAATTTATCCAGTGTAGAGTGTGGTTGACCTATATAATTTACCCAGTGTGGAGGTTGATGTATATCATTTACCCAGTGTGAAGGCTGATGTATATAATTTACCCAGTGTGGAGGTTGACGTATATAATTTACACAGTGAGGAGGTTGATGTATATAATTTACCCAGTGTGAAGGCTGATGTATATAATTTACCCAGTGTGGAGGTTGACGTATATAATTTACACAGTGAGGAGGTTGATGTATATAATTTACCCAGTGTGGAGGTTGAAGCATATCATTTACCCAGTGTGGAGAATGACGTATATAATTTACCCAGTGTAGAGTGTGGTTGACCTATATAATTTACCCAGTGTGGAGGTTGATGTATATAATTTACCCAGTGTGAAGGCTGATGTATATAATTTACCCAGTGTGGAGGTTGACGTATATAATTTACACAGTGAGGAGGTTGATGTATATAATTTTCCCAGTGTGAAGGATGATGCATATCATTTACCCAGTGTGGAGGTTGACGTATATAATTTACCCATTGTAGAGTGTGGTTGATCCATATCATTTACCCAGTGTGGAGTTTGACGTATATAATTTACCCAGTGTAGAGTGTGGTTGACGTATATAATTTACCCAGTGTGGAGGTTGACATATATAATTTACACAGTGTGGAGGTTGATGTATATAATTTACCCAGTGTGAAGGCTGATGCATATCATTTACACAGTGTGGAGGTTGACGTATATAATTTACCCAGTGTGGAGGTTGACGTATATAATTTACCCAGTGTGGAGGTTGACGTATATAATTTACACAGTGTGGAGGTTGACGTATATAATTTACCCAGTGTGGAGGTTGATGTATATCATTTACCCAGTGTGGAGGTTGATGTATATCATTTACCCAGTGTGGAGGTTGACGTATATAATTTACCCAGTGTGGAGGTTGACATATATAATTTACACAGTGTGGAGGTTGACGAAAATAATTTACCCAGTGTGGAGGTTGATGTATATCATTTACCCAATGTGGAGGTTGATGTATATAATTTACCCAGTGTGGAGGTTTACGTATATAATTTACCCAGTGTGGAGGTTGATGTATATCATTTACCCAGTGTGGAGGTTGATGTATATCATTTACCCAGTGTAGAGTGTGGAGGTTGACGTATATAATTTCCCCAGTGTAGAGTGTGGTTGACGTATATAATTTACCCAGTGTGGAGGTTGACGTATATAATTTACCCAGTGTGGAGGTTGACATATATAATTTACCCAGTGTGGAGATTGACGTATATAATTTACCCAGTGTGGAGGTTGATGTATATAATTTACCCAGTGTGGAGGTTGACATATATAATTTACCCATTGTGGACGTTGACATATATAATTTACCCAGTGTGGAGGATGACGTATATAATTTACCCAGTGTGAAGGCTGATGTATATAATTTACCCAGTGTGGAGGTTGACGTATATAATTTACACAGTGAGGAGGTTGATGTATATAATTTACCCAGTGTGGAGGTTGATGCATATAATTTAACCAGTGTGGAGGTTGACGTATATAATTTATCCAGTGTAGAGTGTGGTTGACCTATATAATTTACCCAGTGTGGAGGTTGATGTATATCATTTACCCAGTGTGAAGGCTGATGTATATAATTTACCCAGTGTGGAGGTTGACGTATATAATTTACACAGTGAGGAGGTTGATGTATATAATTTACCCAGTGTGAAGGCTGATGTATATAATTTACCCAGTGTGGAGGTTGACGTATATAATTTACACAGTGAGGAGGTTGATGTATATAATTTACCCAGTGTGGAGGTTGAAGCATATCATTTACCCAGTGTGGAGAATGACGTATATAATTTACCCAGTGTAGAGTGTGGTTGACCTATATAATTTACCCAGTGTGGAGGTTGATGTATATAATTTACCCAGTGTGAAGGCTGATGTATATAATTTACCCAGTGTGGAGGTTGACGTATATAATTTACCCAGTGTAGAGTGTGGTTGACCTATATAATTTACCCAGTGTGGAGGTTGATGTATATAATTTACCCAGTGTGAAGGCTGATGTATATAATTTACCCAGTGTGGAGGTTGACGTATATAATTTACACAGTGAGGAGGTTGATGTATATAATTTTCCCAGTGTGAAGGATGATGCATATCATTTACCCAGTGTGGAGGTTGACGTATATAATTTACCCATTGTAGAGTGTGGTTGATCCATATCATTTACCCAGTGTGGAGTTTGACGTATATAATTTACCCAGTGTAGAGTGTGGTTGACGTATATAATTTACCCAGTGTGGAGGTTGACATATATAATTTACACAGTGTGGAGGTTGATGTATATAATTTACCCAGTGTGAAGGCTGATGCATATCATTTACACAGTGTGGAGGTTGACGTATATAATTTACCCAGTGTGGAGGTTGACGTATATAATTTACCCAGTGTGGAGGTTGACGTATATAATTTACACAGTGTGGAGGTTGACGTATATAATTTACAAGTGTGGAGGTTGATGTATATCATTTTCCCAGTGTGGAGGTTGATGTATATCATTTACCCAGTGTGGAGGTTGACGTATATAATTTACCCAGTGTGGAGGTTGACATATATAATTTACACAGTGTGGAGGTTGACGAAAATAATTTACCCAGTGTGGAGGTTGATGTATATCATTTACCCAATGTGGAGGTTGATGTATATAATTTACCCAGTGTGGAGGTTGACGTATATAATTTACCCAGTGTGGAGTATGATGTATATAATTTACCCAGTGTGGAGGTTGACGTATATAATTTACCCAGTGTGGAGGTTGATGTATATAATTTACCCAGCGTGGAGTTTGACATATATAATTTACACAGTGTGGAGGTTGATGTATATCATTTACCCAGTGTGGAGGTTGATGTATATAATTTAACAAGTGTGGAGATTGACGTATATAATTTACACAGTGTGGAGGATGACATATATAATTTACCCAGTGTGGAGGTTGACGGATATAATTTACCCAGTGTGGAGGTTGACGTATATAATTTACACAGTGAGGAGGTTGATGTATATAATTTACCCAGTGTGAAGGCTGATGTATATAATTTACCCAGTGTGGAGGTTGACGTATATAATTTACACAGTGAGGAGGTTGATGTATATAATTTACCCAGTGTGGAGGTTGAAGCATATCATTTACCCAGTGTGGAGAATGACGTATATAATTTACCCAGTGTAGAGTGTGGTTGACCTATATAATTTACCCAGTGTGGAGGTTGATGTATATAATTTACCCAGTGTGAAGGCTGATGTATATAATTTACCCAGTGTGGAGGTTGACGTATATAATTTACACAGTGAGGAGGTTGATGTATATAATTTTCCCAGTGTGAAGGATGATGCATATCATTTACCCAGTGTGGAGGTTGACGTATATAATTTACCCAGTGTAGAGTGTGGTTGATCCATATCATTTACCCAGTGTGGAGGTTGACATATATAATTTACCCACTGTAGAGTGTGGTTGACGTATATAATTTACCCAGTGTGGAGGTTGATGTATATCATTTACCCAGTGTGGAGGTTGATGTATATCATTTACCCAGTGTAGAGTGTGGAGGTTGACGTATATAATTTACCCAGTGTAGAGTGTGGTTGACGTATATAATTTACCCAGTGTGGAGGTTGACGTATATAATTTACCCAGTGTGGAGGTTGACATATATAATTTACCCAGTGTGGAGATTGACGTATATAATTTACCCAGTGTGGAGGTTGATGTATATAATTTACCCAGTGTGGAGGTTGACATATATAATTTACCCAGTGTGGAGGTTGACATATATAATTTACCCAGTGTGGAGGATGACGTATATAATTTACCCAGTGTGAAGGCTGATGTATATAATTTACCCAGTGTGGAGGTTGACGTATATAATTTACACAGTGAGGAGGTTGATGTATATAATTTATCCAGTGTAGAGTGTGGTTGACCTATATAATTTACCCAGTGTGGAGGTTGATGTATATCATTTACCCAGTGTGAAGGCTGATGTATATAATTTACCCAGTGTGGAGGTTGACGTATATAATTTACACAGTGTGGAGGTTGACGTATATAATTTACCCAGTGTGGAGATTGATGTATATCATTTACCCAGTGTGGAGGTTGATGTATATCATTTACCCAGTGTGGAGGTTGACGTATATAATTTACCCAGTGTGGAGGTTGCCATATATAATTTACACATTGTGGAGATTGACGAAAATAATTTACCCAGTGTGGAGGTTGATGTATATAATTTACCAAATGTGGAGGTTGATGTATATAATTTACCCAGTGTGGAGGTTGACGTATATAATTTACCCAGTGTGGAGTATGATGTATATAATTTACCCAGTGTGGAGGTTGACGTATATAATTTACCCAGTGTGGAGGTTGATGTATATAATTTACCCAGCGTGGAGGTTGACATATATAATTTACACAGTGTGGAGGTTGATGTATATAATTTACCCAGTGTGAAGGTTGATGTATATCATTTACCCAGTGTGGAGGTTGATGTATATAATATAACAAGTGTGGAGATTGACGTATATAATTTACACAGTGTGGAGGATGACATATATAATTTACCCAGTGTGGAGGTTGACGGATATAATTTACCCAGTGTGGAGGTTGACGTATATAATTTACACAGTGAGGAGGTTGATGTATATAATTTACCCAGTGTGAAGGCTGATGTATATAATTTACCCAGTGTGGAGGTTGACGTATATAATTTACACAGTGAGGAGGTTGATGTATATAATTTACCCAGTGTGGAAGTTGAAGCATATCATTTACCCAGTGTGGAGAATGACGTATATAATTTACCCAGTGTAGAGTGTGGTTGACCTATATAATTTACCCAGTGTGGAGGTTGATGTATATAATTTACCCAGTGTGAAGGCTGATGTATATAATTTACCCAGTGTGGAGTTTGACGTATATAATTTACACAGTGAGGAGGTTGATGTATATAATTTTCCCAGTGTGAAGGATGATGCATATCATTTACCCAGTGTGGAGGTTGACGTATATAATTTACCCAGTGTAGAGTGTGGTTGATCCATATCATTTACCCAGTGTGGAGGTTGACGTATATAATTTACCCAGTGTAGAGTGTAGTTGACGTATATAATTTACCCAGTGTGGAGGTTGACATATATAATTTACACAGTGTGGAGGTTGATGTATATAATTTACCCATTGTGAAGGCTGATGCATATCATTTACACAGTGTGGAGGTTGACGTATATAATTTACCCAGTGTGGAGGTTGACGTATATAATTTACCCAGTGTGGAGGTTGACGTATATAATTTACACAGTGTGGAGGTTGACGTATATAATTTACCCAGTGTGGAGATGGATGTATATCATTTACTCAGTGTGGAGGTTGATGTATATCATTTACCCAGTGTGGAGGTTGACGTATATAATTTACCCAGTGTGGAGGTTGACATATATAATTTACACAGTGTGGAGGTTGACGAAAATAATTTACCCAGTGTGGAGGTTGATGTATATCATTTACCCAGTGTGGAGGTTGATGTATATAATTTACCCAGTGTGGAGGTTGACGTATATAATTTACCCAGTGTGGAGGTTGACGTATATAATTTACCCAGTGTGGAGGTTGACGTATATAATTTACACAGTGTGGAGGTTGACGTATATAATTTACCCATTGTGGAGGTTGATGTATATCATTTACCCAGTGTGGAGGTTGATGTATATCATTTACCCAGTGTGGAGGTTGACGTATATAATTTACCCAGTGTGGAGTTTGACATATATAATTTACACAGTGTGGAGGTTGACGAAAATAATTTACCCAGTGTGGAGGTTGATGTATATCATTTACCCAATGTGGAGGTTGATGTATATAATTTACCCAGTGTGGAGGTTGACGTATATAATTTACCCAGTGTGGAGTATGATGTATATAATTTACCCAGCGTGGAGGTTGACATATATAATTTACACAGTGTGGAGGTTGATGTATATAATTTACCCAGTGTGAAGGTTGATGTATATCATTTACCCAGTGTGGAGGTTGATGTATATAATTTAACAAGTGTGGAGATTGACGTATATAATTTACACAGTGTGGAGGATGACATATATAATTTACCCAGTGTGGAGGTTGACGGATATAATTTACCCAGTGTGGAGGTTGACGTATATAATTTACACAGTGAGGAGGTTGATGTATATAATTTACCCAGTGTGAAGGCTGATGTATATAATTTACCCAGTGTGGAGGTTGACGTATATAATTTACACAGTGAGGCGGTTGATGTATATAATTTACCCAGTGTGGAGGTTGAAGCATATCATTTACCCAGTGTGGAGAATGACGTATATAATTTACCCAGTGTAGAGTGTGGTTGACCTATATAATTTACCCAGTGTGGAGGTTGATGTATATAATTTACCCAGTGTGAAGGCTGATGTATATAATTTACCCAGTGTGGAGGTTGACGTATATAATTTACACAGTGAGGAGGTTGATGTATATAATTTTCCCAGTGTGAAGGATGATGCATATCATTTACCCAGTGTGGAGGTTGACGTATATAATTTACCCAGTGTAGAGTGTGGTTGATCCATATCATTTACCCAGTGTGGAGGTTGACGTATATAATTTACCCAGTGTAGAGTGTGGTTGACGTATATAATTTACCCAGTGTGGAGGTTGACATATATAATTTACACAGTGTGGAGGTTGATGTATATAATTTACCCATTGTGAAGGCTGATGCATATCATTTACACAGTGTGGAGGTTGACGTATATAATTTACCCAGTGTGGAGGTTGACGTATATAATTTACCCAGTGTGGAGGTTGACGTATATAATTTACCCAGTGTGGAGGTTGATGTATATCATTTACCCAGTGTGGAGGTTGACGTATATAATTTACCCAGTGTGGAGGTTGACATATATAATTTACACAGTGTGGAGGTTGACGAAAATAATTTACCCAGTGTGGAGGTTGATGTATATCATTTACCCAATGTGGAGGTTGATGTATATAATTTACCCAGTGTGGAGGTTGACGTATATAATTTACCCAGTGTGGAGTATGATGTATATAATTTACCCAGTGTGGAGGTTGACGTATATAATTTACCCAGTGTGGAGGTTGATGTATATAATTTACCCAGCGTGGAGGTTGACATATATAATTTACACAGTGTGGAGGTTGATGTATATAATTTACCCAGTGTGAAGGTTGATGTATATCATTTACCCAGTGTGGAGGTTGATGTATATAATTTAACAAGTGTGGAGATTGACGTATATAATTTACACAGTGTGGAGGATGACATATATAATTTACCCAGTGTGGAGGTTGACGGATATAATTTACCCAGTGTGGAGGTTGACGTATATAATTTACACAGTGAGGAGGTTGATGTATATAATTTACCCAGTGTGAAGGCTGATGTATATAATTTACCCAGTGTGGAGGTTGACGTATATAATTTACACAGTGAGGAGGTTGATGTATATAATTTACCCAGTGTGGAGGTTGAAGCATATCATTTACCCAGTGTGGAGAATGACGTATATAATTTACCCAGTGTAGAGTGTGGTTGACCTATATAATTTACCCAGTGTGGAGGTTGATGTATATAATTTACCCAGTGTGAAGGCTGATGTATATAATTTACCCAGTGTGGAGGTTGACGTATATAATTTACACAGTGAGGAGGTTGATGTATATAATTTTCCCAGTGTGAAGGATGATGCATATCATTTACCCAGTGTGGAGGTTGACGTATATAATTTACTCAGTGTAGAGTGTGGTTGATCCATATCATTTACCCAGTGTGGAGGTTGACGTATATAATTTACCCAGTGTAGAGTGTGGTTGACGTATATAATTTACCCAGTGTGGAGGTTGACATATATAATTTACACAGTGTGGAGGTTGATGTATATAATTTACCCATTGTGAAGGCTGATGCATATCATTTACACAGTGTGGAGGTTGACGTATATAATTTACCCAGTGTGGAGGTTGACGTATATAATTTACCCAGTGTGGAGGTTGACGTATATAATTTACACAGTGTGGAGGTTGACGTATATAATTTACCCAGTGTGGAGATGGATGTATATCATTTACCCAGTGTGGAGGTTGATGTATATCATTTACCCAGTGTGGAGGTTGACGTATATAATTTACCCAGTATGGAGGTTGACATATATAATTTACACAGTGTGGAGGTTGACGAAAATAATTTACCCAGTGTGGAGGTTGATGTATATCATTTACCCAGTGTGGAGGTTGATGTATATAATTTACCCAGTGTGGAGGTTGACGTATATAATTTACCCAGTGTGGAGTATGATGTATATAATTTACCCAGTGTGGAGGTTGACGTATATAATTTACCCAGTGTGGAGGTTGATGTATATAATTTACCCAGCGTGGAGGTTGACATATATAATTTACACAGTGTGGAGGTTGATGTATATAATTTAGCCAGTGTGGAGGTTGACATATATAATTTACCCAGTGTGGAGGTTGATGTATATCATTTACCCAGTGTGGAGGTTGATGCATATCATTTACCCAGTGTAGAGTGTGGAGGTTGACGTATATAATTTACCCAGTGTAGAGTGTGGTTGACGTATATAATTTACCCAGTGTGGAGGTTGACATATATAATTTACCCAGTGTGGAGGTTGACATATATAATTTACACATTGTGGAGGTTGACGAAAATAATTTACCCAGTGTGGAGGTTGATGTATATAATTTACCAAATGTGGAGGTTGATGTATATAATTTACCCAGTGTGGAGGTTGACGTATATAATTTACCCAGTGTGGAGTATGATGTATATAATTTACCCAGTGTGGAGGTTGACGTATATAATTTACCCAGTGTGGAGGTTGATGTATATAATTTACCCAGCGTGGAGGTTGACATATATAATTTACCCAGTGTGAAGGTTGATGTATATCATTTACCCAGTGTGGAGGTTGATGTATATAATTTAACAAGTGTGGAGATTGACGTATATAATTTACACAGTGTGGAGGATGACATATATAATTTACCCAGTGTGGAGGTTGACGGATATAATTTACCCAGTGTGGAGGTTGACGTATATAATTTACACAGTGAGGAGGTTGATGTATATAATTTACCCAGTGTGAAGGCTGATGTATATAATTTACCCAGTGTGGAGGTTGACGTATATAATTTACACAGTGAGGAGGTTGATGTATATAATTTACCCAGTGTGGAGGTTGAAGCATATCATTTACCCAGTGTGGAGAATGACGTATATAATTTACCCAGTGTAGAGTGTGGTTGACCTATATAATTTACCCAGTGTGGAGGTTGATGTATATAATTTACCCAGTGTGAAGGCTGATGTATATAATTTACCCAGTGTGGAGGTTGACGTATATAATTTACACAGTGAGGAGGTTGATGTATATAATTTTCCCAGTGTGAAGGATGATGCATATCATTTACCCAGTGTGGAGGTTGACGTATATAATTTACTCAGTGTAGAGTGTGGTTGATCCATATCATTTACCCAGTGTGGAGGTTGACGTATATAATTTACCCAGTGTAGAGTGTGGTTGACGTATATAATTTACCCAGTGTGGAGGTTGACATATATAATTTACACAGTGTGGAGGTTGATGTATATAATTTACCCATTGTGAAGGCTGATGCATATCATTTACACAGTGTGGAGGTTGACGTATATAATTTACCCAGTGTGGAGGTTGACGTATATAATTTACCCAGTGTGGAGGTTGACGTATATAATTTACCCAGTGTGGAGGTTGATGTATATCATTTACCCAGTGTGGAGGTTGACGTATATAATTTACCCAGTGTGGAGGTTGACATATATAATTTACACAGTGTGGAGGTTGACGAAAATAATTTACCCAGTGTGGAGGTTGATGTATATCATTTACCCAATGTGGAGGTTGATGTATATAATTTACCCAGTGTGGAGGTTGACGTATATAATTTACCCAGTGTGGAGTATGATGTATATAATTTACCCAGTGTGGAGGTTGACGTATATAATTTACCCAGTGTGGAGGTTGATGTATATAATTTACCCAGCGTGGAGGTTGACATATATAATTTACACAGTGTGGAGGTTGATGTATATAATTTACCCAGTGTGAAGGTTGATGTATATCATTTACCCAGTGTGGAGGTTGATGTATATAATTTAACAAGTGTGGAGATTGACGTATATAATTTACACAGTGTGGAGGATGACATATATAATTTACCCAGTGTGGAGGTTGACGGATATAATTTACCCAGTGTGGAGGTTGACGTATATAATTTACACAGTGAGGAGGTTGATGTATATAATTTACCCAGTGTGAAGGCTGATGTATATAATTTACCCAGTGTGGAGGTTGACGTATATAATTTACACAGTGAGGAGGTTGATGTATATAATTTACCCAGTGTGGAGGTTGAAGCATATCATTTACCCAGTGTGGAGAATGACGTATATAATTTACCCAGTGTAGAGTGTGGTTGACCTATATAATTTACCCAGTGTGGAGGTTGATGTATATAATTTACCCAGTGTGAAGGCTGATGTATATAATTTACCCAGTGTGGAGGTTGACGTATATAATTTACACAGTGAGGAGGTTGATGTATATAATTTTCCCAGTGTGAAGGATGATGCATATCATTTACCCAGTGTGGAGGTTGACGTATATAATTTACTCAGTGTAGAGTGTGGTTGATCCATATCATTTACCCAGTGTGGAGGTTGACGTATATAATTTACCCAGTGTAGAGTGTGGTTGACGTATATAATTTACCCAGTGTGGAGGTTGACATATATAATTTACACAGTGTGGAGGTTGATGTATATAATTTACCCATTGTGAAGGCTGATGCATATCATTTACACAGTGTGGAGGTTGACGTATATAATTTACCCAGTGTGGAGGTTGACGTATATAATTTACCCAGTGTGGAGGTTGACGTATATAATTTACACAGTGTGGAGGTTGACGTATATAATTTACCCAGTGTGGAGATGGATGTATATCATTTACCCAGTGTGGAGGTTGATGTATATCATTTACCCAGTGTGGAGGTTGACGTATATAATTTACCCAGTATGGAGGTTGACATATATAATTTACACAGTGTGGAGGTTGACGAAAATAATTTACCCAGTGTGGAGGTTGATGTATATCATTTACCCAGTGTGGAGGTTGATGTATATAATTTACCCAGTGTGGAGGTTGACGTATATAATTTACCCAGTGTGGAGTATGATGTATATAATTTACCCAGTGTGGAGGTTGACGTATATAATTTACCCAGTGTGGAGGTTGATGTATATAATTTACCCAGCGTGGAGGTTGACATATATAATTTACACAGTGTGGAGGTTGATGTATATAATTTAGCCAGTGTGGAGGTTGACATATATAATTTACCCAGTGTGGAGGTTGATGTATATCATTTACCCAGTGTGGAGGTTGATGCATATCATTTACCCAGTGTAGAGTGTGGAGGTTGACGTATATAATTTACCCAGTGTAGAGTGTGGTTGACGTATATAATTTACCCAGTGTGGAGGTTGACATATATAATTTACCCAGTGTGGAGGTTGACATATATAATTTACACATTGTGGAGGTTGACGAAAATAATTTACCCAGTGTGGAGGTTGATGTATATAATTTACCAAATGTGGAGGTTGATGTATATAATTTACCCAGTGTGGAGGTTGACGTATATAATTTACCCAGTGTGGAGTATGATGTATATAATTTACCCAGTGTGGAGGTTGACGTATATAATTTACCCAGTGTGGAGGTTGATGTATATAATTTACCCAGCGTGGAGGTTGACATATATAATTTACCCAGTGTGAAGGTTGATGTATATCATTTACCCAGTGTGGAGGTTGATGTATATAATTTAACAAGTGTGGAGATTGACGTATATAATTTACACAGTGTGGAGGATGACATATATAATTTACCCAGTGTGGAGGTTGACGGATATAATTTACCCAGTGTGGAGGTTGACGTATATAATTTACACAGTGAGGAGGTTGATGTATATAATTTACCCAGTGTGAAGGCTGATGTATATAATTTACCCAGTGTGGAGGTTGACGTATATAATTTACACAGTGAGGAGGTTGATGTATATAATTTACCCAGTGTGGAGGTTGAAGCATATCATTTACCCAGTGTGGAGAATGACGTATATAATTTACCCAGTGTAGAGTGTGGTTGACCTATATAATTTACCCAGTGTGGAGGTTGATGTATATAATTTACCCAGTGTGAAGGCTGATGTATATAATTTACCCAGTGTGGAGGTTGACGTATATAATTTACACAGTGAGGAGGTTGATGTATATAATTTTCCCAGTGTGAAGGATGATGCATATCATTTACCCAGTGTGGAGGTTGACGTATATAATTTACTCAGTGTAGAGTGTGGTTGATCCATATCATTTACCCAGTGTGGAGGTTGACGTATATAATTTACCCAGTGTAGAGTGTGGTTGACGTATATAATTTACCCAGTGTGGAGGTTGACATATATAATTTACACAGTGTGGAGGTTGATGTATATAATTTACCCATTGTGAAGGCTGATGCATATCATTTACACAGTGTGGAGGTTGACGTATATAATTTACCCAGTGTGGAGGTTGACGTATATAATTTACCCAGTGTGGAGGTTGACGTATATAATTTACACAGTGTGGAGGTTGACGTATATAATTTACCCAGTGTGGAGATGGATGTATATCATTTACCCAGTGTGGAGGTTGATGTATATCATTTACCCAGTGTGGAGGTTGACGTATATAATTTACCCAGTATGGAGGTTGACATATATAATTTACACAGTGTGGAGGTTGACGAAAATAATTTACCCAGTGTGGAGGTTGATGTATATCATTTACCCAGTGTGGAGGTTGATGTATATAATTTACCCAGTGTGGAGGTTGACGTATATAATTTACCCAGTGTGGAGTATGATGTATATAATTTACCCAGTGTGGAGGTTGACGTATATAATTTACCCAGTGTGGAGGTTGATGTATATAATTTACCCAGCGTGGAGGTTGACATATATAATTTACACAGTGTGGAGGTTGATGTATATAATTTAGCCAGTGTGGAGGTTGACATATATAATTTACCCAGTGTGGAGGTTGATGTATATCATTTACCCAGTGTGGAGGTTGATGCATATCATTTACCCAGTGTAGAGTGTGGAGGTTGACGTATATAATTTACCCAGTGTAGAGTGTGGTTGACGTATATAATTTACCCAGTGTGGAGGTTGACATATATAATTTACCCAGTGTGGAGGTTGACATATATAATTTACACATTGTGGAGGTTGACGAAAATAATTTACCCAGTGTGGAGGTTGATGTATATAATTTACCAAATGTGGAGGTTGATGTATATAATTTACCCAGTGTGGAGGTTGACGTATATAATTTACCCAGTGTGGAGAATGACGTATATAATTTACCCAGTGTAGAGTGTGGTTGACCTATATAATTTACCCAGTGTGGAGGTTGATGTATATAATTTACCCAGTGTGAAGGATGATGCATATCATTTACCCAGTGTGGAGGTTGACGTATATAATTTACCCAGTGTAGAGTGTGGTTGATCCATATCATTTACCCAGTGTGGAGGTTGACGTATATAATTTACCCAGTGTAGAGTGTAGTTGACGTATATAATTTACCCAGTGTGGAGGTTGACATATATAATTTACACAGTGTGGAGGTTGATGTATATAATTTACCCATTGTGAAGGCTGATGCATATCATTTACACAGTGTGGAGGTTGACGTATATAATTTACCCAGTGTGGAGGTTGACGTATATAATTTACCCAGTGTGGAGGTTGACGTATATAATTTACACAGTGTGGAGGTTGACGTATATAATTTACCCAGTGTGGAGATGGATGTATATCATTTACTCAGTGTGGAGGTTGATGTATATCATTTACCCAGTGTGGAGGTTGACGTATATAATTTACCCAGTGTGGAGGTTGACATATATAATTTACACAGTGTGGAGGTTGACGAAAATAATTTACCCAGTGTGGAGGTTGATGTATATCATTTACCCAGTGTGGAGGTTGATGTATATAATTTACCCAGTGTGGAGGTTGACGTATATAATTTACCCAGTGTGGAGGTTGACGTATATAATTTACCCAGTGTGGAGGTTGACGTATATAATTTACACAGTGTGGAGGTTGACGTATATAATTTACCCATTGTGGAGGTTGATGTATATCATTTACCCAGTGTGGAGGTTGATGTATATCATTTACCCAGTGTGGAGGTTGACGTATATAATTTACCCAGTGTGGAGGTTGACGTATATAATTTACCCAGTGTGGAGTATGATGTATATAATTTACCCAGTGTGGAGGTTGACGTATATAATTTACCCAGTGTGGAGGTTGATGTATATAATTTACCCAGCGTGGAGGTTGACATATATAATTTACACAGTGTGGAGGTTGATGTATATAATTTACCCAGTGTGAAGGTTGATGTATATCATTTACCCAGTGTGGAGGTTGATGTATATAATTTAACAAGTGTGGAGATTGACGTATATAATTTACACAGTGTGGAGGATGACATATATAATTTACCCAGTGTGGAGGTTGACGGATATAATTTACCCAGTGTGGAGGTTGACGTATATAATTTACACAGTGAGGAGGTTGATGTATATAATTTACCCAGTGTGAAGGCTGATGTATATAATTTACCCAGTGTGGAGGTTGACGTATATAATTTACACAGTGAGGCGGTTGATGTATATAATTTACCCAGTGTGGAGGTTGAAGCATATCATTTACCCAGTGTGGAGAATGACGTATATAATTTACCCAGTGTAGAGTGTGGTTGACCTATATAATTTACCCAGTGTGGAGGTTGATGTATATAATTTACCCAGTGTGAAGGCTGATGTATATAATTTACCCAGTGTGGAGGTTGACGTATATAATTTACACAGTGAGGAGGTTGATGTATATAATTTTCCCAGTGTGAAGGATGATGCATATCATTTACCCAGTGTGGAGGTTGACGTATATAATTTACCCAGTGTAGAGTGTGGTTGATCCATATCATTTACCCAGTGTGGAGGTTGACGTATATAATTTACCCAGTGTAGAGTGTGGTTGACGTATATAATTTACCCAGTGTGGAGGTTGACATATATAATTTACACAGTGTGGAGGTTGATGTATATAATTTACCCATTGTGAAGGCTGATGCATATCATTTACACAGTGTGGAGGTTGACGTATATAATTTACCCAGTGTGGAGGTTGACGTATATAATTTACCCAGTGTGGAGGTTGACGTATATAATTTACCCAGTGTGGAGGTTGATGTATATCATTTACCCAGTGTGGAGGTTGACGTATATAATTTACCCAGTGTGGAGGTTGACATATATAATTTACACAGTGTGGAGGTTGACGAAAATAATTTACCCAGTGTGGAGGTTGATGTATATCATTTACCCAATGTGGAGGTTGATGTATATAATTTACCCAGTGTGGAGGTTGACGTATATAATTTACCCAGTGTGGAGTATGATGTATATAATTTACCCAGTGTGGAGGTTGACGTATATAATTTACCCAGTGTGGAGGTTGATGTATATAATTTACCCAGCGTGGAGGTTGACATATATAATTTACACAGTGTGGAGGTTGATGTATATAATTTACCCAGTGTGAAGGTTGATGTATATCATTTACCCAGTGTGGAGGTTGATGTATATAATTTAACAAGTGTGGAGATTGACGTATATAATTTACACAGTGTGGAGGATGACATATATAATTTACCCAGTGTGGAGGTTGACGGATATAATTTACCCAGTGTGGAGGTTGACGTATATAATTTACACAGTGAGGAGGTTGATGTATATAATTTACCCAGTGTGAAGGCTGATGTATATAATTTACCCAGTGTGGAGGTTGACGTATATAATTTACACAGTGAGGAGGTTGATGTATATAATTTACCCAGTGTGGAGGTTGAAGCATATCATTTACCCAGTGTGGAGAATGACGTATATAATTTACCCAGTGTAGAGTGTGGTTGACCTATATAATTTACCCAGTGTGGAGGTTGATGTATATAATTTACCCAGTGTGAAGGCTGATGTATATAATTTACCCAGTGTGGAGGTTGACGTATTTAATTTACACAGTGAGGAGGTTGATGTATATAATTTTCCCAGTGTGAAGGATGATGCATATCATTTACCCAGTGTGGAGGTTGACGTATATAATTTACTCAGTGTAGAGTGTGGTTGATCCATATCATTTACCCAGTGTGGAGGTTGACGTATATAATTTACCCAGTGTAGAGTGTGGTTGACGTATATAATTTACCCAGTGTGGAGGTTGACATATATAATTTACACAGTGTGGAGGTTGATGTATATAATTTACCCATTGTGAAGGCTGATGCATATCATTTACACAGTGTGGAGGTTGACGTATATAATTTACCCAGTGTGGAGGTTGACGTATATAATTTACCCAGTGTGGAGGTTGACGTATATAATTTACACAGTGTGGAGGTTGACGTATATAATTTACCCAGTGTGGAGATGGATGTATATCATTTACCCAGTGTGGAGGTTGATGTATATCATTTACCCAGTGTGGAGGTTGACGTATATAATTTACCCAGTGTGGAGGTTGACATATATAATTTACACAGTGTGGAGGTTGACGAAAATAATTTACCCAGTGTGGAGGTTGATGTATATCATTTACCCAGTGTGGAGGTTGATGTATATAATTTACCCAGTGTGGAGGTTGACGTATATAATTTACCCAGTGTGGAGTATGATGTATATAATTTACCCAGTGTGGAGGTTGACGTATATAATTTACCCAGTGTGGAGGTTGATGTATATAATTTACCCAGCGTGGAGGTTGACATATATAATTTACACAGTGTGGAGGTTGATGTATATAATTTACCCAGTGTGGAGGTTGACATATATAATTTACCCAGTGTGGAGGTTGATGTATATCATTTACCCAGTGTGGAGGTTGATGCATATCATTTACCCAGTGTAGAGTGTGGAGGTTGACGTATATAATTTACCCAGTGTAGAGTGTGGTTGACGTATATAATTTACCCAGTGTGGAGGTTGACATATATAATTTACCCAGTGTGGAGGTTGACGTATATAATTTACCCAGTGTGGAGGTTGATGTATATAATTTACCCAGTGTGGAGATTGACATATATAATTTACCCAGTGTGGAGGTTGACGTATATAATTTACCCAGTGTGGAGGTTGATGTATATAATTTACCCAGTGTGGAGGTTGAAATATATAATTTAACCAGTGTGGAGGTTGACGGATATAATTTACCCAGTGTGGAGGTTGACGTATATAATTTACACAGTGAGGAGGTTGATGTATATAATTTACCATGTGTGAAGGCTGATGTATATAATTTACCCAGTGTGGAGGTTGACGTATATAATTTACACAGTGAGGAGGTTGATGTATATAATTTACCCAGTGTGGAGGTTGACGTATATAATTTACCCAGTGTAGAGTGTGGTTGACCTATATAATTTACCCAGTGTGGAGGTTGATGTATATCATTTACCCAGTGTAGAGTGTGGTTGACGTATATCATTTACCCAGTGTGGAGTGTGGAGGTTGACGTATATAATTTACCCAGAGTAGAGTGTGGTTGACGTATATCATTTACCCAGTGTGGAGGTTGATGTATATAATTTACCCAGTGTGAAGGCTGATGTATATAATTTACCCAGTGTGGAGGTTGACATATATAATTTACACATTGAGGAGGTTGATGTATATAATTTACCCAGTGTGGAGGTTGATGCATATCATTTACCCAGTGTGGAGGTTGACGTATATAATTTACCCAGAGTAGAGTGTGGTTGACGTATATAATTTACCCAGTGTGAATTTTGATGTATATCATTTACCCAGTGTGGAGGTTGATGTATATAATTTACCAAGTGTGGAGGTTGACGTATATAATTTACCCAGTGTGGAGGATGACATATATAATTTACCCAGTGTGGAGGTTGATGTATATAATTTACCCAGTGTGGAGGTTGACGTATATAATTTACCCAGTGTGGAGGTTGACGTATATAATTTTCCCAGTGTGGAGGTTGACGTATATAATTTACCCAGTGTGGAGGTTGATGTATATAATTTACCCAGTGTGGAGGTTGACGTATATAATTTACCCAGTGTGTAGGTTGATGTATATCATTTACCCAGTGTGGAGGTTGATGTATATCATTTACCCAGTGTGGAGGTTGATGTATATCATTTACCCAGTGTAGAGTGTGGAGGTTGACGTATATAATTTACCCAGTGTAGAGTGTGGTTGACGTATATAATTTACCCAGTGTGGAGGTTGACGTATATAATTTACCCAGTGTGGAGGTTGATGTATATCATTTACCCAGTGTGGAGGTTGATGTATATCATTTACCCAGTGTAGAGTGTGGAGGTTGACGTATATCATTTACCCAGTGTAGAGTGTGGTTGACGTATATAATTTACCCAGTGTAGAGTGTGGTTGACGTATATAATTTACCCAGTGTGGAGGTTGACATATATAATTTACCCAGTGTGGAGGTTGATGTATATAATTTACCCAGTGTGGAGGTTGACGTATATAATTTACCCAGTGTGTAGGTTGATGTATATCATTTACCCAGTGTGGAGGTTGATGTATATCATTTACCCAGTGTGGAGGTTGATGTATATCATTTACCCAGTGTAGAGTGTGGAGGTTGACGTATATAATTTACCCAGTGTAGAGTGTGGTTGACGTATATAATTTACCCAGTGTGGAGGTTGATGTATATAATTTACCCAGTGTGGAGGTTGACGTATATAATTTACCCAGTGTAGAGTGTGGTTGACCTATATAATTTACCCAGTGTGGAGGTTGATGTATATCATTTACCCAGTGTAGAGTGTGGTTGACGTATATCATTTACCCAGTGTGGAGTGTGGAGGTTGACGTATATAATTTACCCAGAGTAGAGTGTGGTTGACGTATATCATTTACCCAGTGTGGAGGTTGATGTATATAATTTACCCAGTGTGAAGGCTGATGTATATAATTTACCCAGTGTGGAGGATGACATATATAATTTACACATTGAGGAGGTTGATGTATATAATTTACCCAGTGTGGAGGTTGATGCATATCATTTACCCAGTGTGGAGGTTGACGTATATAATTTACCCAGAGTAGAGTGTGGTCGACGTAAATAATTTACCCAGTGTGGAGGTTGACATATATAATTTACACAGTGTGGAGGTTGATGTATATAATTTACCCAGTGTGGAGGTTGATGCATATCTTTTACCCAGTGTGGAGGTTGACGTATATAATTTACCCAGTGTGGAGGTTGATGTATAAAATTTACCCAGTGTGGAGGTTGACATATATGATTTACCCAGTGTGGAGGTTGACGTATATAATTTACCCAGTGTGGAGGTTGACATATATAATTTAGACAGTGTGGAGGTTGACGTATATAATTTACCCAGTGTGAATTTTGATGTATATCATTTACCCAGTGTGGAGGTTGATGTATATAATTTACCAAGTGTGGAGGTTGACGTATATAATTTACCCAGTGTGGAGGATGACATATATAATTTACCCAGTGTGGAGGTTGATGTATATAATTTACCCAGTGTGGAGGTTGACGTATATAATTTACCCAGTGTGGAGGTTGACGTATATAATTTTCCCAGTGTGGAGGTTGACGTATATAATTTACCCAGTGTGGAGGTTGATGTATATAATTTACCCAGTGTGGAGGTTGACGTATATAATTTACCCAGTGTGTAGGTTGATGTATATCATTTACCCAGTGTGGAGGTTGATGTATATCATTTACCCAGTGTGGAGGTTGATGTATATCATTTACCCAGTGTAGAGTGTGGAGGTTGACGTATATAATTTACCCAGTGTAGAGTGTGGTTGACGTATATAATTTACCCAGTGTGGAGGTTGACGTATATAATTTACCCAGTGTGGAGGTTGATGTATATCATTTACACAGTGTGGAGGTTGATGTATATCATTTACCCAGTGTAGAGTGTGGAGGTTGATGAATATCATTTACCCAGTGTAGAGTGTGGTTGACGTATATAATTTACCCAGTGTAGAGTGTGGTTGACGTATATAATTTACCCAGTGTGGAGGTTGACATATATAATTTACCCAGTGTGGAGGTTGACGTATATAATTTACCCAGTGTGGAGGTTGACGTATATAATTTACCCAGTGTGTAGGTTGATGTATATCATTTACCCAGTGTGGAGGTTGATGTATATCATTTACCCAGTGTGGAGGTTGATGTATATCATTTACCCAGTGTAGAGTGTGGAGGTTGACGTATATAATTTACCCAGTGTGGAGGTTGATGTATATCATTTACCCAGTGTGGAGGTTGATGTATATCATTTACCCAGTGTAGAGTGTGGAGGTTGACGTATATCATTTACCCAGTGTAGAGTGTGGTTGATTTATATAATTTACCCAGTGTAGAGTGTGGTTGAAGTATATAATTTACCCAGTGTGGAGGTTGACGTATATAATTTACCCAGTGTGGAGGTTGACATATAAATTTTACCCAGTGTGGAGGTTGACATATATAATTTACCCAGTGTGGAGGATGACGTATATAATTTACCCAGTGTGAAGGCTGATGTATATAATTTACCCAGTGTGGAGGTTGACGTATATAATTTACACAGTGAGGAGGTTGATGCATATAATTTACCCAGTGTGGAGGTTGACGTATATAATTTACCCAGTGTAGAGTGTGGTTGACCTATATCATTTACCCAGTGTGGAGGTTGATGTATATCATTTACCCAGTGTAGAGTGTGGTTGACGTATATCATTTACCCAGTGTGGAGTGTGGAGGTTGACGTATATAATTTACCCAGAGTAGAGTGTGGTTGATGTATATAATTTAGCCAGTGTGGAGGTTGACATATATAATTTACACATTGAGGAGGTTGATGTATATAATTTACCCAGTGTGGAGGTTGATGCATATCATTTACCCAGTGTGGAGGTTGACGTATATATTTTACCCAGAGTAGAGTGTGGTTGACGTAAATAATTTACCCAGTGTGGAGGTTGACATATATAATTTACACAGTGTGGAGGTTGATGTATATAATTTACCCAGTGTGGAGGTTGATGCATATCTTTTACCCAGTGTGGAGGTTGACGTATATAATTTACCCAGTGTGGAGGTTGATGTATAAAATTTACCCAGTGTGGAGGTTGATGCATATCTTTTACCCAGTGTGGAGGTTGACGTATATCATTTACACAGTGAGGAGGTTGATGTATATAATTTACCCAGTGTGAAGGCTGATGTATATAATTTACCCAGTGTGGAGGTTGACGTATATAATTTACACAGTGAGGAGGTTGATGTATATAATTTACCCAGTGTGGAGGTTGAAGCATATCATTTACCCAGTGTGGAGAATGACGTATATAATTTACCCAGTGTAGAGTGTGGTTGACCTATATAATTTACCCAGTGTGGAGGTTGATGTATATAATTTACCCAGTGTGAAGGCTGATGTATATAATTTACCCAGTGTGGAGGTTGACGTATATAATTTACACAGTGAGGAGTTTGATGTATATAATTTTCCCAGTGTGAAGGATGATGCATATCATTTACCCAGTGTGGAGGTTGACATATATAATTTACACATTGTAGAGTGTGGTTGATCCATATCATTTACCCAGTGTGGAGTTTGACGTATATAATTTACCCAGTGTAGAGTGTTGTTGACGTATATAATTTACCCAGTGTGGAGGTTGACATATATAATTTACACAGTGTGGAGGTTGATGTATATAATTTACCCAGTGTGAAGGCTGATGCATATCATTTACACAGTGTGGAGGTTGACGTATATAATTTACCCAGTGTGGAGGTTGACGTATATAATTTACCCAGTGTGGAGGTTGACGTATATAATTTACACAGTGTGGAGGTTGACGTATATAATTTACCCAGTGTGGAGGTTGATGTATATCATTTACCCAGTGTGGAGGTTGATGTATATCATTTACCCAGTGTGGAGGTTGACGTATATAATTTACCCAGCGTGGAGGTTGACATATATAATTTACACAGTGTGGAGGTTGATGTATATAATTTACCCAGTGTGAAGGTTGATGTATATCATTTACCCATTCTTGAGGTTGATGTATATAATTTAACAAGTGTGGAGATTGACGTATATAATTTACACAGTGTGGAGGATGACATATATAATTTACCCAGTGTGGAGGTTGACGGATATAATTTACCCAGTGTGGAGGTTGACGTATATAATTTACACAGTGAGGAGGTTGATGTATATAATTTACCCAGTGTGAAGGCTGAAGTATATAATTTACCCAGTGTGGAGGTTGACGTATATAATTTACACAGTGAGGAGGTTGATGTATATAATTTACCCAGTGTGGAGGTTGAAGCTTATCATTTACCCAGTGTGGAGAATGACGTATATAATTTACCCAGTGTAGAGTGTGGTTGACCTATATAATTTACCCAGTGTGGAGGTTGATGTATATAATTTACCCAGTGTGAATGCTGATGTATATAATTTACCCAGTGTGGAGGTTGACGTATATAATTTACACAGTGAGGAGGTTGATGTATATAATTTTCCCAGTGTGAAGGATGATGCATATCATTTACCCAGTGTGGAGGTTGACGTATATAATTTACCCAGTGTAGAGTGTGGTTGATCCATATCATTTACCCAGTGTGGAGGTTGACGTATATAATTTACCCAGTGTAGAGTGTGGTTGACGTATATAATTTACCCAGTGTGGAGGTTGACATATATAATTTACACAGTGTGGAGGTTGATGTATATCATTTACCCAGTGTGGAGGTTGATGTATATCATTTACCCAGTGTGGAGGTTGACGTATATAATTTACCCAGTGTGGAGGTTGACATATATAATTTACACAGTGTGGAGGGTGACGAAAATAATTTACCCAGTGTGGAGGTTGATGTATATCATTTACCCAATGTGGAGGTTGATGTATATAATTTACCCAGTGTGGAGGTTGACGTATATAATTTACCCAGTGTGGAGTATGATGTATATAATTTACCCAGTGTGGAGGTTGACGTATATAATTTACCCAGTGTGGAGGTTGATGTATATAATTTACCCAGCGTGGAGGTTGACATATATAATTTACACAGTGTGGAGGTTGATGTATATAATTTACCCAGTGTGAAGGTTGATGTATATCATTTACCCATTCTTGAGGTTGATGTATATAATTTAACAAGTGTGGAGATTGACGTATATAATTTACACAGTGTGGAGGATGACATATATAATTTACCCAGTGTGGAGGTTGACGGATATAATTTACCCAGTGTGGAGGTTGACGTATATAATTTACACAGTGTGGAGGTTGATGTATATCATTTACCCAGTGTAGAGTGTGGAGGTTGACGTATATAATTTACCCAGTGTAGAGTGTGGTTGACGAATATAATTTACCCAGTGTGGAGGTTGACGTATATAATTTACCCAGTGTGGAGGTTGATGTATATCATTTACCCAGTGTGGAGGTTGATGTATATCATTTACCCAGTGTGGAGGTTGATGTATATCATTTACCCAGTGTAGAGTGTGGAGGTTGACGTATATAATTTACCCAGTGTAGAGTGTGGTTGACGTATATAATTTACCCAGTGTGGAGGTTGACGTATATAATTTACCCAGTGTGGAGGTTGATGTATATCATTTACCCAGTGTGGAGGTTGATGTATATCATTTACCCAGTGTAGAGTGTGGAGGTTGACGTATATCATTTACCCAGTGTAGAGTGTGGTTGACGTATATAATTTACCCAGTGTAGAGTGTGGTTGACGTATATAATTTACCCAGTGTGGAGGTTGACATATATAATTTACCCAGTGTGGAGGTTGACGTATATAATTTACCCAGTGTGGAGGTTGACGTATATAATTTACACAGTGAGGAGGTTGATGCATATCTTTTACCCAGTGTGGAGGTTGACGTATATCATTTACACAGTGAGGAGGTTGATGTATATAATTTACCCAGTGTGAAGGCTGATGTATATAATTTACCCAGTGTGGAGGTTGACGTATATAATTTACACAGTGAGGAGGTTGATGTATATAATTTACCCAGTGTGGAGGTTGAAGCATATCATTTACCCAGTGTGGAGAATGACGTATATAATTTACCCAGTGTAGAGTGTGGTTGACCTATATAATTTACCCAGTGTGGAGGTTGATGTATATAATTTACCCAGTGTGAAGGCTGATGTATATAATTTACCCAGTGTGGAGGTTGACGTATATAATTTACACAGTGTGAAGGATGATGCATATCATTTACCCAGTGTGGAGGTTGACGTATATAATTTACCCATTGTAGAGTGTGGTTGATCCATATCATTTACCCAGTGTGGAGTTTGACGTATATAATTTACCCAGTGTAGAGTGTTGTTGACGTATATAATTTACCCAGTGTGGAGGTTGACATATATAATTTACACAGTGTGGAGGTTGATGTATATAATTTACCCAGTGTGAAGGCTGATGCATATCATTTACACAGTGTGGAGGTTGACGTATATAATTTACCCAGTGTGGAGGTTGACGTATATAATTTACCCAGTGTGGAGGTTGACGTATATAATTTACACAGTGTGGAGGTTGACGTATATAATTTACCCAGTGTGGAGGTTGATGTATATCATTTACCCAGTGTGGAGGTTGATGTATATCATTTACCCAGTGTGGAGGTTGACGTATATAATTTACCCAGTGTGGAGGTTGACATATATAATTTACACAGTGTGGAGGGTGACGAAAATAATTTACCCAGTGTGGAGGTTGATGTATATCATTTACCCAATGTGGAGGTTGATTTATATAATTTACCCAGTGTGGAGGTTGACGTATATAATTTACCCAGTGTGGAGTATGATGTATATAATTTACCCAGTGTGGAGGTTGACGTATATAATTTACCCAGTGTGGAGGTTGATGTATATAATTTACCCAGCGTGGAGGTTGACATATATAATTTACACAGTGTGGAGGTTGATGTATATAATTTACCCAGTGTGAAGGTTGATGTATATCATTTACCCATTCTTGAGGTTGATGTATATAATTTAACAAGTGTGGAGATTGACGTATATAATTTACACAGTGTGGAGGATGACATATATAATTTACCCAGTGTGGAGGTTGACGGATATAATTTACCCAGTGTGGAGGTTGACGTATATAATTTACACAGTGAGGAGGTTGATGTATATAATTTACCCAGTGTGAAGGCTGATGTATATAATTTACCCAGTGTGGAGGTTGACGTATATAATTTACACAGTGAGGAGGTTGATGTATATAATTTACCCAGTGTGGAGGTTGAAGCTTATCATTTACCCAGTGTGGAGAATGACGTATATAATTTACCCAGTGTAGAGTGTGGTTGACCTATATAATTTACCCAGTGTGGAGGTTGATGTATATAATTTACCCAGTGTGAAGGCTGATGTATATAATTTACCCAGTGTGGAGGTTGACGTATATAATTTACACAGTGAGGAGGTTGATGTATATAATTTTCCCAGTGTGAAGGATGATGCATATCATTTACCCAGTGTGGAGGTTGACGTATATAATTTACCCAGTGTAGAGTGTGGTTGATCCATATCATTTACCCAGTGTGGAGGTTGACGTATATAATTTACCTAGTGTAGAGTGTGGTTGACGTATATAATTTACCCAGTGTGGAGGTTGACATATATAATTTACACAGTGTGGAGGTTGATGTATATCATTTACCCAGTGTGGAGGTTGATGTATATCATTTACCCAGTGTGGAGGTTGACGTATATAATTTACCCAGTGTGGAGGTTGACATATATAATTTACACAGTGTGGAGGGTGACGAAAATAATTTACCCAGTGTGGAGGTTGATGTATATCATTTACCCAATGTGGAGGTTGATGTATATAATTTACCCAGTGTGGAGGTTGACGTATATAATTTACCCAGTGTGGAGTATGATGTATATAATTTACCCAGTGTGGAGGTTGACGTATATAATTTACCCAGTGTGGAGGTTGATGTATATAATTTACCCAGCGTGGAGGTTGACATATATAATTTACACAGTGTGGAGGTTGATGTATATAATTTACCCAGTGTGAAGGTTGATGTATATCATTTACCCATTCTTGAGGTTGATGTATATAATTTAACAAGTGTGGAGATTGACGTATATAATTTACACAGTGTGGAGGATGACATATATAATTTACCCAGTGTGGAGGTTGACGGATATAATTTACCCAGTGTGGAGGTTGACGTATATAATTTACACAGTGAGGAGGTTGATGTATATAATTTACCCAGTGTGAAGGCTGATGTATATAATTTACCCAGTGTGGAGGTTGACGTATATAATTTACACAGTGAGGAGGTTGATGTATATAATTTACCCAGTGTGGAGGTTGAAGCTTATCATTTACCCAGTGTGGAGAATGACGTATATAATTTACCCAGTGTAGAGTGTGGTTGACCTATATAATTTACCCAGTGTGGAGGTTGATGTATATAATTTACCCAGTGTGAAGGCTGATGTATATAATTTACCCAGTGTGGAGGTTGACGTATATAATTTACACAGTGAGGAGGTTGATGTATATAATTTTCCCAGTGTGAAGGATGATGCATATAATTTACCCAGTGTGGAGGTTGACGTATATAATTTACCCAGTGTAGAGTGTGGTTGATCCATATCATTTACCCAGTGTGGAGGTTGACGTATATAATTTACCCAGTGTAGAGTGTGGTTGACGTATATAATTTACCCAGTGTGGAGGTTGACATATATAATTTACACAGTGAGGAGGTTGATGTATATAATTTACCCAGTGTGGAGGTTGAAGCTTATCATTTACCCAGTGTGGAGAATGACGTATATAATTTACCCAGTGTAGAGTGTGGTTGACCTATATAATTTACCCAGTGTGGAGGTTGATGTATATAATTTACCCAGTGTGAAGGCTGATGTATATAATTTACCCAGTGTGGAGGTTGACGTATATAATTTACACAGTGAGGAGGTTGATGTATATAATTTTCCCAGTGTGAAGGATGATGCATATCATTTACCCAGTGTGGAGGTTGACGTATATAATTTACCCAGTGTAGAGTGTGGTTGATCCATATCATTTACCCAGTGTGGAGGTTGACGTATATAATTTACCCAGTGTAGAGTGTGGTTGACGTATATAATTTACCCAGTGTGGAGGTTGACATATATAATTTACACAGTGTGGAGGGTGACGAAAATAATTTACCCAGTGTGGAGGTTGATGTATATCATTTACCCAATGTGGAGGTTGATGTATATAATTTACCCAGTGTGGAGGTTGACGTATATAATTTACCCAGTGTGGAGTATGATGTATATAATTTACCCAGTGTGGAGGTTGACGTATATAATTTACCCAGTGTGGAGGTTGATGTATATAATTTACCCAGCGTTGAGGTTGACATATATAATTTACACAGTGTGGAGGTTGATGTATATAATTTACCCAGTGTGAAGGTTGATGTATATCATTTACCCATTCTTGAGGTTGATGTATATAATTTAACAAGTGTGGAGATTGACGTATATAATTTACACAGTGTGGAGGATGACATATATAATTTACCCAGTGTGGAGGTTGACGGATATAATTTACCCAGTGTGGAGGTTGACGTATATAATTTACACAGTGAGGAGGTTGATGTATATAATTTACCCAGTGTGAAGGCTGATGTATATAATTTACCCAGTGTGGAGGTTGACGTATATAATTTACACAGTGAGGAGGTTGATGTATATAATTTACCCAGTGTGGAGGTTGAAGCTTATCATTTACCCAGTGTGGAGAATGACGTATATAATTTACCCAGTGTAGAGTGTGGTTGACCTATATAATTTACCCAGTGTGGAGGTTGATGTATATAATTTACCCAGTGTGAAGGCTGATGTATATAATTTACCCAGTGTGGAGGTTGACGTATATAATTTACACAGTGAGGAGGTTGATGTATATAATTTTCCCAGTGTGAAGGATGATGCATATAATTTACCCAGTGTGGAGGTTGACGTATATAATTTACCCAGTGTAGAGTGTGGTTGATCCATATCATTTACCCAGTGTGGAGGTTGACGTATATAATTTACCCAGTGTAGAGTGTGGTTGACGTATATAATTTACCCAGTGTGGAGGTTGACATATATAATTTACACAGTGTGGAGGTTGATGTATAAAATTTACCCAGTGTGAAGGCTGATGCATATCATTTACACAGTGTGGAGGTTGACGTATATAATTTACCCAGTGTGGAGGTTGACGTATATAATTTACCCAGTGTGGAGGTTGACGTATATAATTTACACAGTGTGGAGGTTGACGTATATAATTTACCCAGTGTGGAGGTTGACGTATATAATTTACCCAGTGTGGAGGTTGACGTATATAATTTACCCAGTGTGGAGTATGATATATATAATTTACCCAGTGTGGAGGTTGATGTATATAATTTACCCAGTGTGGAGGTTGATGTATATAATTTACCCAGCGTGGAGGTTGACATATATAATTTACACAGTGTGGAGGTTGATGTATATAATTTACCCAGTGTGGAGGTTGACATATATAATTTACCCAGTGTGGAGGTTGATGTATATCATTTACCCAGTGTGGAGGTTGATGCATATCATTTACCCAGTGTAGAGTGTGGAGGTTGACGTATATAATTTACCCAGTGTAGAGTGTGGTTGACGTATATAATTTACCCAGTGTGGTGGTTGACATATATAATTTACCCAGTGTGGAGGTTGACGTATATAATTTACCCAGTGTAGAGTGTTGTTGACGTATATAATTTACCCAGTGTGGAGGTTGACATATATAATTTACACAGTGTGGAGGTTGATGTATATAATTTACCCAGTGTGAAGGCTGATGCATATCATTTACACAGTGTGGAGGTTGACGTATATAATTTACCCAGTGTGGAGGTTGACGTATATAATTTACCCAGTGTGGAGGTTGACGTATATAATTTACCCAGTGTGGAGTATGATGTATATAATTTACCCAGTGTGGAGGTTGACGTATATAATTTACCCAGTGTAGAGGTTGATGTATATAATTTACCCAGCGTGGAGGTTGACATATATAATTTACACAGTGTGGAGGTTGATGTATATAATTTACCCAGTGTGGAGGTTGACATATATAATTTACCCAGTGTGGAGGTTGATGTATATCATTTACCCAGTGTGGAGGTTGATGCATATCATTTACCCAGTGTAGAGTGTGGAGGTTGACGTATATAATTTACCCAGTGTAGAGTGTGGTTGACGTATATAATTTACCCAGTGTGGAGGTTGACATATATAATTTACCCAGTGTGGAGGTTGACGTATATAATTTACCCAGTGTAGAGTGTTGTTGACGTATATAATTTACCCAGTGTGGAGGTTGACATATATAATTTACACAGTGTGGAGGTTGATGTATATAATTTACCCAGTGTGAAGGCTGATGCATATCATTTACACAGTGTGGAGGTTGACGTATATAATTTACCCAGTGTGGAGGTTGACGTATATAATTTACCCAGTGTGGAGGTTGACGTATATAATTTACCCAGTGTGGAGTATGATGTATATAATTTACCCAGTGTGGAGGTTGACGTATATAATTTACCCAGTGTAGAGGTTGATGTATATAATTTACCCAGCGTGGAGGTTGACATATATAATTTACACAGTGTGGAGGTTGATGTATATAATTTACCCAGTGTGGAGGTTGACATATATAATTTACCCAGTGTGGAGGTTGATGTATATCATTTACCCAGTGTGGAGGTTGATGCATATCATTTACCCAGTGTAGAGTGTGGAGGTTGACGTATATAATTTACCCAGTGTAGAGTGTGGTTGACGTATATAATTTACCCAGTGTGGAGGTTGACATATATAATTTACCCAGTGTGGAGGTTGACGTATATAATTTACCCAGTGTAGAGTGTTGTTGACGTATATAATTTACCGAGTGTGGAGGTTGACATATATAATTTACACAGTGTGGAGGTTGATGTATATAATTTACCCAGTGTGAAGGCTGATGCATATCATTTACACAGTGTGGAGGTTGACGTATATAATTTACCCAGTGTGGAGGTTGACGTATATAATTTACCCAGTTTGGAGGTTGACGTATATAATTTACACAGTGTGGAGGTTGACGTATATAATTTACCCAGTGTGGAGGTTGATGTATATCATTTACCCAGTGTGGAGGTTGATGTATATCATTTACCCAGTGTTGAGGTTTACGTATATAATTTACCCAGTGTGGAGGTTGACATATATAATTTACACAGTGTGGAGGGTGACGAAAATAATTTACCCAGTGTGGAGGTTGATGTATATCATTTACCCAATGTGGAGGTTGATGTATATAATTTACCCAGTGTGGAGGTTGACGTATATAATTTACCCAGTGTGGAGTATGATATATATAATTTACCCAGTGTGGAGGTTGACGTATATAATTTACCCAGTGTGGAGGTTGATGTATATAATTTACCCAGCGTGGAGGTTGACATATATAATTTACACAGTGTGGAGGTTGATGTATATAATTTACCCAGTGTGAAGGTTGATGTATATCATTTACCCATTCTTGAGGTTGATGTATATAATTTAACAAGTGTGGAGATTGACGTATATAATTTACACAGTGTGGAGGATGACATATATAATTTACCCAGTGTGGAGGTTGACGGATATAATTTACCCAGTGTGGAGGTTGACGTATATAATTTACACAGTGAGGAGGTTGATGTATATAATTTTCCCAGTGTGAAGGATGATGCATATCATTTACCCAGTGTGGAGGTTGACGTATATAATTTACCCAGTGTAGAGTGTGGTTGATCCATATCATTTACCCAGTGTGGAGGTTGACGTATATAATTTACCCAGTGTAGAGTGTGGTTGACGTATATAATTTACCCAGTGTGGAGGTTGACATATATAATTTACACAGTGTGGAGGGTGACGAAAATAATTTACCCAGTGTGGAGGTTGATGTATATCATTTACCCAATGTGGAGGTTGATGTATATAATTTACCCAGTGTGGAGGTTGACGTATATAATTTACCCAGTGTGGAGTATGATGTATATAATTTACCCAGTGTGGAGGTTGACGTATATAATTTACCCAGTGTGGAGGTTGATGTATATAATTTACCCAGCGTTGAGGTTGACATATATAATTTACACAGTGTGGAGGTTGATGTATATAATTTACCCAGTGTGAAGGTTGATGTATATCATTTACCCATTCTTGAGGTTGATGTATATAATTTAACAAGTGTGGAGATTGACGTATATAATTTACACAGTGTGGAGGATGACATATATAATTTACCCAGTGTGGAGGTTGACGGATATAATTTACCCAGTGTGGAGGTTGACGTATATAATTTACACAGTGAGGAGGTTGATGTATATAATTTACCCAGTGTGAAGGCTGATGTATATAATTTACCCAGTGTGGAGGTTGACGTATATAATTTACACAGTGAGGAGGTTGATGTATATAATTTACCCAGTGTGGAGGTTGAAGCTTATCATTTACCCAGTGTGGAGAATGACGTATATAATTTACCCAGTGTAGAGTGTGGTTGACCTATATAATTTACCCAGTGTGGAGGTTGATGTATATAATTTACCCAGTGTGAAGGCTGATGTATATAATTTACCCAGTGTGGAGGTTGACGTATATAATTTACACAGTGAGGAGGTTGATGTATATAATTTTCCCAGTGTGAAGGATGATGCATATAATTTACCCAGTGTGGAGGTTGACGTATATAATTTACCCAGTGTAGAGTGTGGTTGATCCATATCATTTACCCAGTGTGGAGGTTGACGTATATAATTTACCCAGTGTAGAGTGTGGTTGACGTATATAATTTACCCAGTGTGGAGGTTGACATATATAATTTACACAGTGTGGAGGTTGATGTATAAAATTTACCCAGTGTGAAGGCTGATGCATATCATTTACACAGTGTGGAGGTTGACGTATATAATTTACCCAGTGTGGAGGTTGACGTATATAATTTACCCAGTGTGGAGGTTGACGTATATAATTTACACAGTGTGGAGGTTGACGTATATAATTTACCCAGTGTGGAGGTTGACGTATATAATTTACCCAGTGTGGAGGTTGACGTATATAATTTACCCAGTGTGGAGTATGATATATATAATTTACCCAGTGTGGAGGTTGATGTATATAATTTACCCAGTGTGGAGGTTGATGTATATAATTTACCCAGCGTGGAGGTTGACATATATAATTTACACAGTGTGGAGGTTGATGTATATAATTTACCCAGTGTGGAGGTTGACATATATAATTTACCCAGTGTGGAGGTTGATGTATATCATTTACCCAGTGTGGAGGTTGATGCATATCATTTACCCAGTGTAGAGTGTGGAGGTTGACGTATATAATTTACCCAGTGTAGAGTGTGGTTGACGTATATAATTTACCCAGTGTGGTGGTTGACATATATAATTTACCCAGTGTGGAGGTTGACGTATATAATTTACCCAGTGTAGAGTGTTGTTGACGTATATAATTTACCCAGTGTGGAGGTTGACATATATAATTTACACAGTGTGGAGGTTGATGTATATAATTTACCCAGTGTGAAGGCTGATGCATATCATTTACACAGTGTGGAGGTTGACGTATATAATTTACCCAGTGTGGAGGTTGACGTATATAATTTACCCAGTGTGGAGGTTGACGTATATAATTTACCCAGTGTGGAGTATGATGTATATAATTTACCCAGTGTGGAGGTTGACGTATATAATTTACCCAGTGTAGAGGTTGATGTATATAATTTACCCAGCGTGGAGGTTGACATATATAATTTACACAGTGTGGAGGTTGATGTATATAATTTACCCAGTGTGGAGGTTGACATATATAATTTACCCAGTGTGGAGGTTGATGTATATCATTTACCCAGTGTGGAGGTTGATGCATATCATTTACCCAGTGTAGAGTGTGGAGGTTGACGTATATAATTTACCCAGTGTAGAGTGTGGTTGACGTATATAATTTACCCAGTGTGGAGGTTGACATATATAATTTACCCAGTGTGGAGGTTGACGTATATAATTTACCCAGTGTAGAGTGTTGTTGACGTATATAATTTACCCAGTGTGGAGGTTGACATATATAATTTACACAGTGTGGAGGTTGATGTATATAATTTACCCAGTGTGAAGGCTGATGCATATCATTTACACAGTGTGGAGGTTGACGTATATAATTTACCCAGTGTGGAGGTTGACGTATATAATTTACCCAGTGTGGAGGTTGACGTATATAATTTACCCAGTGTGGAGTATGATGTATATAATTTACCCAGTGTGGAGGTTGACGTATATAATTTACCCAGTGTAGAGGTTGATGTATATAATTTACCCAGCGTGGAGGTTGACATATATAATTTACACAGTGTGGAGGTTGATGTATATAATTTACCCAGTGTGGAGGTTGACATATATAATTTACCCAGTGTGGAGGTTGATGTATATCATTTACCCAGTGTGGAGGTTGATGCATATCATTTACCCAGTGTAGAGTGTGGAGGTTGACGTATATAATTTACCCAGTGTAGAGTGTGGTTGACGTATATAATTTACCCAGTGTGGAGGTTGACATATATAATTTACCCAGTGTGGAGGTTGACGTATATAATTTACCCAGTGTAGAGTGTTGTTGACGTATATAATTTACCGAGTGTGGAGGTTGACATATATAATTTACACAGTGTGGAGGTTGATGTATATAATTTACCCAGTGTGAAGGCTGATGCATATCATTTACACAGTGTGGAGGTTGACGTATATAATTTACCCAGTGTGGAGGTTGACGTATATAATTTACCCAGTTTGGAGGTTGACGTATATAATTTACACAGTGTGGAGGTTGACGTATATAATTTACCCAGTGTGGAGGTTGATGTATATCATTTACCCAGTGTGGAGGTTGATGTATATCATTTACCCAGTGTTGAGGTTTACGTATATAATTTACCCAGTGTGGAGGTTGACATATATAATTTACACAGTGTGGAGGGTGACGAAAATAATTTACCCAGTGTGGAGGTTGATGTATATCATTTACCCAATGTGGAGGTTGATGTATATAATTTACCCAGTGTGGAGGTTGACGTATATAATTTACCCAGTGTGGAGTATGATATATATAATTTACCCAGTGTGGAGGTTGACGTATATAATTTACCCAGTGTGGAGGTTGATGTATATAATTTACCCAGCGTGGAGGTTGACATATATAATTTACACAGTGTGGAGGTTGATGTATATAATTTACCCAGTGTGAAGGTTGATGTATATCATTTACCCATTCTTGAGGTTGATGTATATAATTTAACAAGTGTGGAGATTGACGTATATAATTTACACAGTGTGGAGGATGACATATATAATTTACCCAGTGTGGAGGTTGACGGATATAATTTACCCAGTGTGGAGGTTGACGTATATAATTTACACAGTGAGGAGGTTGATGTATATAATTTACCCAGTGTGAAGGCTGATGTATATAATTTACCCAGTGTGGAGGTTGACGTATATAATTTACACAGTGAGGAGGTTGATGTATATAATTTACCCAGTGTGGAGGTTGAAGCTTATCATTTACCCAGTGTGGTGAATGACGTATATAATTTACCCAGTGTAGAGTGTGGTTGACCTATATAATTTACCCAGTGTGGAGGTTGATGTATATAATTTACCCAGTGTGAAGGCTGATGTATATAATTTACCCAGTGTGGAGGTTGACGTATATAATTTACACAGTGAGGAGGTTGATGTATATAATTTTCCCAGTGTGAAGGATGATGCATATCATTTACCCAGTGTGGAGGTTGACGTAGATAATTTACCCAGTGTAGAGTGTGGTTGATCCATATCATTTACCCAGTGTGGAGGTTGACGTATATAATTTACCCAGTGTAGAGTGTGGTTGACCTATATAATTTACCCAGTGTGGAGGTTGACATATATAATTTACACAGTGTGGAGGTTGATGTATATAATTTACCCAGTGTGAAGGCTGATGCATATCATTTACACAGTGTGGAGGTTGACGTATATAATTTACCCAGTGTGGAGGTTGACGTATATAATTTACCCAGTGTGGAGGTTGACGTATATAATTTACACAGTGTGGAGGTTGACGTATATAATTTACCCAGTGTGGAGGTTGACGTATATAATTTACCCAGTGTGGATGTTGACGTATATAATTTACCCAGTGTGGAGTATGATGTATATAATTTACCCAGTGTGGAGGTTGACGTATATAATTTACCCAGTGTGGAGGTTGATGTATATAATTTACCCAGCGTGGAGGTTGACATATATAATTTACACAGTGTGGAGGTTGATGTATATAATTTACCCAGTGTGGAGGTTGACATATATAATTTACCCAGTGTGGAGGTTGATGTATATCATTTACCCAGTGTGGAGGTTGATGCATATCATTTACCCAGTGTAGAGTGTCGAGGTTGACGTATATAATTTACCCAGTGTAGAGTGTGGTTGACGTATATAATTTACCCAGTGTGGAGGTTGACATATATAATTTACCCAGTGTGGAGGTTGACGTATATAATTTACCCAGTGTGGAGGTTGATGTATATAATTTACCCAGTGTGGAGATTGACATATATAATTTACCCAGTGTGGAGGTTGACGTATATAATTTACCCAGTGTGGAGGTTGATGTATATAATTTACCCAGTGTGGAGGTTGAAATATATAATTTACCCAGTGTGGAGGTTGACGGATATAATTTACCCAGTGTGGAGGTTGACGTATATAATTTACACAGTGAGGAGGTTGATGTATATAATTTACCCAGTGTGAAGGCTGATGTATATAATTTACCCAGTGTGGAGGTTGACGTATATAATTTACATATTGAGGAGGTTGATGTATATAATTTACCCAGTGTGGAGGTTGACGTATATAATTTACCCAGTGTAGAGTGTGGTTGACCTATATAATTTACCCAGTGTGGAGGTTGACGTATATCATTTACCCAGTGTGGAGGTTGACGTATATAATTTACCCAGAGTAGAGTGTGGTCGACGTAAATAATTTACCCAGTGTGGAGGTTGACATATATAATTTACACAGTGTGGAGGTTGATGTATATAATTTACCCAGTGTGGAGGTTGATGCATATCTTTTACCCAGTGTGGAGGTTGACGTATATAATTTACCCAGTGTGGAGGTTGATGTATAAAATTTACCCAGTGTGGAGGTTGACGTATATAATTTACCCAGTGTGGAGGTTGACGTATATAATTTACCCAGTGTGGAGGTTGACATATATAATTTAGACAGTGTGGAGGTTGACGTATATAATTTACCCAGTGTGAATTTTGATGTATATCATTTACCCAGTGTGGAGGTTGATGTATATAATTTACCAAGTGTGGAGGTTGACGTATATAATTTACCCAGTGTGGAGGATGACATATATAATTTACCCAGTGTGGAGGTTGATGTATATAATTTACCCAGTGTGGAGGTTGACGTATATAATTTACCCAGTGTGGAGGTTGACGTATATAATTTTCCCAGTGTGGAGGTTGACGTATATAATTTACCCAGTGTGGAGGTTGATGTATATAATTTACCCAGTGTGGAGGTTGACGTATATAATTTACCCAGTGTGGAGGTTGACGTATATAATTTACACAGTGAGGAGGTTGATGTATATAATTTACCCAGTGTGAAGGCTGATGTATATAATTTACCCAGTGTGGAGGTTGAAGTATATAATTTACATATTGAGGAGGTTGATGTATATAATTTACCCAGTGTGGAGGTTGACGTATATAATTTACCCAGTGTAGAGTGTGGTTGACCTATATAATTTACCCAGTGTGGAGGTTGACGTATATCATTTACCCAGTGTGGAGTGTGGAGGTTGACGTATATAATTTACCCAGAGTAGAGTGTGGTTGACGTATATCATTTACCCAGTGTGGAGGTTGATGTATATAATTTACCCAGTGTGAAGGCTGATGTATATAATTTACCCAGTGTGGAGGTTGACATATATAATTTACACATTGAGGAGGTTGATGTATATAATTTACCCAGTGTGGAGGTTGATGCATATCTTTTACCCAGTGTGGAGGTTGACGTATATAATTTACCCAGTGTGGAGGTTGATGTATAAAATTTACCCAGTGTGGAGGTTGACGTATATAATTTACCCAGTGTGGAGGTTGACGTATATAATTTACCCAGTGTGGAGGTTGACATATATAATTTAGACAGTGTGGAGGTTGACGTATATAATTTACCCAGTGTGAATTTTGATGTATATCATTTACCCAGTGTGGAGGTTGATGTATATAATTTACCAAGTGTGGAGGTTGACGTATATAATTTACCCAGTGTGGAGGATGACATATATAATTTACCCAGTGTGGAGGTTGATGTATATAATTTACCCAGTGTGGAGGTTGACGTATATAATTTACCCAGTGTGGAGGTTGACGTATATCATTTTCCCAGTGTGGAGGTTGACGTATATAATTTACCCAGTGTGGAGGTTGATGTATATAATTTACCCAGTGTGGAGGTTGACGTATATAATTTACCCAGTGTGGAGGTTGATGTATATCATTTACCCAGTGTGGAGGTTGATGTATATCATTTACCCAGTGTGGAGGTTGATGTATATCATTTACCCAGTGTAGAGTGTGGAGGTTGACGTATATAATTTACCCAGTGTAGATTGTGGTTGACGTATATAATTTACCCAGTGTGGAGGTTGAAGTATATAATTTACCCAGTGTGGAGGTTGATGTATATCATTTACCCAGTGTGGAGGTTGATGTATATCATTTACCCAGTGTAGAGTGTGGAGGTTGACGTATATCATTTACCCAGTGTAGAGTGTGGTTGACGTATATAATTTACCCAGTGTAGAGTGTGGTTGACGTATATAATTTACCCAGTGTGGAGGTTGACATATATAATTTACCCAGTGTGGAGGTTGACGTATATAATTTACCCAGTGTGGAGGTTGACATATATAATTTACCCAGTGTGGAGGTTGACATATATAATTTACCCAGTGTGGAGGATGACGTATATAATTTACCCAGTGTGAAGGCTGATGTATATAATTTACCCAGTGTGGAGGTTGACGTATATAATTTACACAGTGAGGAGGTTGATGTATATAATTTACCCAGTGTGGAGGTTGATGCATATAATTTACCCAGTGTGGAGGTTGACGTATATAATTTACCCAGTGTAGAGTGTGGTTGACCTATATCATTTACCCAGTGTGGAGTGTGGAGGTTGACGTATATAATTTACCCAGAGTAGAGTGTGGTTGATGTATATAATTTAGCCAGTGTGGAGGTTGACATATATAATTTACACATTGAGGAGGTTGATGTATATAATTTACCCAGTGTGGAGGTTGATGCATATCATTTACCCAGTGTGGAGGTTGAAGAATACATTTTACCCAGAGTAGAGTGTGGTTGACGTAAATAATTTACCCAGTGTGGAGGTTGACATATATAATTTACACAGTGTGGAGGTTGATGTATATAATTTACCCAGTGTGGAGGTTGATGTATATAATTTACCCAGTGTGGAGGTTGATGCATATCTTTTACCCAGTGTGGAGGTTGACGTATATAATTTACCCAGTGTGGAGGTTGATGTATAAAATTTACCCAGTGTGGAGGTTGATGCATATCTTTTACCCAGTGTGGAGGTTGACGTATATAATTTACCCAGTGTGGAGGTTGACATATATAATTTACACAGTGTGCAGGTTGACGTATTTAATTTACCCAGTGTGAAGGTTGATGTATATCATTTACCCAGTGTGGAGGTTGATGTATATAATTTACCAAGTGTGGAGGTTGATGTATATAATTTACCCAGTGTGGAGGATGACATATATAATTTACCCAGTGTGGAGGTTGACATATATAATTTACACAGTGTGCAGGTTGACGTATTTAATTTACCCAGTGTGAAGGTTGATGTATATCATTTACCCAGTGTGGAGGTTGATGTATATAATTTACCAAGTGTGGAGGTTGATGTATATAATTTACCCATTCTTGAGGTTGATGTATATAATTTAACAAGTGTGGAGATTGACGTATATAATTTACACAGTGTGGAGGATGACATATATAATTTACCCAGTGTGGAGGTTGACGGATATAATTTACCCAGTGTGGAGGTTGACGTATATAATTTACACAGTGAGGAGGTTGATGTATATAATTTACCCAGTGTGAAGGCTGATGTATATAATTTACCCAGTGTGGAGGTTGACGTATTTAATTTACACAGTGAGGAGGTTGATGTATATAATTTACCCCGTGTGGAGGTTGAAGCTTATCATTTACCCAGTGTGGAGAATGACGTATATAATTTACCCAGTGTAGAGTGTGGTTGACCTATATAATTTACCCAGTGTGGAGGTTGATGTATATAATTTACCCAGTGTGAAGGCTAATGTATATAATTTACCCAGTGTGGAGGTTGACGTATATAATTTACACAGTGAGGAGGTTGATGTATATAATTTTCCCAGTGTGAAGGATGATGCATATCATTTACCCAGTGTGGAGGTTGACGTATATAATTTACCCAGTGTAGAGTGTAGTTGATCCATATCATTTACCCAGTGTGGAGGTTGACGTATATAATTTACCCAGTGTAGAGTGTGGTTGACGTATATAATTTACCCAGTGTGGAGGTTGATGTATATCATTTACCCAGTGTGGAGGTTGATGTATATCATTTACCCAGTGTAGAGTGTGGAGGTTGACGTATATAATTTCCCCAGTGTAGAGTGTGGTTGACGTATATAATTTACCCAGTGTGGAGGTTGACTTATATAATTTACCCAGTGTGGAGGTTGACATATAAAATTTACCCAGTGTGGAGATTGACGTATATAATTTACCCAGTGTGGAGGTTGATGTATATAATTTACCCAGTGTGGAGGTTGACATATATAATTTACCCAGTGTGGAGGTTGACATATATAATTTACCCAGTGTGGAGGATGACGTATATAATTTACCGAGTGTGAAGGCTGATGTATATAATTTACCCAGTGTGGAGGTTGACGTATATAATTTACACAGTGAGGAGGTTGATGTATATAATTTACCCAGTGTGGAGGTTGATGCATATAATTTACCCAGTGTGGAGGTTGACGTATATAATTTACCCAGTGTGGAGGTTGATGTATAAAATTTACCCAGTGTGGAGGTTGATGCATATCTTTTACCCAGTGTGGAGGTTGACGTATATAATTTACCCAGTGTGGAGGTTGACATATATAATTTACACAGTGTGCAGGTTGACGTATTTAATTTACCCAGTGTGAAGGTTGATGTATATCATTTACCCAGTGTGGAGGTTGATGTATATAATTTACCAAGTGTGGAGGTTGATGTATATAATTTACCCAGTGTGGAGGATGACATATATAATTTACCCAGTGTGGAGGTTGACATATATAATTTACACAGTGTGCAGGTTGACGTATTTAATTTACCCAGTGTGAAGGTTGATGTATATCATTTACCCAGTGTGGAGGTTGATGTATATAATTTACCAAGTGTGGAGGTTGATGTATATAATTTACCCATTCTTGAGGTTGATGTATATAATTTAGCAAGTGTGGAGATTGACGTATATAATTTACACAGTGTGGAGGATGACATATATAATTTACCCAGTGTGGAGGTTGACGGATATAATTTACCCAGTGTGGAGGTTGACGTATATAATTTACACAGTGAGGAGGTTGATGTATATAATTTACCCAGTGTGAAGGCTGATGTATATAATTTACCCAGTGTGGAGGTTGACGTATTTAATTTACACAGTGAGGAGGTTGATGTATATAATTTACCCCGTGTGGAGGTTGAAGCTTATCATTTACCCAGTGTGGAGAATGACGTATATAATTTACCCAGTGTAGAGTGTGGTTGACCTATATAATTTACCCAGTGTGGAGGTTGATGTATATAATTTACCCAGTGTGAAGGCTGATGTATATAATTTACCCAGTGTGGAGGTTGACGTATATAATTTACACAGTGAGGAGGTTGATGTATATAATTTTCCCAGTGTGAAGGATGATGCATATCATTTACCCAGTGTGGAGGTTGACGTATATAATTTACCCAGTGTAGAGTGTGGTTGATCCATATCATTTACCCAGTGTGGAGGTTGACGTATATAATTTACCCAGTGTAGAGTGTGGTTGACGTATATAATTTACCCAGTGTGGAGGTTGATGTATATCATTTACCCAGTGTGGAGGTTGATGTATATCATTTACCCAGTGTAGAGTGTGGAGGTTGACGTATATAATTTCCCCAGTGTAGAGTGTGGTTGACGTATATAATTTACCCAGTGTGGAGGTTGACTTATATAATTTACCCAGTGTGGAGGTTGACATATAAAATTTACCCAGTGTGGAGATTGACGTATATAATTTACCCAGTGTGGAGGTTGATGTATATAATTTACCCAGTGTGGAGGTTGACATATATAATTTACCCAGTGTGGAGGTTGACATATATAATTTACCCAGTGTGGAGGATGACGTATATAATTTACCCAGTGTGAAGGCTGATGTATATAATTTACCCAGTGTGGAGGTTGACGTATATAATTTACACAGTGAGGAGGTTGATGTATATAATTTACCCAGTGTGGAGGTTGATGCATATAATTTACCCAGTGTGGAGGTTGACGTATATAATTTATCCAGTGTAGTGTGTGGTTGACCTATATAATTTACCCAGTGTGGAGGTTGATGTATATCATTTACCCAGTGTGAAGGCTGATGTATATAATTTACCCAGTGTGGAGGTTGACGTATATAATTTACACAGTGAGGAGGTTGATGTATATAATTTACCCAGTGTGAAGGCTGATGTATATAATTTACCCAGTGTGGAGGTTGACGTATATAATTTACACAGTGAGGAGGTTGATGTATATAATTTACCCAGTGTGGAGGTTGAAGCATATCATTTACCCAGTGTGGAGAATGACGTATATAATTTTACCCAGTGTAGAGTGTGGTTGACCTATATAATTTACCCAGTGTGGAGGTTGATGTATATAATTTACCCAGTGTGGAGGTTGACGTATATAATTTACCCAGTGTGGAGTATGATGTATATAATTTACCCAGTGTGGAGGTTGACGTATATAATTTACCCAGTGTGGAGGTTGATGTATATAATTTACCCAGCGTGGAGGTTGACATATATAATTTACACAGTGTGGAGGTTGATGTATATCATTGACCCAGTGTGGAGGTTGATGTATATAATTTAACAAGTGTGGAGATTGACGTATATAATTTACACAGTGTGGAGGATGACATATATAATTTACCCAGTGTGGAGGTTGACGGATATAATTTACCCAGTGTGGAGGTTGACGTATATAATTTACACAGTGAGGAGGTTGATGTATATAATTTACCCAGTGTGAAGGCTGATGTATATAATTTACCCAGTGTGGAGGTTGACGTATATAATTTACACAGTGAGGAGGTTGATGTATATAATTTACCCAGTGTGGAGGTTGAAGCATATCATTTACCCAGTGTGGAGAATGACGTATATAATTTACCCAGTGTAGAGTGTGGTTGACCTATATAATTTACCCAGTGTGGAGGTTGATGTATATAATTTACCCAGTGTGAAGGCTGATGTATATCATTTACCCAGTGTGGGGGTTGACGTATATAATTTACACAGTGAGGAGGTTGATGTATATAATTTTCCCAGTGTGAAGGATGATGCATATCATTTACCCAGTGTGGAGGTTGACGTATATAATTTACCCAGTGTAGAGTGTGGTTGATCCATATAATTTACCCAGTGTGGAGGTTGATGTATATAATTTACCCAGTGTGGAGGTTGACGTATATAATTTACCCAGTGTGGAGGTTGACGTATATAATTTTCCCAGTGTGGAGGTTGACGTATATAATTTACCCAGTGTGGAGGTTGATGTATATCATTTACCCAGTGTGGAGGTTGATGTATATCATTTACCCAGTGTGGAGGTTGATGTATATCATTTACCCAGTGTAGAGTCTGGAGGTTGACGTATATAATTTACCCAGTGTAGAGTGTGGTTGAAGTATATAATTTACCCAGTGTGGAGGTTGACGTATATAATTTACCCAGTGTGGAGGTTGATGTATATCATTTACCCAGTGTGGAGGTTGATGTATATCATTTACCCAGTGTAGAGTGTGGAGGTTGACGTATATCATTTACCCAGTGTAGAGTGTGGTTGACGTATATAATTTACCCAGTGTAGAGTGTGGTTGACGTATATAATTTACCCAGTGTGGAGGTTGACATATATAATTTACCCAGTGTGGAGGTTGACGTATATAATTTACCCAGTGTGGAGGTTGACATATATAATTTACCCAGTGTGGAGGTTGACATATATAATTTACCCAGTGTGGAGGATGACGTATATAATTTACCCAGTGTGAAGGCTGATGTATATAATTTACCCAGTGTGGAGGTTGACGTATATAATTTACACAGTGAGGAGGTTGATGTATATAATTTACCCAGTGTGGAGGTTGATGCATATAATTTACCCAGTGTGGAGGTTGACGTATATAATTTACCCAGTGTGGAGTATGATGTATATAATTTACCCAGTGTGGAGGTTGACGTATATAATTTACCCAGTGTGGAGGTTGATGTATATAATTTACCCAGCGTGGAGGTTGACATATATAATTTACACAGTGTGGAGGTTGATGTATATAATTTACCCAGTGTGGAGGTTGACATATATAATTTACCCAGTGTGGAGGTTGATGTATATCATTTACCCAGTGTGGAGGTTGATGCATATCATTTACCCAGTGTAGAGTGTGGAGGTTGACGTATATAATTTACCCAGTGTAGAGTGTGGTTGACGTATATAATTTACCCAGTGTGGAGGTTGACATATATAATTTACCCAGTGTGGAGGTTGACGTATATAATTTACCCAGTGTGGAGGTTGATGTATATAATTTACCCAGTGTGGAGGTTGAAATATATAATTTACCCAGTGTGGAGGTTGACGGATATAATTTACCCAGTGTGGAGGTTGACGTATATAATTTACACAGTGAGGAGGTTGATGTATATAATTTACCCAGTGTGAAGGCTGATGTATATAATTTACCCAGTGTGGAGGTTGACGTATATAATTTACATATTGAGGAGGTTGATGTATATAATTTACCCAGTGTGGAGGTTGACGTATATAATTTACCCAGTGTAGAGTGTGGTTGACCTATATAATTTACCCAGTGTGGAGGTTGACGTATATCATTTACCCAGTGTGGAGTGTGGAGGTTGACGTATATAATTTACCCAGAGTAGAGTGTGGTTGACGTATATCATTTACCCAGTGTGGAGGTTGATGTATATAATTTACCCAGTGTGAAGGCTGATGTATATAATTTACCCAGTGTGGAGGTTGACATATATAATTTACACATTGAGGAGGTTGATGTATATAATTTACCCAGTGTGGAGGTTGATGCATATCATTTACCCAGTGTGGAGGTTGACGTATATAATTTACCCAGAGTAGAGTGTGGTCGACGTAAATAATTTACCCAGTGTGGAGGTTGACATATATAATTTACACAGTGTGGAGGTTGATGTATATAATTTACCCAGTGTGGAGGTTGATGCATATCTTTTACCCAGTGTGGAGGTTGACGTATATAATTTACCCAGTGTGGAGGTTGATGTATAAAATTTACCCAGTGTGGAGGTTGACGTATATAATTTACCCAGTGTGGAGGTTGACGTATATAATTTACCCAGTGTGGAGGTTGACATATATAATTTAGACAGTGTGGAGGTTGACGTATATAATTTACCCAGTGTGAATTTTGATGTATATCATTTACCCAGTGTGGAGGTTGACGTATATAATTTACACAGTGAGGAGGTTGATGTATATAATTTTCCCAGTGTGAAGGATGATGCATATCATTTACCCAGTGTGGAGGTTGACGTATATAATTTACCCAGTGTAGAGTGTGGTTGATCCATATAATTTACCCAGTGTGGAGGTTGATGTATATAATTTACCCAGTGTGGAGGTTGACGTATATAATTTACCCAGTGTGGAGGTTGACGTATATAATTTTCCCAGTGTGGAGGTTGACGTATATAATTTACCCAGTGTGGAGGTTGATGTATATCATTTACCCAGTGTGGAGGTTGATGTATATCATTTACCCAGTGTGGAGGTTGATGTATATCATTTACCCAGTGTAGAGTGTGGAGGTTGACGTATATAATTTACCCAGTGTAGAGTGTGGTTGAAGTATATAATTTACCCAGTGTGGAGGTTGACGTATATAATTTACCCAGTGTGGAGGTTGATGTATATCATTTACCCAGTGTGGAGGTTGATGTATATCATTTACCCAGTGTAGAGTGTGGAGGTTGACGTATATCATTTACCCAGTGTAGAGTGTGGTTGACGTATATAATTTACCCAGTGTAGAGTGTGGTTGACGTATATAATTTACCCAGTGTGGAGGTTGACATATATAATTTACCCAGTGTGGAGGTTGACGTATATAATTTACCCAGTGTGGAGGTTGACATATATAATTTACCCAGTGTGGAGGTTGACATATATAATTTACCCAGTGTGGAGGATGACGTATATAATTTACCCAGTGTGAAGGCTGATGTATATAATTTACCCAGTGTGGAGGTTGACGTATATAATTTACACAGTGAGGAGGTTGATGTATATAATTTACCCAGTGTGGAGGTTGATGCATATAATTTACCCAGTGTGGAGGTTGACGTATATAATTTACCCAGTGTGGAGTATGATGTATATAATTTACCCAGTGTGGAGGTTGACGTATATAATTTACCCAGTGTGGAGGTTGATGTATATAATTTACCCAGCGTGGAGGTTGACATATATAATTTACACAGTGTGGAGGTTGATGTATATAATTTACCCAGTGTGGAGGTTGACATATATAATTTACCCAGTGTGGAGGTTGATGTATATCATTTACCCAGTGTGGAGGTTGATGCATATCATTTACCCAGTGTAGAGTGTGGAGGTTGACGTATATAATTTACCCAGTGTAGAGTGTGGTTGACGTATATAATTTACCCAGTGTGGAGGTTGACATATATAATTTACCCAGTGTGGAGGTTGACGTATATAATTTACCCAGTGTGGAGGTTGATGTATATAATTTACCCAGTGTGGAGATTGACATATATAATTTACCCAGTGTGGAGGTTGACGTATATAATTTACCCAGTGTGGAGGTTGATGTATATAATTTACCCAGTGTGGAGGTTGAAATATATAATTTACCCAGTGTGGAGGTTGACGGATATAATTTACCCAGTGTGGAGGTTGACGTATATAATTTACACAGTGAGGAGGTTGATGTATATAATTTACCCAGTGTGAAGGCTGATGTATATAATTTACCCAGTGTGGAGGTTGACGTATATAATTTACATATTGAGGAGGTTGATGTATATAATTTACCCAGTGTGGAGGTTGACGTATATAATTTACCCAGTGTAGAGTGTGGTTGACCTATATAATTTACCCAGTGTGGAGGTTGACGTATATCATTTACCCAGTGTGGAGTGTGGAGGTTGACGTATATAATTTACCCAGAGTAGAGTGTGGTTGACGTATATCATTTACCCAGTGTGGAGGTTGATGTATATAATTTACCCAGTGTGAAGGCTGATGTATATAATTTACCCAGTGTGGAGGTTGACATATATAATTTACACATTGAGGAGGTTGATGTATATAATTTACCCAGTGTGGAGGTTGATGCATATCATTTACCAAGTGTGGAGGTTGACGTATATAATTTACCCAGAGTAGAGTGTGGTCGACGTAAATAATTTACCCAGTGTGGAGGTTGACATATATAATTTACACAGTGTGGAGGTTGATGTATATAATTTACCCAGTGTGGAGGTTGATGCATATCTTTTACCCAGTGTGGAGGTTGACGTATATAATTTACCCAGTGTGGAGGTTGATGTATAAAATTTACCCAGTGTGGAGGTTGACGTATATAATTTACCCAGTGTGGAGGTTGACGTATATAATTTACCCAGTGTGGAGGTTGACATATATAATTTAGACAGTGTGGAGGTTGACGTATATAATTTACCCAGTGTGAATTTTGATGTATATCATTTACCCAGTGTGGAGGTTGATGTATATAATTTACCAAGTGTGGAGGTTGACGTATATAATTTACCCAGTGTGGAGGATGACATATATAATTTACCCAGTGTGGAGGTTGATGTATATAATTTACCCAGTGTGGAGGTTGACGTATATAATTTACCCAGTGTGGAGGTTGACGTATATAATTTTCCCAGTGTGGAGGTTGACGTATATAATTTACCCAGTGTGGAGGTTGATGTATATAATTTACCCAGTGTGGAGGTTGACGTATATAATTTACCCAGTGTGGAGGTTGATGTATATCATTTACCCAGTGTGGAGGTTGATGTATATCATTTACCCAGTGTGGAGGTTGATGTATATCATTTACCCAGTGTAGAGTGTGGAGGTTGACGTATATAATTTACCCAGTGTAGAGTGTGGTTGACGTATATAATTTACCCAGTGTGGAGGTTGACGTATATAATTTACCCAGTGTGGAGGTTGATGTATATCATTTACCCAGTGTGGAGGTTGATGTATATCATTTACCCAGTGTAGAGTGTGGAGGTTGACGTATATCATTTACCCAGTGTAGAGTGTGGTTGACGTATATAATTTACCCAGTGTAGAGTGTGGTTGACGTATATAATTTACCCAGTGTGGAGGTTGACATATATAATTTACCCAGTGTGGAGGTTGACGTATATAATTTACCCAGTGTGGAGGTTGACATATATAATTTACCCAGTGTGGAGGTTGACATATATAATTTACCCAGTGTGGAGGATGACGTATATAATTTACCCAGTGTGAAGGCTGATGTATATAATTTACCCAGTGTGGAGGTTGACGTATATAATTTACACAGTGAGGAGGTTGATGTATATAATTTACCCAGTGTGGAGGTTGATGCATATAATTTACCCAGTGTGGAGGTTGACGTATATAATTTACCCAGTGTAGAGTGTGGTTGACGTATATCATTTACCCAGTGTGGAGTGTGGAGGTTGACGTATATAATTTACCCAGAGTAGAGTGTGGTTGATGTATATAATTTAGCCAGTGTGGAGGTTGACATATATAATTTACACATTGAGGAGGTTGATGTATATAATTTACCCAGTGTGGAGGTTGATGCATATCATTTACCCAGTGTGGAGGTTGAAGAATATATTTTACCCAGAGTAGAGTGTGGTTGACGTAAATAATTTACCCAGTGTGGAGGTTGACATATATAATTTACCCAGTGTGAAGGTTGATGTATATCATTTACCCAGTGTGGAGGTTGATGTATATAATTTACCAAGTGTGGAGGTTTATGTATATAATTTACCCAGTGTGGAGGATGACATATATAATTTACCCAGTGTGGAGGTTGACATATATAATTTACCCAGTGTGGAGATTGACGTATATAATTTACCCAGTGTGGAGGTTGATGTATAGAATTTACCCAGTGTGGAGGTTGACATATATAATTTACCCAGTGTGGAGGTTGACATATATAATTTACCCAGTGTGGAGGATGACGTATATAATTTACCCAGTGTGAAGGCTGATGTATATAATTTACCCAGTGTGGAGGTTGACGTATATAATTTACACAGTGAGGAGGTTGATGTATATAATTTACCCAGTGTGGAGGTTGATGCATATAATTTACCCAGTGTGGAGGTTGACGTATATCATTTATCCAGTGTAGAGTGTGGTTGACCTATATAATTTACCCAGTGTGGAGGTTGATGTATATCATTTACCCAGTGTGAAGGCTGATGTATATAATTTACCCAGTGTGGAGGTTGACGTATATAATTTACACAGTGAGGAGGTTGATGTATATAATTTACCCAGTGTGAAGGCTGATGTATATAATTTACCCAGTGTGGAGAATGACGTATATAATTTACACAGTGATGAGGTTGATGTATATAATTTACCCAGTGTGGAGGTTGAAGCATATCATTTACCCAGTGTGGAGAATGACGTATATAATTTACCCAGTGTGGAGGTTGACGTATATAATTTACACAGTGAGGAGGTTGATGTATATAATTTTCCCAGTGTGAAGGATGATGCATATAATTTACCCAGTGTGGAGGTTGACGTATATAATTTACCCATTGTAGAGTCTGGTTGATCCATATCATTTACCCAGTGTGGAGTTTGACGTATATAATTTACCCAGTGTAGAATGTGGTTGACGTATATAATTTACCCAGTGTGGAGGTTGACATATATAATTTACACAGTGTGGAGGTTGATGTATATAATTTACCCAGTGTGAAGGCTGATGCATATCATTTACACAGTGTGGAGGTTGACGTATATAATTTACCCAGTGTGGAGGTTGACGTATATAATTTACACAGTGTGGAGGTTGACGTATATAATTTACCCAGTGTGGAGGTTGATGTATATCATTTACCCAGTGTGGAGGTTGATGTATATCATTTACCCAGTGTGGAGGTTGACGTATATAATTTACCCAGTGTGGAGGTTGACATATATAATTTACACAGTGTGGAGGTTGACGAAAATAATTTACCCAGTGTGGAGGTTGATGTATATCATTTACCCAATGTGGAGGTTGATGTATATAATTTACCCAGTGTGGAGGTTGACGTATATAATTTACCCAGTGTGGAGTATGATGTATATAATTTACCCAGTGTGGAGGTTGACGTATATAATTTACCCAGTGTGGAGGTTGATGTATATAATTTACCCAGCGTGGAGGTTGACATATATAATTTACACAGTGTGGAGGTTGATGTATATCATTTACCCAGTGTGGAGGTTGATGTATATAATTTAACAAGTGTGGAGATTGACGTATATAATTTACACAGTGTGGAGGATGACATATATAATTTACCCAGTGTGGAGGTTGACGGATATAATTTACCCAGTGTGGAGGTTGACGTATATAATTTACACAGTGAGGAGGTTGATGTATATAATTTACCCAGTGTGAAGGCTGATGTATATAATTTACCCAGTGTGGAGGTTGACGTATATAATTTACACAGTGAGGAGGTTGATGTATATAATTTACCCAGTGTGGAGGTTGAAGCATATCATTTACCCAGTGTGGAGAATGACGTATATAATTTACCCAGTGTGAAGGCTGATGTATATAATTTACCCAGTGTGGAGGTTGACGTATATAATTTACACAGTGAGGAGGTTGATGTATATAATTTACCCAGTGTGAAGGCTGATGTATATAATTTACCCAGTGTGGAGGTTGACGTATATAATTTACACAGTGAGGAGGTTGATGTATATAATTTACCCAGTGTGAAGGCTGATGTATATAATTTACCCAGTGTGGAGGTTGACGTATATAATTTACCCAGTGTAGAGTGTGGTTGACCTATATAATTTACCCAGTGTGGAGGTTGATGTATATAATTTACCCAGTGTGAAGGCTGATGTATATAATTTACCCAGTGTGGAGGTTGATGTATATAATTTACACAGTGAGGAGGTTGATGTATATAATTTTCCCAGTGTGAAGGATGATGCATATCATTTACCCAGTGTGGAGGTTGACGTATATAATTTACCCAGTGTAGAGTGTGGTTGATCCATATAATTTACCCAGTGTGGAGGTTGACGTATATAATTTACCCAGTGTAGAGTGTGGTTGACGTATATAATTTACCCAGTGTGGAGGTTGATGTATATCATTTACCCAGTGTGGAGGTTGATGTATATCATTTACCCAGTGTAGAGTGTGGAGGTTGACGTATATAATTTCCCCAGTGTAGAGTGTGGTTGACGTATATAATTTACCCAGTGTGGTGGTTGACGTATATAATTTACCCAGTGTGGAGGTTGACATATAAAATTTACCCAGTGTGGAGATTGACGTATATAATTTACCCAGTGTGGAGGTTGATGTATATAATTTACCCAGTGTGGAGGTTGACATATATAATTTACCCAGTGTGGAGGTTGACATATATAATTTACCCAGTGTGGAGGATGACGTATATAATTTACCCAGTGTGGAGGTTGACGTATATAATTTACACAGTGAGGAGGTTGATGTATATAATTTACCCAGTGTGGAGGTTGATGCATATAATTTACCCAGTGTGGAGGTTGACGTATATAATTTATCCAGTGTAGTGTGTGGTTGACCTATATAATTTACCCAGTGTGGAGGTTGATGTATATAATTTACCCAGTGTGAAGGCTGATGTATATAATTTACCCAGTGTGGAGGTTGACGTATATAATTTACACAGTGAGGAGGTTGATGTATATAATTTACCCAGTGTGAAGGCTGATGTATATAATTTACCCAGTGTGGAGGTTGACGTATATAATTTACACAGTGAGGAGGTTGATGTATATAATTTACCCAGTGTGGAGGTTGAAGCATATCATTTACCCAGTGTGGAGAATGACGTATATAATTTACCCAGTGTAGAGTGTGGTTGACCTATATAATTTACCCAGTGTGGAGGTTGATGTATATAATTTACCCAGTGTGGAGGTTGACGTATATAATTTACACAGTGAGGAGGTTGATGTATATAATTTACCCAGTGTGAAGGCTGATGTATATAATTTACCCAGTGTGGAGGTTGACGTATATAATTTACACAGTGAGGAGGTTGATGTATATAATTTACCCAGTGTGGAGGTTGAAGCATATCATTTACCCAGTGTGGAGAATGACGTATATAATTTACCCAGTGTAGAGTGTGGTTGACCTATATAATTTACCCAGTGTGGAGGTTGATGTATATAATTTACCCAGTGTGGAGGTTGACGTATATAATTTACCCAGTGTAGAGTGTGGTTGACCTATATAATTTACCCAGTGTGGAGGTTGATGTATATAATTTACCCAGTGTGAAGGCTGATGTATATAATTTACCCAGTGTGGAGGTTGACGTATATAATTTACACAGTGAGGAGGTTGATGTATATAATTTTCCCAGTGTGAAGGATGATGCATATCATTTACCCAGTGTGGAGGTTGATGTATATCATTTACCCAGTGTAGAGTGTGGAGGTTGACGTATATAATTTACCCAGTGTAGAGTGTGGTTGACCTATATAATTTACCCAGTGTGGAGGTTGACGTATATAATTTACACAGTGAGGAGGTTGATGTATATAATTTTCCCAGTGTGAAGGCTGATGTATATAATTTACCCAGTGTGGAGGTTGACGTATATAATTTACCCAGTGTGGAGGTTGATGTATATCATTTACCCAGTGTGGAGGTTGATGTATATCATTTACCCAGTGTAGAGTGTGGAGTATGACGTATATAATTTCCCCAGTGTAGAGTGTGGTTGACGTATATAATTTACCCAGTGTGGAGGTTGACGTATATAATTTACCCAGTGTGGAGGTTGACATATAAAATTTACCCAGTGTGGAGATTGACGTATATAATTTACCCAGTGTGGAGGTTGATGTATATAATTTACCCAGTGTGGAGGTTGACATATATAATTTACCCAGTGTGGAGGTTGACATATATAATTTACCCAGTGTGGAGGATGACGTATATAATTTACCCAGTGTGAAGGCTGATGTATATAATTTACCCAGTGTGGAGGTTGACGTATATAATTTAAACAGTGAGGAGGTTGATGTATATAATTTACCCAGTGTGGAGGTTGGTGCATATAATTTACCCAGTGTGGAGGTTGACATATATAATTTATCCAGTGTAGAGTGTGGTTGACCTATATAATTTACCCAGTGTGGAGGTTGATGTATATCATTTACCCAGTGTGAAGGCTGATGTATATAATTTACCCAGTGTGGAGGTTGACGTATATAATTTACCCAGTGTAGAGTGTGGTTGACGTATATAATTTACCCAGTGTGGAGGTTGACATATATAATTTACACAGTGTGGAGGTTGATGTATATAATTTACCCAGTGTGAAGGCTGATGCATATCATTTACACAGTGTGGAGGTTGACGTATATAATTTACCCAGTGTGGATGTTGACGTATATAATTTACCCAGTGTGGAGGTTGACGTATATAATTTACACAGTGTGGAGGTTGACGTATATAATTTACCCAGTGTGGAGGTTGATGTATATCATTTACCCAGTGTGGAGGTTGATGTATATCATTTACCCAGTGTGGAGGTTGACGTATATAATTTACCCAGTGTAGAGTGTGGTTGACGTATATAATTTACCCAGTGTGGAGGTTGACATATATAATTTACACAGTGTGGAGGTTGATGTATATAATTTACCCAGTGTGAAGGCTGATGCATATCATTTACACAGTGTGGAGGTTGACGTATATAATTTACCCAGTGTGGAGGTTGACGTATATAATTTACCCAGTGTGGAGGTTGACGTATATAATTTACACAGTGTGGAGTTTGACGTATATAATTTACCCAGTGTGGAGGTTGATGTATATCATTTACCCAGTGTGGAGGTTGATGTATATCATTTACCCAGTGTGGAGGTTGACGTATATAATTTACCCAGTGTGGAGGTTTACATATATAATTTACACAGTGTGGAGGTTGACGAAAATAATTTACCCAGTGTGGAGGTTGATGTATATAATTTACCCAGTCTGGAGTATGATGTATATAATTTACCCAGTGTGGAGGTTGACGTATATAATTTACCCAGTGTGGAGGTTGATGTATATAATTTACCCAGCGTGGAGGTTGACATATATAATTTACACAGTGTGGAGGTTGATGTATATAATTTACACATTGAGGAGGTTGATGTATATAATTTACCCAGTGTGGAGGTTGATGCATATCATTTACCCAGTGTGGAGGTTGACGTATATAATTTACCCAGAGTAGAGTGTGGTCGACGTAAATAATTTAACAAGTGTGGAGGTTGACATATATAATTTACACAGTGTGGAGGTTGATGTATATAATTTACCCAGTGTGGAGGTTGATGCATATCTTTTACCCAGTATGGAGGTTGACGTATATAATTTACCCAGTGTGGAGGTTGACGTATAAAATTTAACAAGTGTGGAGGTTGACGTATATAATTTACCCAGTGTGGAGGTTGACGTATATAATTTACCCAGTGTGGAGGTTGATGTACATAATTTACCCAGTGTGGAGGTTGACGTATATAATTTACCCAGTGTGGAGGTTGATGTATATCATTTACCCAGTGTGGAGGTTGATGTATATCATTTACCCTGTGTGGAGGTTGATGTATATCATTTACCCAGTGTAGAGTGTGGAGGCTGATGTATATAATTTACCCAGTGTGGAGGTTGACGTATATAATTTACACAGTGAGGAGGTTGATGTATATAATTTACCCAGTGTGAAGGCTGATGTATATAATTTACCCAGTGTGGAGGTTGACGTATATAATTTACACAGTGAGGAGGTTGATGTATATAATTTACCCAGTGTGGAGGTTGAAGCATATCATTTACCCAGTGTGGAGAATGACGTATATAATTTACCCAGTGTAGAGTGTGGTTGACCTATATAATTTACCCAGTGTGGAGGTTGATGTATATAATTTACCCAGTGTGGAGGTTGACGTATATAATTTACCCAGTGTGGAGGTTGACGTATATAATTTACCCAGTGTGGAGTATGATGTATATAATTTACCCAGTGTGGAGGTTGACGTATATAATTTACCCAGTGTGGAGGTTGATGTATATAATTTACCCAGCGTGGAGGTTGACATATATAATTTACACAGTGTGGAGGTTGATGTATATCATTTACCCAGTGTGGAGGTTGATGTATATAATTTAACAAGTGTGGAGATTGACGTATATAATTTACACAGTGTGGAGGATGACATATATAATTTACCCAGTGTGGAGGTTGACGGATATAATTTACCCAGTGTGGAGGTTGACGTATATAATTTACACAGTGAGGAGGTTGATGTATATAATTTACCCAGTGTGGAGGTTGAAGCATATCATTTACCCAGTGTGGAGAATGACGTATATAATTTACCCAGTGTAGAGTGTGGTTGACCTATATAATTTACCCAGTGTGGAGGTTGATGTATATAATTTACCCAGTGTAGAGTGTGGTTGACCTATATAATTTACCCAGTGTGGAGGTTGACGTATATAATTTACACAGTGAGGAGGTTGATGTATATAATTTTCCCAGTGTGAAGGCTGATGTATATAATTTACCCAGTGTGGAGGTTGACGTATATATTTTACCCAGTGTGGAGGTTGATGTATATCATTTACCCAGTGTGGAGGTTGATGTATATCATTTACCCAGTGTAGAGTGTGGAGTATGACGTATATAATTTCCCCAGTGTAGAGTGTGGTTGACGTATATAATTTACCCAGTGTGGAGGTTGACGTATATAATTTACCCAGTGTGGAGGTTGACATATAAAATTTACCCAGTGTGGAGATTGACGTATATAATTTACCCAGTGTGGAGGTTGATGTATATAATTTACCCAGTGTGGAGGTTGACATATATAATTTACCCAGTGTGGAGGTTGACATATATAATTTACCCAGTGTGGAGGATGACGTATATAATTTACCCAGTGTGAAGGCTGATGTATATAATTTACCCAGTGTGGAGGTTGACGTATATAATTTAAACAGTGAGGAGGTTGATGTATATAATTTACCCAGTGTGGAGGTTGATGCATATAATTTACCCAGTGTGGAGGTTGACATATATAATTTATCCAGTGTAGAGTGTGGTTGACCTATATAATTTACCCAGTGTGGAGGTTGATGTATATCATTTACCCAGTGTGAAGGCTGATGTATATAATTTACCCAGTGTGGAGGTTGACGTATATAATTTACCCAGTGTAGAGTGTGGTTGACGTATATAATTTACCCAGTGAGGAGGTTGACATATATAATTTACACAGTGTGGAGGTTGATGTATATAATTTACCCAGTGTGAAGGCTGATGCATATCATTTACACAGTGTGGAGGTTGACGTATATAATTTACCCAGTGTGGATGTTGACGTATATAATTTACCCAGTGTGGAGGTTGACGTATATAATTTACACAGTGTGGAGGTTGACGTATATAATTTACCCAGTGTGGAGGTTGATGTATATCATTTACCCAGTGTGGAGGTTGATGTATATCATTTACCCAGTGTGGAGGTTGACGTATATAATTTACCCAGTGTAGAGTGTGGTTGACGTATATAATTTACCCAGTGTGGAGGTTGACATATATAATTTACACAGTGTGGAGGTTGATGTATATAATTTACCCAGTGTGAAGGCTGATGCATATCATTTACACAGTGTGGAGGTTGACGTATATAATTTACCCAGTGTGGAGGTTGACGTATATAATTTACCCAGTGTGGAGGTTGACGTATATAATTTACACAGTGTGGAGTTTGACGTATATAATTTACCCAGTGTGGAGGTTGATGTATATCATTTACCCAGTGTGGAGGTTGATGTATATCATTTACCCAGTGTGGAGGTTGACGTATATAATTTACCCAGTGTGGAGGTTTACATATATAATTTACACAGTGTGGAGGTTGACGAAAATAATTTACCCAGTGTGGAGGTTGATGTATATCATTTACCCAATGTGGAGGTTGATGTATATAATTTACCCAGTGTGGAGGTTGACGTATATAATTTACCCAGTCTGGAGTATGATGTATATAATTTACCCAGTGTGGAGGTTGACGTATATAATTTACCCAGTGTGGAGGTTGATGTATATAATTTACCCAGCGTGGAGGTTGACATATATAATTTACACAGTGTGGAGGTTGATGTATATAATTTACACATTGAGGAGGTTGATGTATATAATTTACCCAGTGTGGAGGTTGATGCATATCATTTACCCAGTGTGGAGGTTGACGTATATAATTTACCCAGAGTAGAGTGTGGTCGACGTAAATAATTTAACAAGTGTGGAGGTTGACATATATAATTTACACAGTGTGGAGGTTGATGTATATAATTTAACAAGTGTGGAGGTTGATGCATATCTTTTACCCAGTATGGAGGTTGACGTATATAATTTACCCAGTGTGGAGGTTGACGTATAAAATTTACCCAGTGTGGAGGTTGACGTATATAATTTACCCAGTGTGGAGGTTGACGTATATAATTTACCCAGTGTGGAGGTTGATGTACATAATTTACCCAGTGTGGAGGTTGACGTATATAATTTACCCAGTGTGGAGGTTGATGTATATCATTTACCCAGTGTGGAGGTTGATGTATATCATTTACCCTGTGTGGAGGTTGATGTATATCATTTACCCAGTGTAGAGTGTGGAGGTTGACGTATATAATTTACCCAGTGTAGAGTGTGGTTGACGTATATAATTTACCCAGTGTGGAGGTTGACGGATATAATTTACCCAGTGTGGAGGTTGACGTATATAATTTACACAGTGAGGAGGTTGAAGTATATAATTTACCCAGTGTGAAGGCTGATGTATATAATTTACCCAGTGTGGAGGTTGACGTATATAATTTACACAGTGAGGAGGTTGAAGCATATAATTTACCCAGTGTGGAGAATGACGTATATAATTTACCCAGTGTAGAGTGTGGTTGACCTATATAATTTACCCAGTGTGGAGGTTGATGTATATAATTTACCCAGTGTGAAGGCTGATGTATATAATTTACCCAGTGTGGAGGTTGACGTATATAATTTACACAGTGAGGAGGTTGATGTATATAATTTTCCCAGTGTGAAGGATGATGCATATCATTTACCCAGTGTGGAGGTTGACGTATATAATTTACCCAGTGTAGAGTGTGGTTGATCCATATCATTTACCCAGTGTGGAGGTTGACGTATATAATTTACCCAGTGTAGAGTGTGGTTGACGTATATAATTTACCCAGTGTGGAGGTTGACATATATAATTTACACAGTGTGGAGGTTGATGTATATAATTTACCCAGTGTGAAGGCTGATGCATATCATTTACACAGTGTGGAGGTTGACGTATATAATTTACCCAGTGTGGAGGTGGACGTATATAATTTACCCAGTGTGGAGGTTGACGTATATAATTTACACAGTGTGGAGGTTGACGTATATAATTTACCCAGTGTGGAGGTTGATGTATATAATTTACCCAGCGTGGAGGTTGACATATATAATTTACACAGTGTGGAGATTGATGTATATAATTTACCCAGTGTGGAGGTTGACATATATAATTTACCCAGTGTGGAGGTTGATGTATATCATTTACCCAGTGTGGAGGTTGATGCATATCATTTACCCAGTGTAGAGTGTGGAGGTTGACGTATATAATTTACCCAGTGTAGAGTGTGGTTGACGTATATAATTTACCCAGTGTGGAGGTTGACATATATAATTTACCCAGTGTGGAGGTTGACGTATATAATTTACCCAGTGGGAGGTTGATGTATATAATTTACCCAGTGTGGAGATTGACATATATAATTTACCCAGTGTGGAGGTGGACGTATATAATTTACCCATTGTGGAGGTTGATGTATATAATTTACCCAGTGTGGAGGTTGAAATATATAATTTACCCAGTGTGGAGGTTGACGGATATAATTTACCCAGTGTGGAGGTTGACGTATATAATTTACACAGTGAGGAGGTTGATGTATATAATTTACCCAGTGTGAAGGCTGATGTATATAATTTACCCAGTGTGGAGGTTGACGTATATAATTTACCCAGTGTAGAGTGTGGTTGACCTATATAATTTACCCAGTGTGGAGGTTGATGTATATCATTTACCCAGTGTAGAGTGTGGTTGACGTATATCATTTACCCAGTGTGGAGTGTGGAGGTTGACGTATATAATTTACCCAGAGTAGAGTGTGGTTGACGTGTATCATTTACCCAGTGTGGAGGTTGATGTATATAATTTACCCAGTGTGGAGGTTGATGCATATCATTTACCAAGTGTGGAGGTTGACGTATATAATTTAAACATTGAGGAGTTTGATGTATATAATTTACCCAGTGTGGAGGTTGATGCATATCATTTACCCAGTGTGGAGGTTGACGTATATAATTTACCCAGAGTAGAGTGTGGTCGACGTAAATAATTTAACCAGTGTGGAGGTTGACATATATAATTTACACAGTGTGGAGGTTGATGTATATAATTTACCCAGTGTGGAGGTTGATGCATATCTTTTACCCAGTATGGAGGTTGACGTATATAATTTACCCAGTGTGGAGGTTGACGTATAAAATTTACCCAGTGTGGAGGTTGACGTATATAATTTACCCAGTGTGGAGGTTGACGTATATAATTTACCCAGTGTGGAGGTTGATGTACATAATTTACCCAGTGTGGAGGTTGACGTATATAATTTACCCAGTGTGGAGGTTGATGTATATCATTTACCCAGTGTGGAGGTTGATGTATATCATTTAACCTGTGTGGAGGTTGATGTATATCATTTACCCAGTGTAGAGTGTGGAGGTTGACGTATATAATTTACCCAGTGTAGAGTGTGGTTGACGTATATAATTTACCCAGTGTGGAGGTTGATGTATATAATTTACCCAGTGTGGAGGTTGAAGCATATCATTTACCCAGTGTGGAGAATGACGTATATAATTTACCCAGTGTAGAGTGTGGTTGACCTATATAATTTACCCAGTGTGGAGGTTGATGTATATAATTTACCCAGTGTGAAGGCTGATGTATATAATTTACCCAGTGTGGAGGTTGACGTATATAATTTACACAGTGAGGAGGTTGATGTATATAATTTTCCCAGTGTGAAGGATGATGCATATCATTTACCCAGTGTGGAGGTTGACGTATATAATTTACCCAGTGTAGAGTGTGGTTGATTCATATCATTTACCCAGTGTGGAGGTTGACGTATATAATTTACCCAGTGTAGAGTGTGGTTGACCTATATAATTTACCCAGTGTGGAGGTTGACGTATATAATTTACACAGTGAGGAGGTTGATGTATATAATTTTCCCAGTGTGAAGGCTGATGTATATAATTTACCCAGTGTGGAGGTTGACGTATATAATTTACCCAGTGTGGAGGTTGATGTATATCATTTACCCAGTGTGGAGGTTGATGTATATCATTTACCCAGTGTAGAGTGTGGAGTATGACGTATATAATTTCACCAGTGTAGAGTGTGGTTGACGTATATAATTTACCCAGTGTGGAGGTTGACGTATATAATTTACCCAGTGTGGAGGTTGACATATAAAATTTACCCAGTGTGGAGATTGACGTATATAATTTACCCAGTGTGGAGGTTGATGTATATAATTTACCCAGTGTGGAGGTTGACATATATAATTTACCCAGTGTGGAGGTTGACATATATAATTTACCCAGTGTGGAGGATGACGTATATAATTTACCCAGTGTGAAGGCTGATGTATATAATTTACCCAGTGTGGAGGTTGACGTATATAATTTAAACAGTGAGGAGGTTGATGTATATAATTTACCCAGTGTGGAGGTTGATGCATATAATTTACCCAGTGTGGAGGTTGACATATATAATTTATCCAGTGTAGAGTGTGGTTGACCTATATAATTTACCCAGTGTGGAGGTTGATGTATATCATTTACCCAGTGTGAAGGCTGATGTATATAATTTACCCAGTGTGGAGGTTGACGTATATAATTTACCCAGTGTAGAGTGTGGTTGACGTATATAATTTACCCAGTGTGGAGGTTGACATATATAATTTACACAGTGTGGAGGTTGATGTATATAATTTACCCAGTGTGAAGGCTGATGCATATCATTTACACAGTGTGGAGGTTGACGTATATAATTTACCCAGTGTGGATGTTGACGTATATAATTTACCCAGTGTGGAGGTTGACGTATATAATTTACACAGTGTGGAGGTTGACGTATATAATTTACCCAGTGTGGAGGTTGATGTATATCATTTACCCAGTGTGGAGGTTGATGTATATCATTTACCCAGTGTGGAGGTTGACGTATATAATTTACCCAGTGTAGAGTGTGGTTGACGTATATAATTTACCCAGTGTGGAGGTTGACATATATAATTTACACAGTGTGGAGGTTGATGTATATAATTTACCCAGTGTGAAGGCTGATGCATATCATTTACACAGTGTGGAGGTTGACGTATATAATTTACCCAGTGTGGAGGTTGACGTATATAATTTACCCAGTGTGGAGGTTGACGTATATAATTTACACAGTGTGGAGTTTGACGTATATAATTTACCCAGTGTGGAGGTTGATGTATATCATTTACCCAGTGTGGAGGTTGACGTATATAATTTACCCAGTGTGGAGGTTTACATATATAATTTACACAGTGTGGAGGTTGACGAAAATAATTTACCCAGTGTGGAGGTTGATGTATATCATTTACCCAATGTGGAGGTTGATGTATATAATTTACCCAGTGTGGAGGTTGACGTATATAATTTACCCAGTCTGGAGTATGATGTATATAATTTACCCAGTGTGGAGGTTGACATATATAATTTACCCAGTGTGGAGGTTGATGTATATAATTTACCCAGCGTGGAGGTTGACATATATAATTTACACAGTGTGGAGGTTGATGTATATAATTTACACATTGAGGAGGTTGATGTATATAATTTACCCAGTGTGGAGGTTGATGCATATCATTTACCCAGTGTGGAGGTTGACGTATATAATTTACCCAGAGTAGAGTGTGGTCGACGTAAATAATTTAACAAGTGTGGAGGTTGACATATATAATTTACACAGTGTGGAGGTTGATGTATATAATTTACCCAGTGTGGAGGTTGATGCATATCTTTTACCCAGTATGGAGGTTGACGTATATAATTTACCCAGTGTGGAGGTTGACGTATAAAATTTACCCAGTGTGGAGGTTGACGTATATAATTTACCCAGTGTGGAGGTTGACGTATATAATTTACCCAGTGTGGAGGTTGATGTACATAATTTACCCAGTGTGGAGGTTGACGTATATAATTTACCCAGTGTGGAGGTTGATGTATATCATTTACCCAGTGTGGAGGTTGATGTATATCATTTACCCTGTGTGGAGGTTGATGTATATCATTTACCCAGTGTAGAGTGTGGAGGTTGACGTATATAATTTACCCAGTGTAGAGTGTGGTTGACGTATATAATTTACCCAGTGTGGAGGTTGACGGATATAATTTACCCAGTGTGGAGGTTGACGTATATAATTTACACAGTGAGGAGGTTGAAGTATATAATTTACCCAGTGTGAAGGCTGATGTATATAATTTACCCAGTGTGGAGGTTGACGTATATAATTTACACAGTGAGGAGGTTGATGTATATAATTTACCCAGTGTGGAGGTTGAAGCATATAATTTACCCAGTGTGGAGAATGACGTATATAATTTACCCAGTGTAGAGTGTGGTTGACCTATATAATTTACCCAGTGTGGAGGTTGATGTATATAATTTACCCAGTGTGAAGGCTGATGTATATAATTTACCCAGTGTGGAGGTTGACGTATATAATTTACACAGTGAGGAGGTTGATGTATATAATTTTCCCAGTGTGAAGGATGATGCATATCATTTACCCAGTGTGGAGGTTGACGTATATAATTTACCCAGTGTAGAGTGTGGTTGATCCATATCATTTACCCAGTGTGGAGGTTGACGTATATAATTTACCCAGTGTAGAGTATGGTTGACGTATATAATTTACCCAGTGTGGAGGTTGACATATATAATTTACACAGTGTGGAGGTTGATGTATATAATTTACCCAGTGTGAAGGCTGATGCATATCATTTACACAGTGTGGAGGTTGACGTATATAATTTACCCAGTGTGGAGGTTGACGTATATAATTTACCCAGTGTGGAGGTTGACGTATATAATTTACCCAGTGTGGAGGTTGACGTATATAATTTACCCAGTGTGGAGGTTGACGTATATAATTTACCCAGTGTGGAGGTTGATGTACATAATTTACCCAGTGTGGAGGTTGACGTATATAATTTACCCAGTGTGGAGGTTGATGTATATCATTTACCCAGTGTGGAGGTTGATGTATATCATTTACCCTGTGTGGAGGTTGATGTATATCATTTACCCAGTGTAGAGTGTGGAGGTTGACGTATATAATTTACCCAGTGTAGAGTGTGGTTGACGTATATAATTTACCCAGTGTGGAGGTTGACGGATATAATTTACCCAGTGTGGAGGTTGACGTATATAATTTACACAGTGAGGAGGTTGAAGTATATAATTTACCCAGTGTGAAGGCTGATGTATATAATTTACCCAGTGTGGAGGTTGACGTATATAATTTACACAGTGAGGAGGTTGATGTATATAATTTACCCAGTGTGGAGGTTGAAGCATATAATTTACCCAGTGTGGAGAATGACGTATATAATTTACCCAGTGTAGAGTGTGGTTGACCTATATAATTTACCCAGTGTGGAGGTTGATGTATATAATTTACCCAGTGTGAAGGCTGATGTATATAATTTACCCAGTGTGGAGGTTGACGTATATAATTTACACAGTGAGGAGGTTGATGTATATAATTTTCCCAGTGTGAAGGATGATGCATATCATTTACCCAGTGTGGAGGTTGACGTATATAATTTACCCAGTGTAGAGTGTGGTTGATCCATATCATTTACCCAGTGTGGAGGTTGACGTATATAATTTACCCAGTGTAGAGTATGGTTGACGTATATAATTTACCCAGTGTGGAGGTTGACATATATAATTTACACAGTGTGGAGGTTGATGTATATAATTTACCCAGTGTGAAGGCTGATGCATATCATTTACACAGTGTGGAGGTTGACGTATATAATTTACCCAGTGTGGAGGTTGACGTATATAATTTACCCAGTGTGGAGGTTGACGTATATAATTTACACAGTGTGGAGGTTGACGTATATAATTTACCCAGTGTGGAGGTTGATGTATATCATTTACCCAGTGTGGAGGTTGATGTATATCATTTACCCAGTGTGGAGGTTGACGTATATAATTTACCCAGTGTGGAGGTTGACATATATAATTTACACAGTGTGGAGGTTGACGAAAATAATTTACCCAGTGTGGAGGTTGATGTATATAATTTACCCAGTGTGGAGGTTGACGTATATAATTTACCCAGTGTGGAGTATGATGTATATAATTTACCCAGTGTGGAGGTTGACGTATATAATTTACCCAGTGTGGAGGTTGATGTATATAATTTACCCAGCGTGGAGGTTGACATATATAATTTACACAGTGTGGAGGTTGATGTATATAATTTACCCAGTGTGGAGGTTGACATATATAATTTACCCAGTGTGGAGGTTGATGTATATCATTTACCCAGTGTGGAGGTTGATGCATATCATTTACCCAGTGTAGAGTGTGGAGGTTGACGTATATAATTTACCCAGTGTAGAGTGTGGTTGACGTATATAATTTACCCAGTGTGGAGGTTGACATATATAATATACCCAGTGTGGAGGTTGACGTATATAATTTACCCAGTGGGAGGTTGATGTATATAATTTACCCAGTGTGGAGATTGACATATATAATTTACCCAGTGTGGAGGTGGACGTATATAATTTACCCATTGTGGAGGTTGATGTATATAATTTACCCAGTGTGGAGGTTGAAATATATAATTTACCCAGTGTGGAGTTTGACGGATATAATTTACCCAGTGTGGAGGTTGACGTATATAATTTACACAGTGAGGAGGTTGATGTATATAATTTACCCAGTGTGAAGGCTGATGTATATAATTTACCCAGTGTGGAGGTTGACGTATATAATTTACCCAGTGTAGAGTGTGGTTGACCTATATAATTTACCCAGTGTGGAGGTTGATGTATATCATTTACCCAGTGTAGAGTGTGGTTGACGTATATCATTTACCCAGTGTGGAGTGTGGAGGTTGACGTATATAATTTACCCAGAGTAGAGTGTGGTTGACGTATATCATTTCCCCAGTGCGGAGGTTGATGTATATAATTTACCCAGTGTGGAGGTTGATGCATATCATTTACCAAGTGTGGAGGTTGACGTATATAATTTAAACATTGAGGAGGTTGATGTATATAATTTACCCAGTGTGGAGGTTGATGCATATCATTTACCCAGTGTGGAGGTTGACGTATATAATTTACCCAGAGTAGAGTGTGGTCGACGTAAATAATTTAACCAGTGTGGAGGTTGACATATATAATTTACACAGTGTGGAGGTTGATGTATATAATTTACCCAGTGTGGAGGTTGATGCATATCTTTTACCCAGTATGGAGGTTGACGTATATAATTTACCCAGTGTGGAGGTTGACGTATAAAATTTACCCAGTGTGGAGGTTGACGTATATAATTTACCCAGTGTGGAGGTTGACGTATATAATTTACCCAGTGTGGAGGTTGATGTATATAATTTACCCAGTGTGGAGGTTGATGTACATAATTTACCCAGTGTGGAGGTTGACGTATATAATTTACCCAGTGTGGAGGTTGATGTATATCATTTACCCAGTGTGGAGGTTGATGTATATCATTTACCCTGTGTGGAGGTTGATGTATATCATTTACCCAGTGTAGAGTGTGGAGGTTGACGTATATAATTTACCCAGTGTAGAGTGTGGTTGACGTATATAATTTACCCAGTGTGGAGGTTGACGGATATAATTTACCCAGTGTGGAGGTTGACGTATATAATTTACACAGTGAGGAGGTTGAAGTATATAATTTACCCAGTGTGAAGGCTGATGTATATAATTTACCCAGTGTGGAGGTTGACGTATATAATTTACACAGTGAGGAGGTTGATGTATATAATTTACCCAGTGTGGAGGTTGAAGCATATAATTTACCCAGTGTGGAGAATGACGTATATAATTTACCCAGTGTAGAGTGTGGTTGACCTATATAATTTACCCAGTGTGGAGGTTGATGTATATAATTTACCCAGTGTGAAGGCTGATGTATATAATTTACCCAGTGTGGAGGTTGACGTATATAATTTACACAGTGAGGAGGTTGATGTATATAATTTTCCCAGTGTGAAGGATGATGCATATCATTTACCCAGTGTGGAGGTTGACGTATATAATTTACCCAGTGTAGAGTGTGGTTGATCCATATCATTTACCCAGTGTGGAGGTTGACGTATATAATTTACCCAGTGTAGAGTATGGTTGACGTATATAATTTACCCAGTGTGGAGGTTGACATATATAATTTACACAGTGTGGAGGTTGATGTATATAATTTACCCAGTGTGAAGGCTGATGCATATCATTTACACAGTGTGGAGGTTGACGTATATAATTTACCCAGTGTGGAGGTTGACGTATATAATTTACCCAGTGTGGAGGTTGACGTATATAATTTACACAGTGTGGAGGTTGACGTATATAATTTACCCAGTGTGGAGGTTGATGTATATCATTTACCCAGTGTGGAGGTTGATGTATATCATTTACCCAGTGTGGAGGTTGACGTATATAATTTACCCAGTGTGGAGGTTGACATATATAATTTACACAGTGTGGAGGTTGACGAAAATAATTTACCCAGTGTGGAGGTTGATGTATATAATTTACCCAGTGTGGAGGTTGACGTATATAATTTACCCAGTGTGGAGTATGATGTATATAATTTACCCAGTGTGGAGGTTGACGTATATAATTTACCCAGTGTGGAGGTTGATGTATATAATTTACCCAGCGTGGAGGTTGACATATATAATTTACACAGTGTGGAGGTTGATGTATATAATTTACCCAGTGTGGAGGTTGACATATATAATTTACCCAGTGTGGAGGTTGATGTATATCATTTACCCAGTGTGGAGGTTGATGCATATCATTTACCCAGTGTAGAGTGTGGAGGTTGACGTATATAATTTACCCAGTGTAGAGTGTGGTTGACGTATATAATTTACCCAGTGTGGAGGTTGACATATATAATATACCCAGTGTGGAGGTTGACGTATATAATTTACCCAGTGGGAGGTTGATGTATATAATTTACCCAGTGTGGAGATTGACATATATAATTTACCCAGTGTGGAGGTGGACGTATATAATTTACCCATTGTGGAGGTTGATGTATATAATTTACCCAGTGTGGAGGTTGAAATATATAATTTACCCAGTGTGGAGTTTGACGGATATAATTTACCCAGTGTGGAGGTTGACGTATATAATTTACACAGTGAGGAGGTTGATGTATATAATTTACCCAGTGTGAAGGCTGATGTATATAATTTACCCAGTGTGGAGGTTGACGTATATAATTTACCCAGTGTAGAGTGTGGTTGACCTATATAATTTACCCAGTGTGGAGGTTGATGTATATCATTTACCCAGTGTAGAGTGTGGTTGACGTATATCATTTACCCAGTGTGGAGTGTGGAGGTTGACGTATATAATTTACCCAGAGTAGAGTGTGGTTGACGTATATCATTTCCCCAGTGCGGAGGTTGATGTATATAATTTACCCAGTGTGGAGGTTGATGCATATCATTTACCAAGTGTGGAGGTTGACGTATATAATTTAAACATTGAGGAGGTTGATGTATATAATTTACCCAGTGTGGAGGTTGATGCATATCATTTACCCAGTGTGGAGGTTGACGTATATAATTTACCCAGAGTAGAGTGTGGTCGACGTAAATAATTTAACCAGTGTGGAGGTTGACATATATAATTTACACAGTGTGGAGGTTGATGTATATAATTTACCCAGTGTGGAGGTTGATGCATATCTTTTACCCAGTATGGAGGTTGACGTATATAATTTACCCAGTGTGGAGGTTGACGTATAAAATTTACCCAGTGTGGAGGTTGACGTATATAATTTACCCAGTGTGGAGGTTGACGTATATAATTTACCCAGTGTGGAGGTTGATGTACATAATTTACCCAGTGTGGAGGTTGACGTATATAATTTACCCAGTGTGGAGGTTGATGTATATCATTTACCCAGTGTGGAGGTTGATGTATATCATTTACCCTGTGTGGAGGTTGATGTATATCATTTACCCAGTGTAGAGTGTGGAGGTTGACGTATATAATTTACCCAGTGTAGATTGTGGTTGACGTATATAATTTACCCAGTGTGGAGGTTGACGTATATAATTTACCCAGTGTGGAGGTTGATGTATATCATTTACCCAGTGTGGAGGTTGATGTATATCATTTACCCAGTGTAGAGTGTGGAGGTTGACGTATATCATTTACCCAGTGTAGAGTGTGGTTGACGTATATAATTTACCCAGTGTAGAGTGTGGTTGACGTATATAATTTACCCAGTGTGGAGGTTGACATATATAATTTACCCAGTGTGGAGGTTGACGTATATAATTTATCCAGTGTGGAGGTTGACATATATAATTTACCCAGTGTGGAGGTTGACATATATAATTTACCCAGTGTGGAGGATGACGTATATAATTTACCCAGTGTGAAGGCTGATGTATATAATTTACCCAGTGTGGAGGTTGACGTATATAATTTACACAGTGAGGAGGTTGATGTATATAATTTACCCAGTGTGGAGGTTGATGCATATAATTTACCCAGTGTGGAGGTTGACGTATATAATTTACCCAGTGTAGAGTGTGGTTGACCTATATAATTTACCCAGTGTGGAGGTTGATGTATATCATTTACCCAGTGTAGTGTGTGGTTGACGTATATCATTTACCCAGTGTGGAGTGTGGAGGTTGACGTATATAATTTACCCAGAGTAGAGTGTGGTTGATGTATATAATTTACCCAGTGTGGAGGTTGACATATATAATTTACACATTGAGGAGGTTGATGTATATAATTTACCCAGTGTGGAGGTTGATGCATATCATTTACCCAGTGTGGAGGTTGACGTATATATTTTACCCAGTGTGGAGGTTGATGCATATCTTTTACCCAGTGTGGAGGTTGACGTATATAATTTACCCAGTGTGGAGATTGATGTATAAAATTTACCCAGTGTGGAGGTTGATGCATATCTTTTACCCAGTGTGGAGGTTGACGTATATAATTTACCCAGTGTGGTGGTTGACATATATAATTTACACAGTGTGCAGGTTGACGTATTTAATTTACCCAGTGTGAAGATTGATGTATATCATTTACCCAGTGTGGAGGTTGATGTATATAATTTACCAAGTGTGGAGGTTGACGTATATAATTTACCCAGTGTGGAGGATGACATATATAATTTACCCAGTGTGGAGGTTGATGTATATAATTTACCCAGTGTGGAGGTTGACGTATATAATTTACCCAGTGTGGAGGTTGACGTATATAATTTTCCCAGTGTGGAGGTTGACGTATATAATTTACCCAGTGTGGAGGTTGATGTATATAATTTACCCAGTGTGGAGGTTGACGTATATAATTTACCCAGTGTGGAGGTTGATGTATATCATTTACCCAGTGTGGAGGTTGATGTATATCATTTACCCAGTGTAGAGTGTGGAGGTTGACGTATATAATTTCCCCAGTGTAGAGTGTGGTTGACGTATATAATTTACCCAGTGTGGAGGTTGACGTATATAATTTACCCAGTGTGGAGGTTGACATATATAATTTACCCAGTGTGGAGATTGACGTATATAATTTACCCAGTGTGGAGGTTGATGTATATAATTTACCCAGTGTGGAGGTTGACATATATAATTTACCCAGTGTGGAGGTTGACATATATAATTTACCCAGTGTGGAGGATGACGTATATAATTTACCCAGTGTGAAGGCTGATGTATATAATTTACCCAGTGTGGAGGTTGATGTATATCATTTACCCAGTGTGGAGGTTGATGTATATTATTTACCCTGTGTGGAGGTTGATGTATATCATTTACCCAGTGTAGAGTGTGGAGGTTGACGTATATAATTTACCCAGTGTAGAGTGTGGTTGACGTATATAATTTACCCAGTGTGGAGGTTGACGTTTATAATTTACCCAGTGTGGAGGTTGATGTATATCATTTACCCAGTGTGGAGGTTGATGTATATCATTTACCCAGTGTAGAGTGTGGAGGTTGACGTATATCATTTACCCAGTGTAGAGTGTGGTTGACGTATATAATTTACCCAATGTAGAGTGTGGTTGACGTATATAATTTACCCAGTGTGGAGGTTGACATATATAATTTACCCAGTGTGGAGGTTGACGTATATAATTTATCCAGTGTGGAGGTTGACATATATAATTTACCCAGTGTGGAGGTTGACATATATAATTTACCCAGTGTGGAGGATGACGTATATAATTTACCCAGTGTGAATGCTGATGTATATAATTTACCCAGTGTGGAGGTTGACGTATATAATTTACACAGTGAGGAGGTTGATGTATATAATTTACCCAGTGTGGAGGTTGATGCATATAATTTACCCAGTGTGGAGGTTGACGTATATAATTTACCCAGTGTAGAGTGTGGTTGACCTATATAATTTACCCAGTGTGGAGGTTGATGTATATCATTTACCCAGTGTAGTGTGTGGTTGACGTATATCATTTACCCAGTGTGGAGTGTGGAGGTTGACGTATATAATTTACCCAGAGTAGAGTGTGGTTGATGTATATAATTTACCCAGTGTGGAGGTTGACATATATAATTTACACATTGAGGAGGTTGATGTATATAATTTACCCAGTGTGGAGGTTGATGCATATCATTTACCCAGTGTGGAGGTTGACGTATATATTTTACCCAGTGTGGAGGTTGATGCATATCTTTTACCCAGTGTGGAGGTTGACGTATATAATTTACCCAGTGTGGAGATTGATGTATAAAATTTACCCAGTGTGGAGGTTGATGCATATCTTTTACCCAGTGTGGAGGTTGACGTATATAATTTACCCAGTGTGGTGGTTGACATATATAATTTACACAGTGTGCAGGTTGACGTATTTAATTTACCCAGTGTGAAGATTGATGTATATCATTTACCCAGTGTGGAGGTTGATGTATATAATTTACCAAGTGTGGAGGTTGACGTATATAATTTACCCAGTGTGGAGGATGACATATATAATTTACCCAGTGTGGAGGTTGATGTATATAATTTACCCAGTGTGGAGGTTGACGTATATAATTTACCCAGTGTGGAGGTTGACGTATATAATTTTCCCAGTGTGGAGGTTGACGTATATAATTTACCCAGTGTGGAGGTTGATGTATATAATTTACCCAGTGTGGAGGTTGACGTATATAATTTACCCAGTGTGGAGGTTGATGTATATCATTTACCCAGTGTGGAGGTTGATGTATATCATTTACCCAGTGTAGAGTGTGGAGGTTGACGTATATAATTTCCCCAGTGTAGAGTGTGGTTGACGTATATAATTTACCCAGTGTGGAGGTTGACGTATATAATTTACCCAGTGTGGAGGTTGACATATATAATTTACCGAGTGTGGAGATTGACGTATATAATTTACCCAGTGTGGAGGTTGATGTATATAATTTACCCAGTGTGGAGGTTGACATATATAATTTACCCAGTGTGGAGGTTGACATATATAATTTACCCAGTGTGGAGGATGACGTATATAATTTACCCAGTGTGAAGGCTGATGTATATAATTTACCCAGTGTGGAGGTTGACGTATATAATTTACACAGTGAGGAGGTTGATGTATATAATTTACCCAGTGTGGAGGTTGATGCATATAATTTACCCAGTGTGGAGGTTGACGTATATAATTTATCCAGTGTAGAGTGTGGTTGACCTACATAATTTACCCAGTGTGGAGGTTGATGTATATCATTTACCCAGTGTGAAGGCTGATGTATATAATTTACCCAGTGTGGAGGTTGACGTATATAATTTACCCAGTGTAGAGTGTGGTTGACCTATATAATTTACCCAGTGTGGAGGTTGATGTATATCATTTACCCAGTGTAGAGTGTGGTTGACGTATATCATTTACCCAGTGTGGAGTGTGGAGGTTGACGTATATCATTTACCCAGTGTGGAGGTTGATGTATATAATTTACCCAGTGTGAAGGCTGATGTATATAATTTACCCAGTGTGGAGGTTGACATATATAATTTACACATTGAGGAGGTTGATGTATATAATTTACCCAGTGTGGAGGTTGATGCATATCATTTACCCAGTGTGGAGGTTGACGTATATAATTTACCCAGAGTAGAGTGTGGTCGACGTAAATAATTTACCCAGTGTGGAGGTTGACATATATAATTTACACAGTGTGGAGGTTGATGTATATCATTTACCCAGTGTAGAGTGTGGAGGTTGACGTATATCATTTACCCAGTGTAGAGTGTGGTTGACGTATATAATTTACCCAGTGTAGAGTGTGGTTGACGTATATAATTTACCCAGTGTGGAGGTTGACATATATAATTTACCCAGTGTGGAGGTTGACGTATATAATTTATCCAGTGTGGAGGTTGACATATATAATTTACCCAGTGTGGAGGTTGACATATATAATTTACCCAGTGTGGAGGATGACGTATATAATTTACCCAGTGTGAATGCTGATGTATATAATTTACCCAGTGTGGAGGTTGACGTATATAATTTACACAGTGAGGAGGTTGATGTATATAATTTACCCAGTGTGGAGGTTGATGCATATAATTTACCCAGTGTGGAGGTTGACGTATATAATTTACCCAGTGTAGAGTGTGGTTGACCTATATAATTTACCCAGTGTGGAGGTTGATGTATATCATTTACCCAGTGTAGTGTGTGGTTGACGTATATCATTTACCCAGTGTGGAGTGTGGAGGTTGACGTATATAATTTACCCAGAGTAGAGTGTGGTTGATGTATATAATTTACCCAGTGTGGAGGTTGACATATATAATTTACACATTGAGGAGGTTGATGTATATAATTTACCCAGTGTGGAGGTTGATGCATATCATTTACCCAGTGTGGAGGTTGACGTATATATTTTACCCAGTGTGGAGGTTGATGCATATCTTTTACCCAGTGTGGAGGTTGACGTATATAATTTACCCAGTGTGGAGATTGATGTATAAAATTTACCCAGTGTGGAGGTTGATGCATATCTTTTACCCAGTGTGGAGGTTGACGTATATAATTTACCCAGTGTGGTGGTTGACATATATAATTTACACAGTGTGCAGGTTGACGTATTTAATTTACCCAGTGTGAAGATTGATGTATATCATTTACCCAGTGTGGAGGTTGATGTATATAATTTACCAAGTGTGGAGGTTGACGTATATAATTTACCCAGTGTGGAGGATGACATATATAATTTACCCAGTGTGGAGGTTGATGTATATAATTTACCCAGTGTGGAGGTTGACGTATATAATTTACCCAGTGTGGAGGTTGACGTATATAATTTTCCCAGTGTGGAGGTTGACGTATATAATTTACCCAGTGTGGAGGTTGATGTATATAATTTACCCAGTGTGGAGGTTGACGTATATAATTTACCCAGTGTGGAGGTTGATGTATATCATTTACCCAGTGTGGAGGTTGATGTATATCATTTACCCAGTGTAGAGTGTGGAGGTTGACGTATATAATTTCCCCAGTGTAGAGTGTGGTTGACGTATATAATTTACCCAGTGTGGAGGTTGACGTATATAATTTACCCAGTGTGGAGGTTGACATATATAATTTACCGAGTGTGGAGATTGACGTATATAATTTACCCAGTGTGGAGGTTGATGTATATAATTTACCCAGTGTGGAGGTTGACATATATAATTTACCCAGTGTGGAGGTTGACATATATAATTTACCCAGTGTGGAGGATGACGTATATAATTTACCCAGTGTGAAGGCTGATGTATATAATTTACCCAGTGTGGAGGTTGACGTATATAATTTACACAGTGAGGAGGTTGATGTATATAATTTACCCAGTGTGGAGGTTGATGCATATAATTTACCCAGTGTGGAGGTTGACGTATATAATTTATCCAGTGTAGAGTGTGGTTGACCTACATAATTTACCCAGTGTGGAGGTTGATGTATATCATTTACCCAGTGTGAAGGCTGATGTATATAATTTACCCAGTGTGGAGGTTGACGTATATAATTTACCCAGTGTAGAGTGTGGTTGACCTATATAATTTACCCAGTGTGGAGGTTGATGTATATCATTTACCCAGTGTAGAGTGTGGTTGACGTATATCATTTACCCAGTGTGGAGTGTGGAGGTTGACGTATATAATTTACCCAGAGTAGAGTGTGGTTGACGTATATCATTTACCCAGTGTGGAGGTTGATGTATATAATTTACCCAGTGTGAAGGCTGATGTATATAATTTACCCAGTGTGGAGGTTGACATATATAATTTACACATTGAGGAGGTTGATGTATATAATTTACCCAGTGTGGAGGTTGATGCATATCATTTACCCAGTGTGGAGGTTGACGTATATAATTTACCCAGAGTAGAGTGTGGTCGACGTAAATAATTTACCCAGTGTGGAGGTTGACATATATAATTTACACAGTGTGGAGGTTGATGTATATAATTTACCCAGTGTGGAGGTTGATGCATATCTTTTACCCAGTGTGGAGGTTGACATATATAATTTACCCAGTGTGGAGGTTGATGTATAAAATTTACCCAGTGTGGAGGTTCACGTATATAATTTACCCAGTGTGGAGGTTGACGTATATAATTTACCCAGTGTGGAGGTTGACATATATAATTTACCCAGTGTGTAGGTTGATGTATATCATTTACCCAGTGTGGAGGTTGATGTATATCATTTACCCAGTGTAGAGTGTGGAGGTTGACGTATATCATTTACCCAGTGTAGAGTGTGGTTGACGTATATAATTTACCCATTGTAGAGTGTGGTTGACGTATATAATTTACCCAGTGTGGAGGTTGACATATATAATTTACCCAGTGTGGAGGTTGACGTATATAATTTACCCAGTGTGGAGGTTGACATATATAATTTACCCAGTGTGGAGGTTGACATATATAATTTACACAGTGTGGAGGTTGACGTATATAATTTACCCAGTGTGAATTTTGATGTATATCATTTACCCAGTGTGGAGGTTGATGTATATAATTTACCAAGTGTGGAGGTTGACGTATATAATTTACCCAGTTTGGAGCATGACATATATAATTTACCCAGTGTGGAGGTTGATGTATATAATTTACCCAGTGTGGAGGTTGACGTATATAATTTACCCAGTGTGGAGGTTGACGTATATAATTTTCCCAGTGTGGAGGTTGACGTATATAATTTACCCAGTGTGGAGGTTGATGTATATAATTTACCCAGTGTGGAGGTTGACGTATATAATTTACCCAGTGTGGAGGTTGATGTATATCATTTACCCAGTGTGGAGGTTGATGTATATCATTTACCCAGTGTAGAGTGTGGAGGTTGACGTATATAATTTACCCAGTGTAGAGTGTGGTTGACGTATATAATTTACCCAGTGTGGAGGTTGACGTATATAATTTACCCAGTGTGTAGGTTGATGTATATCATTTACCCAGTGTGGAGGTTGATGTATATCATTTACCCAGTGTAGAGTGTGGAGGTTGACGTATATCATTTACCCAGTGTAGAGTGTGGTTGACGTATATAATTTACCCATTGTAGAGTGTGGTTGACGTATATAATTTACCCAGTGTGGAGGTTGACATATATAATTTACCCAGTGTGGAGGTTGACGTATATAATTTACCCAGTGTGGAGGTTGACATATATAATTTACACAGTGAGGAGGTTGATGTATATAATTTACCCAGTGTGGAGGTTGATGCATATAATTTACCCAGTGTGGAGGTTGACGTATATAATTTACCCAGTGTAGAGTGTGGTTGACCTATATAATTTACCCAGTGTGGAGGTTGATGTATATCATTTACCCAGTGTAGAGTGTGGTTGACGTATATCATTTACCCAGTGTGGAGTGTGGAGGTTGACGTATATAATTTACCCAGAGTAGAGTGTGGTTGATGTATATAATTTACCCAGTGTGGAGGTTGACATATATAATTTACACATTGAGGAGGTTGATGTATATAATTTACCCAGTGTGGAGGTTGATGCATATCATTTACCCAGTGTGGAGGTTGACGTATATATTTTACCCAGTGTGGAGGTTGATGCATATCTTTTACCCAGTGTGGAGGTTGACGTATATAATTTACCCAGTGTGGAGGTTGATGTATAAAATTTACCCAGTGTGGAGGTTGATGCATATCTTTTACCCAGTGTGGAGGTTGACGTATATAATTTACCCAGTGTGGAGGTTGACATATATAATTTACACAGTGTGCAGGTTGACGTATTTAATTTACCCAGTGTGAAGATTGATGTATATCATTTACCCAGTGTGGAGGTTGATGTATATAATTTACCAAGTGTGGAGGTTGACGTATATAATTTACCCAGTGTGGAGGATGACATATATAATTTACCCAGTGTGGAGGTTGATGTATATAATTTACCCAGTGTGGAGGTTGACGTATATAATTTACCCAGTGTGGAGGTTGACGTATATAATTTTCCCAGTGTGGAGGTTGACGTATATAATTTACCCAGTGTGGAGGTTGATGTATATAATTTACCCAGTGTGGAGGTTGACGTATATAATTTACCCAGTGTGGAGGTTGATGTATATCATTTACCCAGTGTGGAGGTTGATGTATATCATTTACCCAGTGTAGAGTGTGGAGGTTGACGTATATAATTTCCCCAGTGTAGAGTGTGGTTGACGTATATAATTTACCCAGTGTGGAGGTTGACGTATATAATTTACCCAGTGTGGAGGTTGACATATATAATTTACCCAGTGTGGAGATTGACATATATAATTTACACAGTGTGCAGGTTGACGTATTTAATTTACCCAGTGTGGAGGTTGATGCATATCTTTTACCCAGTGTGGAGGTTGACGTATATAATTTACCCAGTGTGGAGGTTGACATATATAATTTACACAGTGTGCAGGTTGACATATTTAATTTCCCCTGTGTGAAGATTGATGTATATCATTTACCCAGTGTGGAGGTTGATGTATATAATTGACCAAGTGTGGAGGTTGACGTATATAATTTTCCCAGTGTGGAGGATGACATATATAATTTACCCAGTGTGGAGGTTGATGTATATAATTTACCCAGTGTGGAGGTTGACGTATATAATTTACCCAGTGTGGAGGTTGACGTATATAATTTTCCCAGTGTGGAGGTTGATGTATATAATTTACCCAGTGTGGATGTTGACGTATATAATTTACCCAGTGTGGAGGTTGATGTATATCATTTACCCAGTGTGGAGGTTGATGTATATCATTTACCCAGTGTAGAGTGTGGAGGTTGACGTATATAATTTCCCCAGTGTAGAGTGTGGTTGACGTATATAATTTACCCAGTGTGGAGGTTGACGTATATAATTTACCCAGTGTGGAGGATGACATATATAATTTACCCAGTGTGGAGGTTGATGTATATAATTTACCCATTGTGGAGGTTGACGTATATAATTTACCCAGTGTGGAGGTTGACGTATATAATTTTCCCAGTGTGGAGGTTGACGTATATAATTTACCCAGTGTGGAGGTTGATGTATATAATTTACCCAGTGTGGAGGTTGACGTATATAATTTACCCAGTGTGGAGGTTGATGTATATCATTTACCCAGTGTGGAGGTTGATGTATATCATTTACCCAGTGTAGAGTGTGGAGGTTGACGTATATAATTTCCCCAGTGTAGAGTGTGGTTGACGTATATAATTTACCCAGTGTGGAGGTTGACGTATATAATTTACCCAGTGTGGAGGTTGACATATATAATTTACCCAGTGTGGAGATTGACGTATATAATTTACCCAGTGTGGAGGTTGATGTATATAATTTACCCAGTGTGGAGGTTGACTTATATAATTTACCCAGTGTGGAGGTTGACGTATATAATTTACCCAGTGTGAAGGCTGATGTATATAATTTACCCAGTGTGGAGGTTGACGTATATAATTTACACAGTGAGGAGGTTCGTGTATATTATTTACCCAGTGTGGAGGTTGATGCATATCATTTACCCAGTGTGGACAATGACGTATATAATTTACCCAGTGAAGAGTGTGGTTGACCTATATAATTTACCCAGTGTGGAGGTTGATGTATATAATTTACCCAGTGTGAAGGGTGATGTATATAATTTACCCAGTGTGGAGGTTGACGTATATAATTTACACAGTGAGGAGGTTGATGTATATAATTTTCCCAGTGTGAAGGATGATGCATATCATTTACCCAGTGTGGAGGTTGACATATATAATTTACCCAGTGTAGAGTGTGGTTGATCCATATCATTTACCCAGTGTGGAGTTTGACGTATATAATTTACCCAGTGTAGAGTGTGGTTGACGTATATAATTTACCCAGTGTGGAGGTTGACATATATAATTTACACAGTGTGGAGGTTGATGTATATAATTTACCCAGTGTGGAGATTGACGTATATAATTTACCCAGTGTGGAGGTTGATGTATATAATTTACCCAGTGTGGAGGTTGACTTATATAATTTACCCAGTGTGGAGGTTGACGTATATAATTTACCCAGTGTGAAGGCTGATGTATATAATTTACCCAGTGTGGAGGTTGACGTATATAATTTACACAGTGAGGAGGTTCGTGTATATTATTTACCCAGTGTGGAGGTTGAAGCATATCATTTACCCAGTGTGGACAATGACGTATATAATTTACCCAGTGAAGAGTGTGGTTGACCTATATAATTTACCCAGTGTGGAGGTTGATGTATATAATTTACCCAGTGTGAAGGGTGATGTATATAATTTACCCAGTGTGGAGGTTGACGTATATAATTTACACAGTGAGGAGGTTGATGTATATAATTTTCCCAGTGTGAAGGATGATGCATATCATTTACCCAGTGTGGAGGTTGACATATATAATTTACCCAGTGTAGAGTGTGGTTGATCCATATCATTTACCCAGTGTGGAGTTTGACGTATATAATTTACCCAGTGTAGAGTGTGGTTGACGTATATAATTTACCCAGTGTGGAGGTTGACATATATAATTTACACAGTGTGGAGGTTGATGTATATAATTTACCCAGTGTGAAGGCTGATGCATATCATTTACACAGTGTGGAGGTTGACGTATATAATTTACCCAGTGTGGAGGTTGACGTATATAATTTACCCAGTGTGGAGGTTGACGTATATAATTTACACAGTGTGGAGGTTGACGTATATAATTTACCCAGTGTGGAGGATGACATATATAATTTACCCAGTGTGGAGGTTGATGTATATAATTTACCCAGTGTGGAGGTTGACGTATATAATTTACCCAGTGTGGAGGTTGACGTATATAATTTTCCCAGTGTGGAGGTTGACGTATATAATTTACCCAGTGTGGAGGTTGATGTATATAATTTACCCAGTGTGGAGGTTGACGTATATAATTTACCCAGTGTGGAGGTTGATGTATATCATTTACCCAGTGTGGAGGTTGATGTATATCATTTACCCAGTGTAGAGTGTGGAGGTTGACGTATATAATTTCCCCAGTGTAGAGTGTGGTTGACGTATATAATTTACCCAGTGTGGAGGTTGACGTATATAATTTACCCAGTGTGGAGGTTGACATATATAATTTACCCAGTGTGGAGATTGACATATATAATTTACACAGTGTGCAGGTTGACGTATTTAATTTACCCAGTGTGGAGGTTGATGCATATCTTTTACCCAGTGTGGAGGTTGACGTATATAATTTACCCAGTGTGGAGGTTGACATATATAATTTACACAGTGTGCAGGTTGACATATTTAATTTCCCCTGTGTGAAGATTGATGTATATCATTTACCCAGTGTGGAGGTTGATGTATATAATTTACCAAGTGTGGAGGTTGACGTATATAATTTACCCAGTGTGGAGGATGACATATATAATTTACCCAGTGTGGAGGTTGATGTATATAATTTACCCAGTGTGGAGGTTGACGTATATAATTTACCCAGTGTGGAGGTTGACGTATATAATTTTCCCAGTGTGGAGGTTGACGTATATAATTTACCCAGTGTGGAGGTTGATGTATATAATTTACCCAGTGTGGATGTTGACGTATATAATTTACCCAGTGTGGAGGTTGATGTATATCATTTACCCAGTGTGGAGGTTGATGTATATCATTTACCCAGTGTAGAGTGTGGAGGTTGACGTATATAATTTCCCCAGTGTGGAGGATGACATATATAATTTACCCAGTGTGGAGGTTGATGTATATAATTTACCCAGTGTGGAGGATGACATATATAATTTACCCAGTGTGGAGGTTGATGTATATAATTTACCCAGTGTGGAGGTTGACGTATATAATTTACCCAGTGTGGAGGTTGACGTATATAATTTTCCCAGTGTGGAGGTTGACGTATATAATTTACCCAGTGTGGAGATGGATGTATATAATTTACCCAGTGTGGAGGTTGACGTATATAATTTACCCAGTGTGGAGGTTGATGTATATCATTTACCCAGTGTGGAGGTTGATGTATATCATTTACCCAGTGTAGAGTGTGGAGGTTGACGTATATAATTTCCCCAGTGTAGAGTGTGGTTGACGTATATAATTTACCCAGTGTGGAGGTTGACGTATATAATTTACCCAGTGTGGAGGTTGACATATATAATTTACCCAGTGTGGAGATTGACGTATATAATTTACCCAGTGTGGAGGTTGATGTATATAATTTACCCAGTGTGGAGGTTGACTTATATAATTTACCCAGTGTGGAGGTTGACGTATATAATTTACCCAGTGTGAAGGCTGATGTATATAATTTACCCAGTGTGGAGGTTGACGTATATAATTTACACAGTGAGGAGGTTGATGTATATAATTTACCCAGTGTGGAGGTTGAAGCATATCATTTACCCAGTGTGGAGAATGACGTATATAATTTACCCAGTGAAGAGTGTGGTTGACCTATATAATTTACCCAGTGTGGAGGTTGATGTATATAATTTACCCAGTGTGAAGGGTGATGTATATAATTTACCCAGTGTGGAGGTTGACGTATATAATTTACACAGTGTGGAGGTTGATGTATATAATTTACCCAGTGTGAAGGCTGATGCATATCATTTACACAGTGTGGAGGTTGACGTATATAATTTACCCAGTGTGGAGGTTGACGTATATAATTTACCCAGTGTGGTGGTTGACGTATATAATTTACACAGTGTGGAGGTTGACGTATATAATTTACCCAGTGTGGAGGTTGATGTATATCATTTACCCAGTGTGGAGGTTGATGTATATCATTTACCCAGTGTGGAGGTTGACGTATATAATTTACCCAGTGTGGAGGTTGACATATATAATTTACACAGTGTGGAGGTTGACGAAAATAATTTACCCAGTGTGGAGGTTGATGTATATAATTTACCCAATGTGGAGGTTGATGTATATAATTTACCCAGTGTGGAGGTTGACGTATATAATTTACCCAGTGTGGAGTATGATGTATATAATTTACCCAGTGTGGAGGTTGACGTATATAACTTACCCAGTGTGGAGGTTGATGTATATAATTTACTAAGTGTGGAGGTTGACGTATATAATTTACCCAGTGTGGAGGATGACATATATAATTTACCCAGTGTGGAGGTTGATGTATATAATTTACCCAGTGTGGAGGTTGACGTATATAATTTTCCCAGTGTGGAGGTTGACGTATATAATTTTCCCAGTGTGGAGGTTGACGTATATAATTTACCCAGTGTGGAGGTTGATGTATATAATTTACCCAGTGTGGAGGTTGACGTATATAATTTACCCAGTGTGGAGGTTGATGTATATCATTTACCCAGTGTGGAGGTTGATGTATATCATTTACCCAGTGTAGAGTGTGGAGGTTGACGTATATAATTTCCCCAGTGTAGAGTGTGGTTGACGTATATAATTTACCCAGTGTGGAGGTTGACGTATATAATTTACCCAGTGTGGAGGTTGACATATATAATTTACCCAGTGTGGAGATTGACGTATATAATTTACCCAGTGTGGAGGTTGATGTATATAATTTACCCAGTGTGGAGGTTGACATATATAATTTACCCAGTGTGGAGGTTGACGTATATAACTTACCCAGTGTGGAGGTTGATGTATATAATTTACCCAGCGTGGAGGTTGACATATATAATTTACACAGTGTGGAGGTTGATGTATATAATTTACCCAGTGTGGAGGTTGACATATATAATTTACCCAGTGTGGAGGTTGATGTATATCATTTACCCAGTGTGGAGTGTGGAGGTTGACGTATATAATTTACCCAGTGTAGAGTGTGGTTGACGTATATAATTTACCCAGTGTGGAGGTTGACATATATAAATTACCCAGTGTGGAGGTTGACGTATATAATTTACCCAGTGTGGAGGTTGATGTATATAATTTACCCAGTGTGGAGGTTGAAATATATAATTTACACAGTGTGGAGGTTGACGTATATAATTTACCCAGTGTGAAGATTGATGTATATCATTTACCCAGTGTGGAGGTTGATGTATATAATTTAACAAGTGTGGAGATTGACGTATATAATTTACACAGTGTGGAGGATGACATATATAATTTACCCAGTGTGGAGGTTGACGGATATAATTTACCCAGTGTGGAGGTTGACGTATATAATTTACACAGTGAGGAGGTTGATGTATATAATTTACCCAGTGTGAAGGCTGATGTATATAATTTACCCAGTGTGGAGGTTGACGTATATAATTTACACAGTGAGGAGGTTGATGTATATAATTTACCCAGTGTGGAGGTTGAAGCATATCATTTACCCAGTGTGGAGAATGACGTATATAATTTACCCAGTGTAGAGTGTGGTTGACCTATATAATTTACCCAGTGTGGAGGTTGATGTATATAATTTACCCAGTGTGAAGGCTGATGTATATAATTTACCCAGTGTGGAGGTTGACGTATATAATTTACACAGTGAGGAGGTTGATGTATATAATTTTCCCAGTGTGAAGGATGATGCATATCATTTACCCAGTGTGGAGGTTGACGTATATAATTTACCCAGTGTAGAGTGTGGTTGATCCATATCATTTACCCAGTGTGGAGGTTGACGTATATAATTTACCCAGTGTAGAGTGTGGTGACGTATATAATTTACCCAGTGTGGAGGTTGACATATATAATTTACACAGTGTGGAGGTTGATGTATATAATTTACCCAGTGTGAATGCTGATGCATATCATTTACACAGTGTGGAGGTTGACGTATATAATTTACCCAGTGTGGAGGTTGACGTATATAATTTACCCAGTGTGGAGGTTGACGTATATAATTTACACAGTGTGGAGGTTGACGTATATAATTTACCCAGTGTGGAGGTTGATGTATATCATTTACCCAGTGTGGAGGTTGATGTATATCATTTACCCAGTGTGGAGGTTGACGTATATAATTTACCCAGTGTGGAGGTTGACATATATAATTTACACAGTGTGGAGGTTGACGAAAATAATTTACCCAGTGTGGAGGTTGATGTATATCATTTACCCAGTGTGGAGGTTGATGTATATAATTTACCCATTGTGGAGGTTGACGTATATAATTTACCCAGTGTGGAGTATGATGTATATAATTTACCCAGTGTGGAGGTTGATGTATATCATTTACCCAATGTGGAGGTTGATGTATATAATTTACCCAGTGTGGAGGTTGACGTATATAATTTACCCAGTGTGGAGTATGATGTATATAATTTACCCAGTGTGGAGGTTGACGTATATAACTTACCCAGTGTGGAGGTTGATGTATATAATTTACCCAGCGTGGAGGTTGACATATATAATTTACACAGTGTGGAGGTTGATGTATATAATTTACCCAGTGTGGAGGTTGACATATATAATTTACCCAGTGTGGAGGTTGATGTATATCATTTACCCAGTGTGGAGTGTGGAGGTTGACGTATATAATTTACCCAGTGTAGAGTGTGGTTGACGTATATAATTTACCCAGTGTGGAGGTTGACATATATAATTTACCCAGTGTGGAGGTTGACGTATATAATTTACCCAGTGTGGAGGTTGATGTATATAATTTACCCAGTGTGGAGGTTGAAATATATAATTTACACAGTGTGGAGGTTGACGTATATAATTTACCCAGTGTGAAGATTGATGTATATCATTTACCCAGTGTGGAGGTTGATGTATATAACTTACCCAGTGTGGAGGTTGATGTATATAATTTACTAAGTGTGGAGGTTGACGTATATAATTTACCCAGTGTGGAGGATGACATATATAATTTACCCAGTGTGGAGGTTGATGTATATAATTTACCCAGTGTGGAGGTTGACGTATATAATTTACCCAGTGTGGAGGTTGAAGCATATCATTTACCCAGTGTGGAGAATGACGTATATAATTTACCCAGTGAAGAGTGTGGTTGACCTATATAATTTACCCAGTGTGGAGGTTGATGTATATAATTTACCCAGTGTGAAGGGTGATGTATATAATTTACCCAGTGTGGAGGTTGACGTATATAATTTACACAGTGAGGAGGTTGATGTATATAATTTTCCCAGTGTGAAGGATGATGCATATCATTTACCCAGTGTGGAGGTTGACATATATAATTTACCCAGTGTAGAGTGTGGTTGATCCATATCATTTACCCAGTGTGGAGTTTGACGTATATAATTTACCCAGTGTAGAGTGTGGTTGACGTATATAATTTACCCAGTGTGGAGGTTGACATATATAATTTACACAGTGTGGAGGTTGATGTATATAATTTACCCAGTGTGAAGGCTGATGCATATCATTTACACAGTGTGGAGGTTGACGTATATAATTTACCCAGTGTGGAGGTTGACGTATATAATTTACCCAGTGTGGTGGTTGACGTATATAATTTACACAGTGTGGAGGTTGACGTATATAATTTACCCAGTGTGGAGGTTGATGTATATCATTTACCCAGTGTGGAGGTTGATGTATATCATTTACCCAGTGTGGAGGTTGACGTATATAATTTACCCAGTGTGGAGGTTGACATATATAATTTACACAGTGTGGAGGTTGACGAAAATAATTTACCCAGTGTGGAGGTTGATGTATATCATTTACCCAATGTGGAGGTTGATGTATATAATTTAACCAGTGTGGAGGTTGACGTATATAATTTACCCAGTGTGGAGTATGATGTATATAATTTACCCAGTGTGGAGGTTGACGTATATAACTTACCCAGTGTGGAGGTTGATGTATATAATTTACTAAGTGTGGAGGTTGACGTATATAATTTACCCAGTGTGGAGGATGACATATATAATTTACCCAGTGTTGAGGTTGATGTATATAATTTACCCAGTGTGGAGGTTGACGTATATAATTTTCCCAGTGTGGAGGTTGACGTATATAATTTACCCAGTGTGGAGGTTGATGTATATCATTTACCCAGTGTGGAGGTTGATGTATATCATTTACCCAGTGTAGAGTGTGGAGGTTGACGTATATAATTTCCCCAGTGTAGAGTGTGGTTGACGTATATAATTTACCCAGTGTGGAGGTTGACGTATATAATTTACCCAGTGTGGAGGTTGACATATATAATTTACCCAGTGTGGAGATTGACGTATATAATTTACCCAGTGTGGAGGTTGATGTATATAATTTACCCAGTGTGGAGGTTGACATATATAATTTACCCAGTGTGGAGGTTGACATATATAATTTACCCAGTGTGGAGGATGACGTATATAATTTACCCAGTGTGAAGGCTGATGTATATAATTTACCCAGTGTGGAGGTTGACGTATATAATTTACACAGTGAGGAGGTTGATGTATATAATTTACCCAGTGTGGAGGTTGATGCATATAATTTACCCAGTGTGGAGGTTGACGTATATAATTTATCCAGTGTAGAGTGTGGTTGACCTATATAATTTACCCAGTGTGGAGGTTGATGTATATCATTTACCCAGTGTGAAGGCTGATGTATATAATTTACCCAGTGTGGAGGTTGACGTATATAATTTACACAGTGAGGAGGTTGATGTATATAATTTACCCAGTGTGAAGGCTGATGTATATAATTTACCCAGTGTGGAGGTTGACGTATATAATTTACACAGTGAGGAGGTTGATGTATATAATTGACCCAGTGTGGAGGTTGAAGCATATCATTTACCCAGTGTGGAGAATGACGTATATAATTTACCCAGTGTAGAGTGTGGTTGACCTATATAATTTACCCAGTGTTGAGGTTGATGTATATAATTTACCCAGTGTGAAGGCTGATGTATATAATTTACCCAGTGTGGAGGTTGACGTATATAATTTACACAGTGAGGAGGTTGATGTATATAATTTTCCCAGTGTGAAGGATGATGCATATCATTTACCCAGTGTGGAGGTTGACGTATATAATTTACCCAGTGTAGAGTGTGGTTGATCCATATCATTTACCCAGTGTGGAGTTTGACGTATATAATTTACCCAGTGTAGAGTGTGGTTGACGTATATAATTTACCCAGTGTGGAGGTTGACATATATAATTTACACAGTGTGGAGGTTGATGTATATAATTTACCCAGTGTGAAGGCTGATGAATATCATTTACACAGTGTGGAGGTTGACGTATATAATTTACCCAGTGTGGAGGTTGACGTATATAATTTACCCAGTGTGGAGGTTGACGTATATAATTTACCCAGTGTGGAGGTTGACGTATATAATTTACCCAGTGTGGAGGTTGACATATATAATTTATACAGTGTGGAGGTTGACGAAAATAATTTACCCAGTGTGGAGGTTGATGTATATCATTTACCCAATTTAGAGGTTGATGTATATAATTTACCCAGTGTGGAGGTTGACGTATATAATTTACCCAGTGTGGAGTATGATGTATATAATTTACCCAGTGTGGAGGTTGACGTATATAACTTACCCAGTGTGGAGGTTGATGTATATAATTTACCCAGCGTGGAGGTTGACATATATAATTTACACAGTGTGGAGGTTGATGTATATAATTTACCCAGTGTGGAGGTTGACATATATAATTTACCCAGTGTGGAGGTTGATGTATATCATTTACCCAGTGTGGAGTGTGGAGGTTGACGTATATAATTTACCCAGTGTAGAGTGTGGTTGACGTATATAATTTACCCAGTGTGGAGGTTGACATATATAATTTACCCAGTGTGGAGGTTGACGTATATAATTTACCCAGTGTGGAGGTTGATGTATATAATTTACCCAGAGTGGAGGTTGAAATATATAATTTACACAGTGTGGAGGTTGACGTATATAATTTACCCAGTGTGAAGATTGATGTATATCATTTACCCAGTGTGGAGGTTGATGTATATAATTTAACAAGTGTGGAGATTGACGTATATAATTTACACAGTGTGGAGGATGACATATATAATTTACCCAGTGTGGAGGTTGACGGATATAATTTACCCAGTGTGGAGGTTGACGTATATAATTTACACAGTGAGGAGGTTGATGTATATAATTTACCCAGTGTGAAGGCTGATGTATATAATTTACCCAGTGTGGAGGTTGACGTATATAATTTACACAGTGAGGAGGTTGATGTATATAATTTACCCAGTGTGGAGGTTGAAGCATATCATTTACCCAGTGTGGAGAATGACGTATATAATTTACCCAGTGTAGGGTGTGGTTGACCTATATAATTTACCCAGTGTGGAGGTTGATGTATATAATTTACCCAGTGTGAAGGCTGATGTATATAATTTACCCAGTGTGGAGGTTGACGTATATAATTTACCCAGTGTGGAGGTTGACGTATATAATTTACCCAGTGTGGAGGTTGATGTATATCATTTACCCAATGTGGAGGTTGATGTATATAATTTACCCAGTGTGGAGGTTGACGTATATAATTTACCCAGTGTGGAGTATGATGTATATAATTTACCCAGTGTGGAGGTTGACGTATATAACTTACCCAGTGTGGAGGTTGATGTATATAATTTACCCAGCGTGGAGGTTGACATATATAATTTACACAGTGTGGAGGTTGATGTATATAATTTACCCAGTGTGGAGGTTGACATATATAATTTACCCAGTGTGGAGGTTGATGTATATCATTTACCCAGTGTGGAGTGTGGAGGTTGACGTATATAATTTACCCAGTGTAGAGTGTGGTTGACGTATATAATTTACCCAGTGTGGAGGTTGACATATATAATTTACCCAGTGTGGAGGTTGACGTATATAATTTACCCAGTGTGGAGGTTGATGTATATAATTTACCCAGTGTGGAGGTTGAAATATATAATTTACACAGTGTGGAGGTTGACGTATATAATTTACCCAGTGTGAAGATTGATGTATATCATTTACCCAGTGTGGAGGTTGATGTATATAATTTAACAAGTGTGGAGATTGACGTATATAATTTACACAGTGTGGAGGATGACATATATAATTTACCCAGTGTGGAGGTTGACGGATATAATTTACCCAATGTGGAGGTTGACGTATATAATTTACACAGTGAGGAGGTTGATGTATATAATTTACCCACTGTGAAGGCTGATGTATATAATTTACCCAGTGTGGAGGTTGACGTATATAATTTACACAGTGAGGAGGTTGATGTATATAATTTACCCAGTGTGGAGGTTGAAGCATATCATTTACCCAGTGTAATGACGTATATAATTTACCCAGTGTAGAGTGTGGTTGACCTATATAATTTACCCAGTGTGGAGGTTGATGTATATAATTTACCCAGTGTGAAGGCTGATGTATATAATTTACCCAGTGTGGAGGTTGACGTATATAATTTACACAGTGAGGAGGTTGATGTATATCATTTTCCCAGTGTGAAGGATGATGCATATCATTTACCCAGTGTGGAGGTTGACGTATATAATTTACCCAGTGTAGAGTGTGGTTGATCCATATCATTTACCCAGTGTGGAGGTTGACGTATATAATTTACCCAGTGTAGAGTGGGGTTGACGTATATAATTTACCCAGTGTGGAGGTTGACATATATAATTTACCCAGTGTGGAGGTTGATGTATATAATTTACCCAGTGTGAAGGCTGATGCATATCATTTACACAGTGTGGAGGTTGACGTATATAATTTACCCAGTGTGGAGGTTGACGTATATAATTTACCCAGTGTGGAGGTTGACGTATATAATTTACACAGTGTGGAGGTTGACGTATATAATTTACCCAGTGTGGAGGTTGATGTATATCATTTACCCAGTGTGGAGGTTGATGTATATCATTTACCCAGTGTGGAGGTTGACGTATATAATTTACCCAGTGTGGAGGTTGACATATATAATTTACACAGTGTGGAGGTTGACGAAAATAATTTACCCAGTGTGGAGGTTGATGTATATCATTTACCCAGTGCGGAGGTTGATGTATATAATTTACCCATTGTGGAGGTTGACGTATATAATTTACCCAGTGTGGTGTATGATGTATATAATTTACCCTGTGTGGTGGTTGATGTATATCATTTACCCAATGTGGAGGTTGATGTATATAATTTACCCAGTGTGGAGGTTGACGTATATAATTTACCCAGTGTGGAGTATGATGTATATAATTTACCCAGTGTGGAGGTTGACGTATATAACTTACCCAGTGTGGAGGTTGATGTATATAATTTACCCAGCGTGGAGGTTGACATATATAATCTACACAGTGTGTAGGTTGATGTATATAATTTACCCAGTGTGGAGGTTGACATATATAATTTACCCAGTGTGGAAGTTGATGTATATCATTTACCCAGTGTGGAGTGTGGAGGTTGACGTATATAATTTACCCAGTGTAGAGTGTGGTTGACGTATATAATTTACCCAGTGTGGAGGTTGACATATATAATTTACCCAGTGTGGAGGTTGACGTATATAATTTACCCAGTGTGGAGGTTGATGTATATAATTTACCCAGTGTGGAGGTTGAAATATATAATTTACACAGTGTGGAGGTTGACGTATATAATTTACCCAGTGTGAAGATTGATGTATATCATTTACCCAGTGTGGAGGTTGATGTATATAATTTAACAAGTGTGGAGATTGACGTATATAATTTACACAGTGTGGAGGATGACATATATAATTTACCCAGTGTGGAGGTTGACGGATATAATTTACCCAGTGTGGAGGTTGACGTATATAATTTACACAGTGAGGAGGTTGATGTATATAATTTACCCAGTGTGAAGGCTGATGTATATAATTTACCCAGTGTGGAGGTTGACGTATATAATTTACACAGTGAGGAGGTTGATGTATATAATTTACCCAGTGTGGAGGTTGAAGCATATCATTTACCCAGTGTGGAGAATGACGTATATAATTTACCCAGTGTAGAGTGTGGTTGACCTATATAATTTACCCAGTGTGGAGGTTGATGTATATAATTTACCCAGTGTGAAGGCTGATGTATATAATTTACCCAGTGTGGAGGTTGATGTATATCATTTACCCAATGTGGAGGTTGATGTATATAATTTACCCAGTGTGGAGGTTGACGTATATAATTTACCCAGTGTGGAGGTTGACGTATATAACTTACCCAGTGTGGAGGTTGATGTATATAATTTACCCAGCGTGGAGGTTGACATATATAATTTACACAGTGTGGAGGTTGATGTATATAATTTACCCAGTGTGGAGGTTGACATATATCATTTACCCAGTGTGGAGGTTGATGTATATCATTTACCCAGTGTGGAGTGTGGAGGTTGACGTATATAATTTACCCAGTGTAGAGTGTGGTTGACGTATATAATTTACCCAGTGTGGAGGTTGACATATATAATTTACCCAGTGTGGAGGTTGACGTATATAATTTACCCAGTGTGGAGGTTGATGTATATAATTTACCCAGTGTGGAAGTTGAAATATATAATTTACACAGTGTGGAGGTTGACGTATATAATTTACCCAGTGTGGAGGTTGACGTATATAATTTACACAGTGAGGAGGTTGATGTATATAATTTACCCAGTGTGAAGGCTGATGTATATAATTTACCCAGTGTGGAGGTTGACGTATATAATTTACACAGTGAGGAGGTTGATGTATATAATTTACCCAGTGTGGAGGTTGAAGCATATCATTTACCCAGTGTGGAGAATGACGTATATAATTTACCCAGTGTAGAGTGTGGTTGACCTATATAATTTACCCAGTGTGGAGGTTGATGTATATAATTTACCCAGTGTGAAGGCTGATGTATATAATTTACCCAGTGTGGAGGTTGACATATAATTTACACAGTGAGGAGGTTGATGTATATAATTTTCCCAGTGTGAAGGATGATGCATATCATTTACCCAGTGTGGAGGTTGACGTATATAATTTACCCAGTGTAGAGTGTGGTTGATCCATATCATTTACCCAGTGTGGAGGTTGACGTATATAATTTACCCAGTGTAGAGTGTGGTGACGTATATAATTTACCCAGTGTGGAGGTTGACATATATAATTTACACAGTGTGGAGGTTGATGTATATAATTTACCCAGTGTGAATGCTGATGCATATCATTTACACAGTGTGGAGGTTGACGTATATAATTTACCCAGTGTGGAGGTTGACGTATATAATTTACCCAGTGTGGAGGTTGACGTATATAATTTACACAGTGTGGAGGTTGACGTATATAATTTACCCAGTGTGGAGGTTGATGTATATCATTTACCCAGTGTGGAGGTTGATGTATATCATTTACCCAGTGTGGAGGTTGACGTATATAATTTACCCAGTGTGGAGGTTGACATATATAATTTACACAGTGTGGAGGTTGACGAAAATAATTTACCCAGTGTGGAGGTTGATGTATATCATTTACCCAGTGTGGAGGTTGATGTATATAATTTACCCATTGTGGAGGTTGACGTATATAATTTACCCAGTGTGGAGTATGATGTATATAATTTACCCAGTGTGGAGGTTGATGTATATCATTTACCCAATGTGGAGGTTGATGTATATAATTTACCCAGTGTGGAGGTTGACGTATATAATTTACCCAGTGTGGAGTATGATGTATATAATTTACCCAGTGTGGAGGTTGACGTATATAACTTACCCAGTGTGGAGGTTGATGTATATAATTTACCCAGCGTGGAGGTTGACATATATAATTTACACAGTGTGGAGCTTGATGTATATAATTTACCCAGTGTGGAGGTTGACATATATAATTTACCCAGTGTGGAGGTTGATGTATATCATTTACCCAGTGTGGAGTGTGGAGGTTGATGTATATAATTTACCCAGTGTAGAGTGTGGTTGATCCATATCATTTACCCAGTGTGGAGGTTGACGTATATAATTTACCCAGTGTAGAGTGTGGTGACGTATATAATTTACCCAGTGTGGAGGTTGACATATATAATTTACACAGTGTGGAGGTTGATGTATATAATTTACCCAGTGTGAATGCTGATGCATATCATTTACACAGTGTGGAGGTTGACGTATATAATTTACCCAGTGTGGAGGTTGACGTATATAATTTACCCAGTGTGGAGGTTGACGTATATAATTTACACAGTGTGGAGGTTGACGTATATAATTTACCCAGTGTGGAGGTTGATGTATATCATTTACCCAGTGTGGAGGTTGATGTATATCATTTACCCAGTGTGGAGGTTGACGTATATAATTTACCCAGTGTGGAGGTTGACATATATAATTTACACAGTGTGGAGGTTGACGAAAATAATTTACCCAGTGTGGAGGTTGATGTATATCATTTACCCAGTGTGGAGGTTGATGTATATAATTTACCCATTGTGGAGGTTGACGTATATAATTTACCCAGTGTGGAGTATGATGTATATAATTTACCCAGTGTGGAGGTTGATGTATATCATTTACCCAATGTGGAGGTTGATGTATATAATTTACCCAGTGTGGAGGTTGACGTATATAATTTACCCAGTGTGGAGTATGATGTATATAATTTACCCAGTGTGGAGGTTGACGTATATAACTTACCCAGTGTGGAGGTTGATGTATATAATTTACCCAGCGTGGAGGTTGACATATATAATTTACACAGTGTGGAGCTTGATGTATATAATTTACCCAGTGTGGAGGTTGACATATATAATTTACCCAGTGTGGAGGTTGATGTATATCATTTACCCAGTGTGGAGTGTGGAGGTTGACGTATATAATTTACCCAGTGTAGAGTGTGGTTGACGTATATAATTTACCCAGTGTTGAGGTTGACATATATAATTTACCCAGTGTGGAGGTTGACGTATATAATTTACCCAGTGTGGAGGTTGATGTATATAATTTACCCAGTGTGGAGGTTGAAATATATAATTTACACAGTGTGGAGGTTGACGTATATAATTTACCCAGTGTGAAGATTGATGTATATCATTTACCCAGTGTGGAGGTTGATGTATATAATTTAACAAGTGTGGAGATTGACGTATATAATTTACACAGTGTGGAGGATGACATATATAATTTACCCAGTGTGGAGGTTGACGGATATAATTTACCCAGTGTGGAGGTTGACTTATATAATTTACACAGTGAGGAGGTTGATGTATATAATTTACCCAGTGTGAAGGCTGATGTATATAATTTACCCAGTGTGGAGGTTGACGTATATAATTTACACAGTGAGGAGGTTGATGTATATAATTTACCCAGTGTGGAGGTTGAAGCATATCATTTACCCAGTGTTGAGAATGACGTATATAATTTACCCAGTGTAGAGTGTGGTTGACCTATATAATTTACCCAGTGTGGAGGTTGACGTATATAATTTACCCAGTGTAGAGTGTGGTGACGTATATAATTTACCCAGTGTGGAGGTTGACATATATAATTTACACAGTGTGGAGGTTGATGTATATAATTTACCCAGTGTGAATGCTGATGCATATCATTTACACAGTGTGGAGGTTGACGTATATAATTTACCCAGTGTGGAGGTTGACGTATATAATTTACCCAGTGTGGAGGTTGACGTATATAATTTACACAGTGTGGAGGTTGACGTATATAATTTACCCAGTGTGGAGGTTGATGTATATCATTTACCCAGTGTGGAGGTTGATGTATATCATTTACCCAGTGTGGAGGTTGACGTATATAATTTACCCAGTGTGGAGGTTGACATATATAATTTACACAGTGTGGAGGTTGACGAAAATAATTTACCCAGTGTGGAGGTTGATGTATATCATTTACCCAGCGTGGAGGTTGACATATATAATTTACACAGTGTGGAGGTTGACGAAAATAATTTACCCAGTGTGGAGGTTGATGTATATCATTTACCCAGCGTGGAGGTTGACATATATAATTTACACAGTGTGGAGGTTGACGTATATAATTTACCCAGTGTGGAGGTTGACGTATATAATTTACCCATTGTGGAGGTTGACGTATATAATTTACCCAGTGTGGAGTATGATGTATATAATTTACCCAGTGTGGAGGTTGATGTATATCATTTACCCAATGTGGAGGTTGATGTATATAATTTACCCAGTGTGGAGGTTGACGTATATAATTTACCCAGTGTGGAGTATGATGTATATAATTTACCCAGTGTGGAGGTTGACGTATATAACTTACCCAGTGTGGAGGTTGATGTATATAATTTACCCAGCGTGGAGGTTGACATATATAATTTACACAGTGTGGAGCTTGATGTATATAATTTACCCAGTGTGGAGGTTGACATATATAATTTACCCAGTGTGGAGGTTGATGTATATCATTTACCCAGTGTGGAGTGTGGAGGTTGACGTATATAATTTACCCAGTGTAGAGTGTGGTTGACGTATATAATTTACCCAGTGTGGAGGTTGACATATATAATTTACCCAGTGTGGAGGTTGACGTATATAATTTACCCAGTGTGGAGGTTGATGTATATAATTTACCCAGTGTGGAGGTTGAAATATATAATTTACACAGTGTGGAGGTTGACGTATATAATTTACCCAGTGTGAAGATTGATGTATATCATTTACCCAGTGTGGAGGTTGATGTATATAATTTAACAAGTGTGGAGATTGACGTATATAATTTACACAGTGTGGAGGATGACATATATAATTTACCCAGTGTGGAGGTTGACGGATATAATTTACCCAGTGTGGAGGTTGACTTATATAATTTACACAGTGAGGAGGTTGATGTATATAATTTACCCAGTGTGAAGGCTGATGTATATAATTTACCCAGTGTGGAGGTTGACGTATATAATTTACACAGTGAGGAGGTTGATGTATATAATTTACCCAGTGTGGAGGTTGAAGCATATCATTTACCCAGTGTTGAGAATGACGTATATAATTTACCCAGTGTAGAGTGTGGTTGACCTATATAATTTACCCAGTGTGGAGGTTGATGTATATAATTTACCCAGTGTGAAGGCTGATGTATATAATTTACCCAGTGTGGAGGTTGACGTATATAATTTACACAGTGAGGAGGTTGATGTATATAATTTTCCCAGTGTGAAGGATGATGCATATCATTTACCCAGTGTGGAGGTTGACGTATATAATTTACCCAGTGTAGAGTGTGGTTGATCCATATCATTTACCCAGTGTGGAGGTTGACGTATATAATTTACCCAGTGTAGAGTGTGGTTGACGTATATAATTTACCCAGTGTGGAGGTTGACATATATAATTTACACAGTGTGGAGGTTGATGTATATAATTTACCCAGTGTGAAGGCTGATGCATATCATTTACACAGTGTGGAGGTTGACGTATATAATTTACCCAGTGTGGAGGTTGACGTATATAATTTACCCAGTGTGGAGGTTGATGTATATCATTTACCCAGTGTGGAGGTTGATGTATATCATTTACCCAGTGTGGAGGTTGACGTATATAATTTACCCAGTGTGGAGGTTGACATATATAATTTACAGTGTGGAGGTTGACGAAAATAATTTACTCAGTGTGGAGGTTGATGTATATCATTTACCCAGTGTGGAGGTTGATGTATATAATTTACCCAGTGTGGAGGTTGACGTATATAATTTACCCAGTGTGGAGTATGATGTATATAATTTACCCAGTGTGGAGGTTGACGTATATAATTTACCCAGTGTGGAGGTTGATGTATATAATTTACCCAGCGTGGAGGTTGACATATATAATTTACACAGTGTGGAGGTTGATGTATATAATTTACCCAGTGTGGAGGTTGACATATATAATTTACCCAGTGTGGAGGTTGATGTATATCATTTACCCAGTGTGGAGGTTGATGCATATCATTTACCCAGTGTAGAGTGTGGAGGTTGACGTATATAATTTACCCAGTGTAGAGTGTGGTTGACGTATATAATTTACCCAGTGTGGAGGTTGACATATATAATTTACCCAGTGTGGAGGTTGACGTATATAATTTACCCAGTGTGGAGGTTGATGTATATAATTTACCCAGTGTGGAGATTGACATATATAATTTACCCAGTGTGGAGGTTGACGTATATAATTTACCCAGTGTGGAGGTTGATGTATATAATTTACCCAGTGTGGAGGTTGAAATATATAATTTACCCAGTGTGAAGGCTGATGTATATAATTTACCCAGTGTGGAGGTTGACGTATATAATTTACACAGTGAGGAGGTTGATGTATATAATTTACCCAGTGTGGAGGTTGACGTATATAATTTACCCAGTGTAGAGTGTGGTTGACCTATATCATTTACCCAGTGTGGAGGTTGATGTATATCATTTACCCAGTGTAGAGTGTGGTTGACGTATATCATTTACCCAGTGTGGAGTGTGGAGGTTGACGTATATAATTTACACATTGATGAGGTTGATGTATATAATTTACCCAGTGTGGAGGTTGATGCATATCATTTACCCAGTGTGGAGGTTGACGTATATAATTTACCCAGTGTAGAGTGTGGTTGACCTATATAATTTACCCAGTGTGGAGGTTGATGTATATAATTTACCCAGTGTGAAGGCTGATGTATATCATTTACCCAGTGTGGAGGTTGACGTATATAATTTACACAGTGAGGAGGTTGATGTATATAATTTTCCCAGTGTGAAGGATGATGCATATCATTTACCCAGTGTGGAGGTTGACGTATATAATTTACCCAGTGTAGAGTGTGGTTGATCCATATCATTTACCCAGTGTGGAGGTTGACGTATATAATTTACCCAGTGTAGAGTGTGGTGACGTATATAATTTACCCAGTGTGGAGGTTGACATATATAATTTACACAGTGTGGAGGTTGATGTATATAATTTACCCAGTGTGAATGCTGATGCATATCATTTACACAGTGTGGAGGTTGACGTATATAATTTACCCAGTGTGGAGGTTGACGTATATAATTTACCCAGTGTGGAGGTTGACGTATATAATTTACACAGTGTGGAGGTTGACGTATATAATTTACCCAGTGTGGAGGTTGATGTATATCATTTACCCAGTGTGGAGGTTGATGTATATCATTTACCCAGTGTGGAGGTTGACGTATATAATTTACCCAGTGTGGAGGTTGACATATATAATTTACACAGTGTGGAGGTTGACGAAAATAATTTACCCAGTGTGGAGGTTGATGTATATCATTTACCCAGTGTGGAGGTTGATGTATATAATTTACCCATTGTGGAGGTTGACGTATATAATTTACCCAGTGTGGAGTATGATGTATATAATTTACCCAGTGTGGAGGTTGATGTATATCATTTACCCAATGTGGAGGTTGATGTATATAATTTACCCAGTGTGGAGGTTGACGTATATAATTTACCCAGTGTGGAGTATGATGTATATAATTTACCCAGTGTGGAGGTTGACGTATATAACTTACCCAGTGTGGAGGTTGATGTATATAATTTACCCAGCGTGGAGGTTGACATATATAATTTACACAGTGTGGAGCTTGATGTATATAATTTACCCAGTGTGGAGGTTGACATATATAATTTACCCAGTGTGGAGGTTGATGTATATCATTTACCCAGTGTGGAGTGTGGAGGTTGACGTATATAATTTACCCAGTGTAGAGTGTGGTTGACGTATATAATTTACCCAGTGTGGAGGTTGACATATATAATTTACCCAGTGTGGAGGTTGACGTATATAATTTACCCAGTGTGGAGGTTGATGTATATAATTTACCCAGTGTGGAGGTTGAAATATATAATTTACACAGTGTGGAGGTTGACGTATATAATTTACCCAGTGTGAAGATTGATGTATATCATTTACCCAGTGTGGAGGTTGATGTATATAATTTAACAAGTGTGGAGATTGACGTATATAATTTACACAGTGTGGAGGATGACATATATAATTTACCCAGTGTGGAGGTTGACGGATATAATTTACCCAGTGTGGAGGTTGACTTATATAATTTACACAGTGAGGAGGTTGATGTATATAATTTACCCAGTGTGAAGGCTGATGTATATAATTTACCCAGTGTGGAGGTTGACGTATATAATTTACACAGTGAGGAGGTTGATGTATATAATTTACCCAGTGTGGAGGTTGAAGCATATCATTTACCCAGTGTTGAGAATGACGTATATAATTTACCCAGTGTAGAGTGTGGTTGACCTATATAATTTACCCAGTGTGGAGGTTGATGTATATAATTTACCCAGTGTGAAGGCTGATGTATATAATTTACCCAGTGTGGAGGTTGACGTATATAATTTACACAGTGAGGAGGTTGATGTATATAATTTTCCCAGTGTGAAGGATGATGCATATCATTTACCCAGTGTGGAGGTTGACGTATATAATTTACCCAGTGTAGAGTGTGGTTGATCCATATCATTTACCCAGTGTGGAGGTTGACGTATATAATTTACCCAGTGTAGAGTGTGGTTGACGTATATAATTTACCCAGTGTGGAGGTTGACATATATAATTTACACAGTGTGGAGGTTGATGTATATAATTTACCCAGTGTGAAGGCTGATGCATATCATTTACACAGTGTGGAGGTTGACGTATATAATTTACCCAGTGTGGAGGTTGACGTATATAATTTACCCAGTGTGGAGGTTGATGTATATCATTTACCCAGTGTGAATGCTGATGCATATCATTTACACAGTGTGGAGGTTGACGTATATAATTTACCCAGTGTGGAGGTTGACGTATATAATTTACCCAGTGTGGAGGTTGACGTATATAATTTACACAGTGTGGAGGTTGACGTATATAATTTACCCAGTGTGGAGGTTGATGTATATCATTTACCCAGTGTGGAGGTTGATGTATATCATTTACCCAGTGTGGAGGTTGACGTATATAATTTACCCAGTGTGGAGGTTGACATATATAATTTACACAGTGTGGAGGTTGACGAAAATAATTTACCCAGTGTGGAGGTTGATGTATATCATTTACCCAGCGTGGAGGTTGACATATATAATTTACACAGTGTGGAGGTTGACGAAAATAATTTACCCAGTGTGGAGGTTGATGTATATCATTTACCCAGCGTGGAGGTTGACATATATAATTTACACAGTGTGGAGGTTGACGTATATAATTTACCCAGTGTGGAGGTTGACGTATATAATTTACCCATTGTGGAGGTTGACGTATATAATTTACCCAGTGTGGAGTATGATGTATATAATTTACCCAGTGTGGAGGTTGATGTATATCATTTACCCAATGTGGAGGTTGATGTATATAATTTACCCAGTGTGGAGGTTGACGTATATAATTTACCCAGTGTGGAGTATGATGTATATAATTTACCCAGTGTGGAGGTTGACGTATATAACTTACCCAGTGTGGAGGTTGATGTATATAATTTACCCAGCGTGGAGGTTGACGGATATAATTTACCCAGTGTGGAGGTTGACTTATATAATTTACACAGTGAGGAGGTTGATGTATATAATTTACCCAGTGTGAAGGCTGATGTATATAATTTACCCAGTGTGGAGGTTGACGTATATAATTTACACAGTGAGGAGGTTGATGTATATAATTTACCCAGTGTGGAGGTTGAAGCATATCATTTACCCAGTGTTGAGAATGACGTATATAATTTACCCAGTGTAGAGTGTGGTTGACCTATATAATTTACCCAGTGTGGAGGTTGACGTATATAATTTACCCAGTGTAGAGTGTGGTGACGTATATAATTTACCCAGTGTGGAGGTTGACATATATAATTTACACAGTGTGGAGGTTGATGTATATAATTTACCCAGTGTGAATGCTGATGCATATCATTTACACAGTGTGGAGGTTGACGTATATAATTTACCCAGTGTGGAGGTTGACGTATATAATTTACCCAGTGTGGAGGTTGACGTATATAATTTACACAGTGTGGAGGTTGACGTATATAATTTACCCAGTGTGGAGGTTGATGTATATCATTTACCCAGTGTGGAGGTTGATGTATATCATTTACCCAGTGTGGAGGTTGACGTATATAATTTACCCAGTGTGGAGGTTGACATATATAATTTACACAGTGTGGAGGTTGACGAAAATAATTTACCCAGTGTGGAGGTTGATGTATATCATTTACCCAGCGTGGAGGTTGACATATATAATTTACACAGTGTGGAGGTTGACGAAAATAATTTACCCAGTGTGGAGGTTGATGTATATCATTTACCCAGCGTGGAGGTTGACATATATAATTTACACAGTGTGGAGGTTGACGTATATAATTTACCCAGTGTGGAGGTTGACGTATATAATTTACCCATTGTGGAGGTTGACGTATATAATTTACCCAGTGTGGAGTATGATGTATATAATTTACCCAGTGTGGAGGTTGATGTATATCATTTACCCAATGTGGAGGTTGATGTATATAATTTACCCAGTGTGGAGGTTGACGTATATAATTTACCCAGTGTGGAGTATGATGTATATAATTTACCCAGTGTGGAGGTTGACGTATATAACTTACCCAGTGTGGAGGTTGATGTATATAATTTACCCAGCGTGGAGGTTGACATATATAATTTACACAGTGTGGAGCTTGATGTATATAATTTACCCAGTGTGGAGGTTGACATATATAATTTACCCAGTGTGGAGGTTGATGTATATCATTTACCCAGTGTGGAGTGTGGAGGTTGACGTATATAATTTACCCAGTGTAGAGTGTGGTTGACGTATATAATTTACCCAGTGTGGAGGTTGACATATATAATTTACCCAGTGTGGAGGTTGACGTATATAATTTACCCAGTGTGGAGGTTGATGTATATAATTTACCCAGTGTGGAGGTTGAAATATATAATTTACACAGTGTGGAGGTTGACGTATATAATTTACCCAGTGTGAAGATTGATGTATATCATTTACCCAGTGTGGAGGTTGATGTATATAATTTAACAAGTGTGGAGATTGACGTATATAATTTACACAGTGTGGAGGATGACATATATAATTTACCCAGTGTGGAGGTTGACGGATATAATTTACCCAGTGTGGAGGTTGACTTATATAATTTACACAGTGAGGAGGTTGATGTATATAATTTACCCAGTGTGAAGGCTGATGTATATAATTTACCCAGTGTGGAGGTTGACGTATATAATTTACACAGTGAGGAGGTTGATGTATATAATTTACCCAGTGTGGAGGTTGAAGCATATCATTTACCCAGTGTTGAGAATGACGTATATAATTTACCCAGTGTAGAGTGTGGTTGACCTATATAATTTACCCAGTGTGGAGGTTGATGTATATAATTTACCCAGTGTGAAGGCTGATGTATATAATTTACCCAGTGTGGAGGTTGACGTATATAATTTACACAGTGAGGAGGTTGATGTATATAATTTTCCCAGTGTGAAGGATGATGCATATCATTTACCCAGTGTGGAGGTTGACGTATATAATTTACCCAGTGTAGAGTGTGGTTGATCCATATCATTTACCCAGTGTGGAGGTTGACGTATATAATTTACCCAGTGTAGAGTGTGGTTGACGTATATAATTTACCCAGTGTGGAGGTTGACATATATAATTTACACAGTGTGGAGGTTGATGTATATAATTTACCCAGTGTGAAGGCTGATGCATATCATTTACACAGTGTGGAGGTTGACGTATATAATTTACCCAGTGTGGAGGTTGACGTATATAATTTACCCAGTGTGGAGGTTGATGTATATCATTTACCCAGTGTGAATGCTGATGCATATCATTTACACAGTGTGGAGGTTGACGTATATAATTTACCCAGTGTGGAGGTTGACGTATATAATTTACCCAGTGTGGAGGTTGACGTATATAATTTACACAGTGTGGAGGTTGACGTATATAATTTACCCAGTGTGGAGGTTGATGTATATCATTTACCCAGTGTGGAGGTTGATGTATATCATTTACCCAGTGTGGAGGTTGACGTATATAATTTACCCAGTGTGGAGGTTGACATATATAATTTACACAGTGTGGAGGTTGACGAAAATAATTTACCCAGTGTGGAGGTTGATGTATATCATTTACCCAGCGTGGAGGTTGACATATATAATTTACACAGTGTGGAGGTTGACGAAAATAATTTACCCAGTGTGGAGGTTGATGTATATCATTTACCCAGCGTGGAGGTTGACATATATAATTTACACAGTGTGGAGGTTGACGTATATAATTTACCCAGTGTGGAGGTTGACGTATATAATTTACCCATTGTGGAGGTTGACGTATATAATTTACCCAGTGTGGAGTATGATGTATATAATTTACCCAGTGTGGAGGTTGATGTATATCATTTACCCAATGTGGAGGTTGATGTATATAATTTACCCAGTGTGGAGGTTGACGTATATAATTTACCCAGTGTGGAGTATGATGTATATAATTTACCCAGTGTGGAGGTTGACGTATATAACTTACCCAGTGTGGAGGTTGATGTATATAATTTACCCAGCGTGGAGGTTGACGGATATAATTTACCCAGTGTGGAGGTTGACTTATATAATTTACACAGTGAGGAGGTTGATGTATATAATTTACCCAGTGTGAAGGCTGATGTATATAATTTACCCAGTGTGGAGGTTGACGTATATAATTTACACAGTGAGGAGGTTGATGTATATAATTTACCCAGTGTGGAGGTTGAAGCATATCATTTACCCAGTGTTGAGAATGACGTATATAATTTACCCAGTGTAGAGTGTGGTTGACCTATATAATTTACCCAGTGTGGAGGTTGACGTATATAATTTACCCAGTGTAGAGTGTGGTGACGTATATAATTTACCCAGTGTGGAGGTTGACATATATAATTTACACAGTGTGGAGGTTGATGTATATAATTTACCCAGTGTGAATGCTGATGCATATCATTTACACAGTGTGGAGGTTGACGTATATAATTTACCCAGTGTGGAGGTTGACGTATATAATTTACCCAGTGTGGAGGTTGACGTATATAATTTACACAGTGTGGAGGTTGACGTATATAATTTACCCAGTGTGGAGGTTGATGTATATCATTTACCCAGTGTGGAGGTTGATGTATATCATTTACCCAGTGTGGAGGTTGACGTATATAATTTACCCAGTGTGGAGGTTGACATATATAATTTACACAGTGTGGAGGTTGACGAAAATAATTTACCCAGTGTGGAGGTTGATGTATATCATTTACCCAGCGTGGAGGTTGACATATATAATTTACACAGTGTGGAGGTTGACGAAAATAATTTACCCAGTGTGGAGGTTGATGTATATCATTTACCCAGCGTGGAGGTTGACATATATAATTTACACAGTGTGGAGGTTGACGTATATAATTTACCCAGTGTGGAGGTTGACGTATATAATTTACCCATTGTGGAGGTTGACGTATATAATTTACCCAGTGTGGAGTATGATGTATATAATTTACCCAGTGTGGAGGTTGATGTATATCATTTACCCAATGTGGAGGTTGATGTATATAATTTACCCAGTGTGGAGGTTGACGTATATAATTTACCCAGTGTGGAGTATGATGTATATAATTTACCCAGTGTGGAGGTTGACGTATATAACTTACCCAGTGTGGAGGTTGATGTATATAATTTACCCAGCGTGGAGGTTGACATATATAATTTACACAGTGTGGAGCTTGATGTATATAATTTACCCAGTGTGGAGGTTGACATATATAATTTACCCAGTGTGGAGGTTGATGTATATCATTTACCCAGTGTGGAGTGTGGAGGTTGACGTATATAATTTACCCAGTGTAGAGTGTGGTTGACGTATATAATTTACCCAGTGTGGAGGTTGACATATATAATTTACCCAGTGTGGAGGTTGACGTATATAATTTACCCAGTGTGGAGGTTGATGTATATAATTTACCCAGTGTGGAGGTTGAAATATATAATTTACACAGTGTGGAGGTTGACGTATATAATTTACCCAGTGTGAAGATTGATGTATATCATTTACCCAGTGTGGAGGTTGATGTATATAATTTAACAAGTGTGGAGATTGACGTATATAATTTACACAGTGTGGAGGATGACATATATAATTTACCCAGTGTGGAGGTTGACGGATATAATTTACCCAGTGTGGAGGTTGACTTATATAATTTACACAGTGAGGAGGTTGATGTATATAATTTACCCAGTGTGAAGGCTGATGTATATAATTTACCCAGTGTGGAGGTTGACGTATATAATTTACACAGTGAGGAGGTTGATGTATATAATTTACCCAGTGTGGAGGTTGAAGCATATCATTTACCCAGTGTTGAGAATGACGTATATAATTTACCCAGTGTAGAGTGTGGTTGACCTATATAATTTACCCAGTGTGGAGGTTGATGTATATAATTTACCCAGTGTGAAGGCTGATGTATATAATTTACCCAGTGTGGAGGTTGACGTATATAATTTACACAGTGAGGAGGTTGATGTATATAATTTTCCCAGTGTGAAGGATGATGCATATCATTTACCCAGTGTGGAGGTTGACGTATATAATTTACCCAGTGTAGAGTGTGGTTGATCCATATCATTTACCCAGTGTGGAGGTTGACGTATATAATTTACCCAGTGTAGAGTGTGGTTGACGTATATAATTTACCCAGTGTGGAGGTTGACATATATAATTTACACAGTGTGGAGGTTGATGTATATAATTTACCCAGTGTGAAGGCTGATGCATATCATTTACACAGTGTGGAGGTTGACGTATATAATTTACCCAGTGTGGAGGTTGACGTATATAATTTACCCAGTGTGGAGGTTGATGTATATCATTTACCCAGTGTGAATGCTGATGCATATCATTTACACAGTGTGGAGGTTGACGTATATAATTTACCCAGTGTGGAGGTTGACGTATATAATTTACCCAGTGTGGAGGTTGACGTATATAATTTACACAGTGTGGAGGTTGACGTATATAATTTACCCAGTGTGGAGGTTGATGTATATCATTTACCCAGTGTGGAGGTTGATGTATATCATTTACCCAGTGTGGAGGTTGACGTATATAATTTACCCAGTGTGGAGGTTGACATATATAATTTACACAGTGTGGAGGTTGACGAAAATAATTTACCCAGTGTGGAGGTTGATGTATATCATTTACCCAGCGTGGAGGTTGACATATATAATTTACACAGTGTGGAGGTTGACGAAAATAATTTACCCAGTGTGGAGGTTGATGTATATCATTTACCCAGCGTGGAGGTTGACATATATAATTTACACAGTGTGGAGGTTGACGTATATAATTTACCCAGTGTGGAGGTTGACGTATATAATTTACCCATTGTGGAGGTTGACGTATATAATTTACCCAGTGTGGAGTATGATGTATATAATTTACCCAGTGTGGAGGTTGATGTATATCATTTACCCAATGTGGAGGTTGATGTATATAATTTACCCAGTGTGGAGGTTGACGTATATAATTTACCCAGTGTGGAGTATGATGTATATAATTTACCCAGTGTGGAGGTTGACGTATATAACTTACCCAGTGTGGAGGTTGATGTATATAATTTACCCAGCGTGGAGGTTGACATATATAATTTACACAGTGTGGAGCTTGATGTATATAATTTACCCAGTGTGGAGGTTGACATATATAATTTACCCAGTGTGGAGGTTGATGTATATCATTTACCCAGTGTGGAGTGTGGAGGTTGACGTATATAATTTACCCAGTGTAGAGTGTGGTTGACGTATATAATTTACCCAGTGTGGAGGTTGACATATATAATTTACCCAGTGTGGAGGTTGACGTATATAATTTACCCAGTGTGGAGGTTGATGTATATAATTTACCCAGTGTGGAGGTTGAAATATATAATTTACACAGTGTGGAGGTTGACGTATATAATTTACCCAGTGTGAAGATTGATGTATATCATTTACCCTGTGTGGAGGTTGATGTATATAATTTAACAAGTGTGGAGATTGACGTATATAATTTACACAGTGTGGAGGATGACATATATAATTTACCCAGTGTGGAGGTTGACGGATATAATTTACCCAGTGTGGAGGTTGACTTATATAATTTACACAGTGAGGAGGTTGATGTATATAATTTACCCAGTGTGAAGGCTGATGTATATAATTTACCCAGTGTGGAGGTTGACGTATATAATTTACACAGTGAGGAGGTTGATGTATATAATTTACCCAGTGTGGAGGTTGAAGCATATCATTTACCCAGTGTTGAGAATGACGTATATAATTTACCCAGTGTAGAGTGTGGTTGACCTATATAATTTACCCAGTGTGGAGGTTGATGTATATAATTTACCCAGTGTGAAGGCTGATGTATATAATTTACCCAGTGTGGAGGTTGACGTATATAATTTACACAGTGAGGAGGTTGATGTATATAATTTTCCCAGTGTGAAGGATGATGCATATCATTTACCCAGTGTGGAGGTTGACGTATATAATTTACCCAGTGTAGAGTGTGGTTGATCCATATCATTTACCCAGTGTGGAGGTTGACGTATATAATTTACCCAGTGTAGAGTGTGGTTGACGTATATAATTTACCCAGTGTGGAGGTTGACATATATAATTTACACAGTGTGGAGGTTGATGTATATAATTTACCCAGTGTGAAGGCTGATGCATATCATTTACACAGTGTGGAGGTTGACGTATATAATTTACCCAGTGTGGAGGTTGACGTATATAATTTACCCAGTGTGGAGGTTGATGTATATCATTTACCCAGTGTGGAGGTTGATGTATATCATTTACCCAGTGTGGAGGTTGACGTATATAATTTACCCAGTGTGGAGGTTGACATATATAATTTACACAGTGTGGAGGTTGACGAAAATAATTTACTCAGTGTGGAGGTTGATGTATATCATTTACCCAGTGTGGAGGTTGATGTATATAATTTACCCAGTGTGGAGGTTGACGTATATAATTTACCCAGTGTGGAGTATGATGTATATAATTTACCCAGTGTGGAGGTTGACGTATATAATTTACCCAGTGTGGAGGTTGATGTATATAATTTACCCAGCGTGGAGGTTGACATATATAATTTACACAGTGTGGAGGTTGATGTATATAATTTACCCAGTGTGGAGGTTGACATATATAATTTACCCAGTGTGGAGGTTGATGTATATCATTTACCCAGTGTGGAGGTTGATGCATATCATTTACCCAGTGTAGAGTGTGGAGGTTGACGTATATAATTTACCCAGTGTAGAGTGTGGTTGACGTATATAATTTACCCAGTGTGGAGGTTGACATATATAATTTACCCAGTGTGGAGGTTGACGTATATAATTTACCCAGTGTGGAGGTTGATGTATATAATTTACCCAGTGTGGAGATTGACATATATAATTTACCCAGTGTGGAGGTTGACGTATATAATTTACCCAGTGTGGAGGTTGATGTATATAATTTACCCAGTGTGGAGGTTGAAATATATAATTTACCCAGTGTGAAGGCTGATGTATATAATTTACCCAGTGTGGAGGTTGGACAATACATGTATAAGAACCAACAAACAGAGGAATACTGAGAGATGACAATACATGTATAAGAACCAACAAACAGAGGTATACTGAGAGATGACAATACATGTATAAGAACCAACAAACAGAGGTATACTGAGAGATGACAATACATGTATAAGAACCAACAAACAGAGGAATACTGAGAGATGACAATACATGTATAAGAACCAACAAACAGAGGAATACTGAGAGATGACAATACATGTATAAGAACCAACAAACAGAGGAATACTGAGAGATGACAATACATGTATAAGAACCAACAAACAGAGGAATACTGAGAGATGACAATACATGTATAAGAACCAACAAACAGAGGAATACTGAGAGATGACAATACATGTATAAGAACCAACAAACAGAGGAATACTGAGAGATGACAATACATGTATAAGAACCAACAAACAGAGGAATACTGAGAGATGACAATACATGTATAAGAACCAACAAACAGAGGAATACTGAGAGATGACAATACATGTATAAGAACCAACAAACAGAGGTATACTGAGAGATGACAATACATGTATAAGAACCAACAAACAGAGGAATACTGAGAGATGACAATACATGTATAAGAACCAACAAACAGAGGAATACTGAGAGATGACAATACATGTATAAGAACCAACAAACAGAGGAATACTGAGAGATGACAATACATGTATAAGAACCAACAAACAGAGGAATACTGAGAGATGACAATACATGTATAAGAACCAACAAACAGAGGAATACTGAGAGATGACAATACATGTATAAGAACCAACAAACAGGAATACTGAGAGATGACAATACATGTATAAGAACCAACAAACAGAGGAATACTGAGAGATGACAATACATGTATAAGAACCAACAAACAGAGGAATACTGAGAGATGACAATACATGTATAAGAACCAACAAACAGAGGAATACTGAGAGATGACAATACATGTATAAGAACCAACAAACAGAGGAATACTGAGAGATGACAATACATGTATAAGAACCAACAAACAGAGGAATACTGAGAGATGACAATACATGTATAAGAACCAACAAACAGAGGAATACTGAGAGATGACAATACATGTATAAGAACCAACAAACAGAGGAATACTGAGAGATGACAATACATGTATAAGAACCAACAAACAGAGGTATACTGAGAGATGACAATACATGTATAAGAACCAACAAACAGAGGAATACTGAGAGATGACAATACATGTATAAGAACCAACAAACAGGAATACTGAGAGATGACAATACATGTATAAGAACCAACAAACAGAGGAATACTGAGAGATGACAATACATGTATAAGAACCAACAAACAGAGGAATACTGAGAGATGACAATACATGTATAAGAACCAACAAACAGAGGAATACTGAGAGATGACAATACATGTATAAGAACCAACAAACAGAGGTATACTGAGAGATGACAATACATGTATAAGAACCAACAAACAGAGGAATACTGAGAGATGACAATACATGTATAAGAACCAACAAACAGAGGAATACTGAGAGATGACAATACATGTATAAGAACCAACAAACAGAGGAATACTGAGAGATGACAATACATGTATAAGAACCAACAAACAGAGGAATACTGAGAGATGACAATACATGTATAAGAACCAACAAACAGAGGAATACTGAGAGATGACAATACATGTATAAGAACCAACAAACAGAGGAATACTGAGAGATGACAATACATGTATAAGAACCAACAAACAGAGGAATACTGAGAGATGACAATACATGTATAAGAACCAACAAACAGAGGAATACTGAGAGATGACAATACATGTATAAGAACCAACAAACAGAGGAATACTGAGAGATGACAATACATGTATAAGAACCAACAAACAGAGGAATACTGAGAGATGACAATACATGTATAAGAACCAACAAACAGAGGAATACTGAGAGATGACAATACATGTATAAGAACCAACAAACAGAGGAATACTGAGAGATGACAATACATGTATAAGAACCAACAAACAGAGGAATACTGAGAGATGACAATACATGTATAAGAACCAACAAACAGAGGAATACTGAGAGATGACAATACATGTATAAGAACCAACAAACAGAGGAATACTGAGAGATGACAATACATGTATAAGAACCAACAAACAGAGGAATACTGAGAGATGACAATACATGTATAAGAACCAACAAACAGAGGAATACTGAGAGATGACAATACATGTATAAGAACCAACAAACAGAGGAATACTGAGAGATGACAATACATGTATAAGAACCAACAAACAGAGGTATACTGAGAGATGACAATACATGTATAAGAACCAACAAACAGAGGAATACTGAGAGATGACAATACATGTATAAGAACCAACAAACAGAGGAATACTGAGAGATGACAATACATGTATAAGAACCAACAAACAGAGGAATACTGAGAGATGACAATACATGTATAAGAACCAACAAACAGAGGAATACTGAGAGATGACAATACATGTATAAGAACCAACAAACAGAGGAATACTGAGAGATGACAATACATGTATAAGAACCAACAAACAGAGGTATACTGAGAGATGACAATACATGTATAAGAACCAACAAACAGAGGAATACTGAGAGATGACAATACATGTATAAGAACCAACAAACAGAGGAATACTGAGAGATGACAATACATGTATAAGAACCAACAAACAGAGGAATACTGAGAGATGACAATACATGTATAAGAACCAACAAACAGAGGAATACTGAGAGATGACAATACATGTATAAGAACCAACAAACAGAGGAATACTGAGAGATGACAATACATGTATAAGAACCAACAAACAGAGGAATACTGAGAGATGACAATACATGTATAAGAACCAACAAACAGAGGAATACTGAGAGATGACAATACATGTATAAGAACCAACAAACAGAGGAATACTGAGAGATGACAATACATGTATAAGAACCAACAAACAGAGGAATACTGAGAGATGACAATACATGTATAAGAACCAACAAACAGAGGAATACTGAGAGATGACAATACATGTATAAGAACCAACAAACAGAGGAATACTGAGAGATGACAATACATGTATAAGAACCAACAAACAGAGGAATACTGAGAGATGACAATACATGTATAAGAACCAACAAACAGAGGAATACTGAGAGATGACAATACATGTATAAGAACCAACAAACAGAGGAATACTGAGAGATGACAATACATGTATAAGAACCAACAAACAGAGGAATACTGAGAGATGACAATACATGTATAAGAACCAACAAACAGAGGAATACTGAGAGATGACAATACATGTATAAGAACCAACAAACAGAGGAATACTGAGAGATGACAATACATGTATAAGAACCAACAAACAGAGGAATACTGAGAGATGACAATACATGTATAAGAACCAACAAACAGAGGAATACTGAGAGATGACAATACATGTATAAGAACCAACAAACAGAGGAATACTGAGAGATGACAATACATGTATAAGAACCAACAAACAGAGGAATACTGAGAGATGACAATACATGTATAAGAACCAACAAACAGAGGAATACTGAGAGATGACAATACATGTATAAGAACCAACAAACAGAGGTATACTGAGAGATGACAATACATGTATAAGAACCAACAAACAGAGGAATACTGAGAGATGACAATACATGTATAAGAACCAACAAACAGAGGAATACTGAGAGATGACAATACATGTATAAGAACCAACAAACAGAGGAATACTGAGAGATGACAATACATGTATAAGAACCAACAAACAGAGGAATACTGAGAGATGACAATACATGTATAAGAACCAACAAACAGAGGAATACTGAGAGATGACAATACATGTATAAGAACCAACAAACAGAGGAATACTGAGAGATGACAATACATGTATAAGAACCAACAAACAGAGGAATACTGAGAGATGACAATACATGTATAAGAACCAACAAACAGAGGAATACTGAGAGATGACAATACATGTATAAGAACCAACAAACAGAGGAATACTGAGAGATGACAATACATGTATAAGAACCAACAAACAGAGGAATACTGAGAGATGACAATACATGTATAAGAACCAACAAACAGAGGAATACTGAGAGATGACAATACATGTATAAGAACCAACAAACAGAGGAATACTGAGAGATGACAATACATGTATAAGAACCAACAAACAGAGGAATACTGAGAGATGACAATACATGTATAAGAACCAACAAACAGAGGAATACTGAGAGATGACAATACATGTATAAGAACCAACAAACAGAGGAATACTGAGAGATGACAATACATGTATAAGAACCAACAAACAGAGGTATACTGAGAGATGACAATACATGTATAAGAACCAACAAACAGAGGAATACTGAGAGATGACAATACATGTATAAGAACCAACAAACAGAGGAATACTGAGAGATGACAATACATGTATAAGAACCAACAAACAGAGGAATACTGAGAGATGACAATACATGTATAAGAACCAACAAACAGAGGAATACTGAGAGATGACAATACATGTATAAGAACCAACAAACAGGAATACTGAGAGATGACAATACATGTATAAGAACCAACAAACAGAGGTATACTGAGAGATGACAATACATGTATAAGAACCAACAAACAGGAATACTGAGAGATGACAATACATGTATAAGAACCAACAAACAGAGGAATACTGAGAGATGACAATACATGTATAAGAACCAACAAACAGAGGAATACTGAGAGATGACAATACATGTATAAGAACCAACAAACAGAGGAATACTGAGAGATGACAATACATGTATAAGAACCAACAAACAGAGGTATACTGAGAGATGACAATACATGTATAAGAACCAACAAACAGAGGAATACTGAGAGATGACAATACATGTATAAGAACCAACAAACAGAGGAATACTGAGAGATGACAATACATGTATAAGAACCAACAAACAGAGGAATACTGAGAGATGACAATACATGTATAAGAACCAACAAACAGAGGAATACTGAGAGATGACAATACATGTATAAGAACCAACAAACAGAGGAATACTGAGAGATGACAATACATGTATAAGAACCAACAAACAGAGGAATACTGAGAGATGACAATACATGTATAAGAACCAACAAACAGAGGAATACTGAGAGATGACAATACATGTATAAGAACCAACAAACAGAGGAATACTGAGAGATGACAATACATGTATAAGAACCAACAAACAGGAATACTGAGAGATGACAATACATGTATAAGAACCAACAAACAGAGGAATACTGAGAGATGACAATACATGTATAAGAACCAACAAACAGAGGAATACTGAGAGATGACAATACATGTATAAGAACCAACAAACAGAGGAATACTGAGAGATGACAATACATGTATAAGAACCAACAAACAGAGGAATACTGAGAGATGACAATACATGTATAAGAACCAACAAACGAGGAATACTGAGAGATGACAATACATGTATAAGAACCAACAAACAGAGGTATACTGAGAGATGACAATACATGTATAAGAACCAACAAACAGAGGAATACTGAGAGATGACAATACATGTATAAGAACCAACAAACAGAGGAATACTGAGAGATGACAATACATGTATAAGAACCAACAAACAGAGGAATACTGAGAGATGACAATACATGTATAAGAACCAACAAACAGAGGAATACTGAGAGATGACAATACATGTATAAGAACCAACAAACAGAGGAATACTGAGAGATGACAATACATGTATAAGAACCAACAAACAGAGGAATACTGAGAGATGACAATACATGTATAAGAACCAACAAACAGAGGTATACTGAGAGATGACAATACATGTATAAGAACCAACAAACAGAGGAATACTGAGAGATGACAATACATGTATAAGAACCAACAAACAGAGGAATACTGAGAGATGACAATACATGTATAAGAACCAACAAACAGAGGAATACTGAGAGATGACAATACATGTATAAGAACCAACAAACAGAGGAATACTGAGAGATGACAATACATGTATAAGAACCAACAAACAGAGGTATACTGAGAGATGACAATACATGTATAAGAACCAACAAACAGAGGAATACTGAGAGATGACAATACATGTATAAGAACCAACAAACAGAGGAATACTGAGAGATGACAATACATGTATAAGAACCAACAAACAGAGGAATACTGAGAGATGACAATACATGTATAAGAACCAACAAACAGAGGAATACTGAGAGATGACAATACATGTATAAGAACCAACAAACAGAGGTATACTGAGAGATGACAATACATGTATAAGAACCAACAAACAGAGGTATACTGAGAGATGACAATACATGTATAAGAACCAACAAACAGGAATACTGAGAGATGACAATACATGTATAAGAACCAACAAACAGAGGAATACTGAGAGATGACAATACATGTATAAGAACCAACAAACAGGAATACTGAGAGATGACAATACATGTATAAGAACCAACAAACAGAGGAATACTGAGAGATGACAATACATGTATAAGAACCAACAAACAGAGGTATACTGAGAGATGACAATACATGTATAAGAACCAACAAACAGAGGAATACTGAGAGATGACAATACATGTATAAGAACCAACAAACAGAGGAATACTGAGAGATGACAATACATGTATAAGAACCAACAAACAGAGGAATACTGAGAGATGACAATACATGTATAAGAACCAACAAACAGAGGAATACTGAGAGATGACAATACATGTATAAGAACCAACAAACAGAGGAATACTGAGAGATGACAATACATGTATAAGAACCAACAAACAGAGGAATACTGAGAGATGACAATACATGTATAAGAACCAACAAACAGAGGAATACTGAGAGATGACAATACATGTATAAGAACCAACAAACAGAGGAATACTGAGAGATGACAATACATGTATAAGAACCAACAAACAGAGGAATACTGAGAGATGACAATACATGTATAAGAACCAACAAACAGAGGAATACTGAGAGATGACAATACATGTATAAGAACCAACAAACAGAGGAATACTGAGAGATGACAATACATGTATAAGAACCAACAAACAGAGGTATACTGAGAGATGACAATACATGTATAAGAACCAACAAACAGAGGAATACTGAGAGATGACAATACATGTATAAGAACCAACAAACAGAGGAATACTGAGAGATGACAATACATGTATAAGAACCAACAAACAGAGGAATACTGAGAGATGACAATACATGTATAAGAACCAACAAACAGAGGAATACTGAGAGATGACAATACATGTATAAGAACCAACAAACAGAGGAATACTGAGAGATGACAATACATGTATAAGAACCAACAAACAGAGGAATACTGAGAGATGACAATACATGTATAAGAACCAACAAACAGAGGAATACTGAGAGATGACAATACATGTATAAGAACCAACAAACAGAGGAATACTGAGAGATGACAATACATGTATAAGAACCAACAAACAGGAATACTGAGAGATGACAATACATGTATAAGAACCAACAAACAGAGGAATACTGAGAGATGACAATACATGTATAAGAACCAACAAACAGAGGAATACTGAGAGATGACAATACATGTATAAGAACCAACAAACAGAGGAATACTGAGAGATGACAATACATGTATAAGAACCAACAAACAGAGGAATACTGAGAGATGACAATACATGTATAAGAACCAACAAACAGAGGAATACTGAGAGATGACAATACATGTATAAGAACCAACAAACAGAGGTATACTGAGAGATGACAATACATGTATAAGAACCAACAAACAGAGGAATACTGAGAGATGACAATACATGTATAAGAACCAACAAACAGAGGAATACTGAGAGATGACAATACATGTATAAGAACCAACAAACAGAGGAATACTGAGAGATGACAATACATGTATAAGAACCAACAAACAGAGGAATACTGAGAGATGACAATACATGTATAAGAACCAACAAACAGGAATACTGAGAGATGACAATACATGTATAAGAACCAACAAACAGAGGTATACTGAGAGATGACAATACATGTATAAGAACCAACAAACAGAGGAATACTGAGAGATGACAATACATGTATAAGAACCAACAAACAGAGGAATACTGAGAGATGACAATACATGTATAAGAACCAACAAACAGAGGTATACTGAGAGATGACAATACATGTATAAGAACCAACAAACGAGGAATACTGAGAGATGACAATACATGTATAAGAACCAACAAACAGAGGAATACTGAGAGATGACAATACATGTATAAGAACCAACAAACAGAGGAATACTGAGAGATGACAATACATGTATAAGAACCAACAAACAGAGGAATACTGAGAGATGACAATACATGTATAAGAACCAACAAACAGAGGAATACTGAGAGATGACAATACATGTATAAGAACCAACAAACAGAGGAATACTGAGAGATGACAATACATGTATAAGAACCAACAAACAGAGGAATACTGAGAGATGACAATACATGTATAAGAACCAACAAACAGAGGAATACTGAGAGATGACAATACATGTATAAGAACCAACAAACAGAGGAATACTGAGAGATGACAATACATGTATAAGAACCAACAAACAGAGGAATACTGAGAGATGACAATACATGTATAAGAACCAACAAACAGGAATACTGAGAGATGACAATACATGTATAAGAACCAACAAACAGAGGAATACTGAGAGATGACAATACATGTATAAGAACCAACAAACAGAGGTATACTGAGAGATGACAATACATGTATAAGAACCAACAAACAGAGGAATACTGAGAGATGACAATACATGTATAAGAACCAACAAACAGAGGAATACTGAGAGATGACAATACATGTATAAGAACCAACAAACAGAGGAATACTGAGAGATGACAATACATGTATAAGAACCAACAAACAGAGGAATACTGAGAGATGACAATACATGTATAAGAACCAACAAACAGAGGAATACTGAGAGATGACAATACATGTATAAGAACCAACAAACAGAGGTATACTGAGAGATGACAATACATGTATAAGAACCAACAAACAGAGGAATACTGAGAGATGACAATACATGTATAAGAACCAACAAACAGAGGTATACTGAGAGATGACAATACATGTATAAGAACCAACAAACAGAGGAATACTGAGAGATGACAATACATGTATAAGAACCAACAAACAGAGGAATACTGAGAGATGACAATACATGTATAAGAACCAACAAACAGAGGAATACTGAGAGATGACAATACATGTATAAGAACCAACAAACAGAGGAATACTGAGAGATGACAATACATGTATAAGAACCAACAAACAGAGGAATACTGAGAGATGACAATACATGTATAAGAACCAACAAACAGAGGTATACTGAGAGATGACAATACATGTATAAGAACCAACAAACAGGAATACTGAGAGATGACAATACATGTATAAGAACCAACAAACAGAGGAATACTGAGAGATGACAATACATGTATAAGAACCAACAAACAGAGGTATACTGAGAGATGACAATACATGTATAAGAACCAACAAACAGAGGAATACTGAGAGATGACAATACATGTATAAGAACCAACAAACAGAGGAATACTGAGAGATGACAATACATGTATAAGAACCAACAAACAGAGGAATACTGAGAGATGACAATACATGTATAAGAACCAACAAACAGAGGACTACTGAGAGATGACAATACATGTATAAGAACCAACAAACAGAGGAATACTGAGAGATGACAATACATGTATAAGAACCAACAAACAGAGGAATACTGAGAGATGACAATACATGTATAAGAACCAACAAACAGAGGAATACTGAGAGATGACAATACATGTATAAGAACCAACAAACAGAGGAATACTGAGAGATGACAATACATGTATAAGAACCAACAAACAGAGGAATACTGAGAGATGACAATACATGTATAAGAACCAACAAACAGGAATACTGAGAGATGACAATACATGTATAAGAACCAACAAACAGAGGTATACTGAGAGATGACAATACATGTATAAGAACCAACAAACAGGAATACTGAGAGATGACAATACATGTATAAGAACCAACAAACAGAGGAATACTGAGAGATGACAATACATGTATAAGAACCAACAAACAGAGGAATACTGAGAGATGACAATACATGTATAAGAACCAACAAACAGAGGAATACTGAGAGATGACAATACATGTATAAGAACCAACAAACAGAGGAATACTGAGAGATGACAATACATGTATAAGAACCAACAAACAGAGGAATACTGAGAGATGACAATACATGTATAAGAACCAACAAACAGAGGAATACTGAGAGATGACAATACATGTATAAGAACCAACAAACAGAGGAATACTGAGAGATGACAATACATGTATAAGAACCAACAAACAGAGGAATACTGAGAGATGACAATACATGTATAAGAACCAACAAACAGAGGAATACTGAGAGATGACAATACATGTATAAGAACCAACAAACAGAGGAATACTGAGAGATGACAATACATGTATAAGAACCAACAAACAGAGGAATACTGAGAGATGACAATACATGTATAAGAACCAACAAACAGAGGAATACTGAGAGATGACAATACATGTATAAGAACCAACAAACAGAGGTATACTGAGAGATGACAATACATGTATAAGAACCAACAAACAGAGGAATACTGAGAGATGACAATACATGTATAAGAACCAACAAACAGAGGAATACTGAGAGATGACAATACATGTATAAGAACCAACAAACAGAGGAATACTGAGAGATGACAATACATGTATAAGAACCAACAAACAGAGGAATACTGAGAGATGACAATACATGTATAAGAACCAACAAACAGAGGAATACTGAGAGATGACAATACATGTATAAGAACCAACAAACAGAGGTATACTGAGAGATGACAATACATGTATAAGAACCAACAAACAGGAATACTGAGAGATGACAATACATGTATAAGAACCAACAAACAGAGGAATACTGAGAGATGACAATACATGTATAAGAACCAACAAACAGAGGAATACTGAGAGATGACAATACATGTATAAGAACCAACAAACAGAGGAATACTGAGAGATGACAATACATGTATAAGAACCAACAAACAGAGGAATACTGAGAGATGACAATACATGTATAAGAACCAACAAACAGAGGAATACTGAGAGATGACAATACATGTATAAGAACCAACAAACAGAGGAATACTGAGAGATGACAATACATGTATAAGAACCAACAAACAGAGGAATACTGAGAGATGACAATACATGTATAAGAACCAACAAACAGAGGAATACTGAGAGATGACAATACATGTATAAGAACCAACAAACAGAGGAATACTGAGAGATGACAATACATGTATAAGAACCAACAAACAGAGGAATACTGAGAGATGACAATACATGTATAAGAACCAACAAACAGAGGTATACTGAGAGATGACAATACATGTATAAGAACCAACAAACAGAGGAATACTGAGAGATGACAATACATGTATAAGAACCAACAAACAGAGGAATACTGAGAGATGACAATACATGTATAAGAACCAACAAACAGAGGAATACTGAGAGATGACAATACATGTATAAGAACCAACAAACAGAGGAATACTGAGAGATGACAATACATGTATAAGAACCAACAAACAGAGGAATACTGAGAGATGACAATACATGTATAAGAACCAACAAACAGAGGAATACTGAGAGATGACAATACATGTATAAGAACCAACAAACAGAGGAATACTGAGAGATGACAATACATGTATAAGAACCAACAAACAGAGGAATACTGAGAGATGACAATACATGTATAAGAACCAACAAACAGAGGAATACTGAGAGATGACAATACATGTATAAGAACCAACAAACAGAGGTATACTGAGAGATGACAATACATGTATAAGAACCAACAAACAGAGGAATACTGAGAGATGACAATACATGTATAAGAACCAACAAACAGAGGAATACTGAGAGATGACAATACATGTATAAGAACCAACAAACAGAGGTATACTGAGAGATGACAATACATGTATAAGAACCAACAAACAGAGGAATACTGAGAGATGACAATACATGTATAAGAACCAACAAACAGAGGTATACTGAGAGATGACAATACATGTATAAGAACCAACAAACAGAGGAATACTGAGAGATGACAATACATGTATAAGAACCAACAAACAGAGGAATACTGAGAGATGACAATACATGTATAAGAACCAACAAACAGAGGAATACTGAGAGATGACAATACATGTATAAGAACCAACAAACAGGAATACTGAGAGATGACAATACATGTATAAGAACCAACAAACAGAGGTATACTGAGAGATGACAATACATGTATAAGAACCAACAAACAGAGGAATACTGAGAGATGACAATACATGTATAAGAACCAACAAACAGAGGAATACTGAGAGATGACAATACATGTATAAGAACCAACAAACAGAGGAATACTGAGAGATGACAATACATGTATAAGAACCAACAAACAGGAATACTGAGAGATGACAATACATGTATAAGAACCAACAAACAGAGGAATACTGAGAGATGACAATACATGTATAAGAACCAACAAACAGAGGTATACTGAGAGATGACAATACATGTATAAGAACCAACAAACAGAGGAATACTGAGAGATGACAATACATGTATAAGAACCAACAAACAGAGGAATACTGAGAGATGACAATACATGTATAAGAACCAACAAACGAGGAATACTGAGAGATGACAATACATGTATAAGAACCAACAAACAGAGGTATACTGAGAGATGACAATACATGTATAAGAACCAACAAACAGGAATACTGAGAGATGACAATACATGTATAAGAACCAACAAACAGAGGAATACTGAGAGATGACAATACATGTATAAGAACCAACAAACAGAGGAATACTGAGAGATGACAATACATGTATAAGAACCAACAAACAGAGGAATACTGAGAGATGACAATACATGTATAAGAACCAACAAACAGAGGAATACTGAGAGATGACAATACATGTATAAGAACCAACAAACAGAGGAATACTGAGAGATGACAATACATGTATAAGAACCAACAAACAGAGGAATACTGAGAGATGACAATACATGTATAAGAACCAACAAACAGAGGAATACTGAGAGATGACAATACATGTATAAGAACCAACAAACAGAGGAATACTGAGAGATGACAATACATGTATAAGAACCAACAAACAGAGGTATACTGAGAGATGAATTTACCCAGCGTGGAGGTTGACATATATAATTTACACAGTGTGGAGGTTGATATATATAATTTACCCAGTGTGGAGGTTGACATATATAATTTACCCAGTGTGGAGGTTGATGTATATCATTTACCCAGTGTGGAGGTTGATGCATATCATTTACCCAGTGTAGAGTGTGGAGGTTGACGTATATAATTTACCCAGTGTAGAGTGTGGTTGATGTATATAATTTACCCAGTGTGGAGGTTGACATATATAATTTACCCAGTGTGGAGGTTGACGTATATAATTTACCCAGTGTGGAGGTTGATGTATATAATTTACCCAGTGTGGAGGTTGAAATATATAATTTACACAGTGTGGAGGTTGACGTATATAATTTACCAAGTGTGAAGGTTGATGTATATCATTTACCCAGTGTGGAGGTTGATGTATATAATTTAACAAGTGTGGAGATTGACGTATATAATTTACAAAGTGTGGAGGATGACATATATAATTTACCCAGTGTGGAGGTTGACGGATATAGTTTACCCAGTGTGGAGGTTGACGTATATAATTTACACAGTGAGGAGGTTGATGTATATAATTTACCCAGTGTGAAGGCTGATGTATATAATTTACCCAGTGTGGAGGTTGACGTATATAATTTACACAGTGAGGAGGTTGATGTATATGATTTACCCAGTGTGGAGGTTGACGTATATAATTTACCCAGTGTAGAGTGTGGTTGACCTATATAATTTACCCAGTGTGGAGGTTGATGTATATCATTTACCCAGTGTAGAGTGTGGTTGACGTATATCATTTACCCAGTGTGGAGTGTGGAGGTTGACGTATATTATTTACCCAGAGTAGAGTGTGGTTGACGTATATCATTTACCCAGTGTGGAGGTTGATGTATATAATTTACCCAGTGTGAAGGCTGATGTATATAATTTACCCAGTGTGGAGGTTGACATATATAATTTACACATTGAGGAGGTTGATGTATATAATTTACCCAGTGTGGAGGTTGATGCATATCATTTACCCAGTGTGGAGGTAGACGTATATAATTTACCCAGAGTAGAGTGTGGTCGACGTAAATAATTTACCCAGTGTGGAGGTTGACATATATAATTTACACAGTGTGGAGGTTGATGCATATCTTTTACCCAGTGTGGAGGTTGACGTATATAATTTACCCAGTGTGGAGGTTGATGTATAAAATTTACCCAGTGTGGAGGTTGACGTATATAATTTACCCAGTGTGGAGATTGACGGATATAATTTACCCAGTGTGGAGGTTGACATATATAATTTACACAGTGTGGAGGTTGACGTATATAATTTACCCAGTGTGAATTTTGATGTATATCATTTACCCAGTGTGGAAGTTGATGTATATAATTTACCAAGTGTGGAGGTTGACGTATATAATTTACCCAGTGTGGAGGATGACATATATAATTTACCCAGTGTGGAGGTTGATGTATATAATTTACCCAGTGTGGAGGTTGACGTATATAATTTACCCAGTGTGGAGGTTGACGTATATAATTTTCCCAGTGTGTAGGTTGACGTATATAATTTACCCAGTGTGGAGGTTGATGTATATAATTTACCCAGTGTGGAGGTTGACGTATATAATTTACACAGTGTGGAGGTTGATGTATATCATTTACCCAGTGTGGAGGTTGATGTATATCATTTACCCAGTGTAGAGTGTGGAGGTTGACGTATATAATTTACCCAGTGTAGAGTGTGGTTGACGTATATAATTTACCCAGTGTGGAGGTTGACATATATAATTTACACAGTGTGGAGATTGACGTATATAATTTACCCAGTGTGGAGGTTGATGTATATAATTTACCCAGTGTGGAGGTTGACATATATAATTTACCCAGTGTGGAGGATGATGTATATAATTTACCCAGTGTGGAGGTTGACGTATATAATTTACACAGTGAGGAGGTTGATGTATATAATTTACCCAGTGTGGAGGTTGATGCATATAATTTACCCAGTGTGGAGGTTGACGTATATAATTTACCCAGTGTAGAGTGTGGTTGACCTATATAATTTACCCAGTGTGGAGGTTGATGTATATCATTTACCCAGTGTGAAGGCTGATGTATATAATTTACCCAGTGTGGAGGTTGAAGCATATCATTTACCCAGTGTGGAGAATGACGTATATAATTTACCCAGTGTGGAGGTTGATGTATATAATTTACCCAGTGTGGAGGTTGACGTATATAATTTACCCAGTGTAGAGTGTGGTTGACGTTTATAATTTACCCAGTGTGGAGGTTGACATATATAATTTACCCAGTGTGGAGGATGACGTATATAATTTACCCAGTGTGAAGGCTGATGTATATAATTTACCCAGTGTGGAGGTTGACGTATATAATTTACACAGTGAGGAGGTTGATGTATATAATTTACCCAGTGTGGAGGTTGATGCATATAATTTACCCAGTGTGGAGGTTGACGTATATAATTTACCCAGTGTAGAGTGTGGTTGACCTATATAATTTACCCAGTGTGGAGGTTGATGTATATAATTTACCCAGTGTGAAGGCTGATGTATATAATTTACCCAGTGTGGAGGTTGACGTATATAATTTACACAGTGAGGAGGTTGATGTATATAATTTTCCAAGTGTGAAGGATGATGCATATCATTTACCCAGTGTGGAGGTTGACGTATATAATTTACCCAGTGTAGAGTGTGGTTGATCCATATCATTTACCCAGTGTGGAGGTTGACGTATATAATTTACCCAGTGTAGAGTGTGGTTGACGTATATAATTTACCCAGTGTGGAGGTTGACATATATAATTTACACAGTGTGGAGGTTGATGTATATAATTTACCCAGTGTGAAGGCTGATGGATATCATTTACCCAGTGTGGAGGTTGACGTATATAATTTACCCAGTGTGGAGGTTGATGTATAAAATTAACCCAGTGTGGAGGTTGACGTATATAATTTACCCAGTGTGGAGGTTGATGTATATAATTTACCCAGTGTGGAGGTTGACGTATATAATTTACCCAGTGTGGAGGTTGATGTATATCATTTACCCAGTGTGGAGGTTGATGTATATCATTTACCCAGTGTAGAGTGTGGAGGTTGACGTATATAATTTACCCAGTGTAGAGTGTGGTTGACGTATATAATTTACCCAGTGTGGAGGTTGACGTATATAATTTACCCAGTGTGGAGGTTGACATATATAATTTACACAGTGTGGAGATTGACGTATATAATTTACCCAGTGTGGAGGTTGATGTATATAATTTACCCAGTGTAGAGTGTGGTTGATCCATATCATTTACCCAGTGTGGAGGTTGACGTATATAATTTACCCAGTGTAGAGTGTGGTTGACGTATATAATTTACCCAGTGTGGAGGTTGACATATATAATTTACACAGTGTGGAGGTTGATGTATATAATTTACCCAGTGTGAAGGCTGATGGATATCATTTACCCAGTGTGGAGGTTGACGTATATAATTTACCCAGTGTGGAGGTTGATGTATAAAATTTACCCAGTGTGGAGGTTGACGTATATAATTTACCCAGTGTGGAGGTTGACGTATATAATTTACCCAGTGTGGAGGTTGACATATATAATTTACACAGTGTGGAGGTTGACGTATATAATTTACCCAGTGTGAATTTTGATGTATATCATTTACCCAGTGTGGAGGTTGATGTATATAATTTACCAAGTGTGGAGGTTGACGTATATAATTTACCCAGTGTGGAGGATGACATATATAATTTACCCAGTGTGGAGGTTGATGTATATAATTTACCCAGTGTGGAGGTTGACGTATATAATTTACCCAGTGTGGAGGTTGACGTATATAATTTTCCCAGTGTGGAGGTTGACGTATATAATTTACCCAGTGTGGAGGTTGATGTATATAATTTACCCAGTGTGGAGGTTGACGTATATAATTTACCCAGTGTGGAGGTTGATGTATATCATTTACCCAGTGTGGAGGTTGATGTATATCATTTACTCAGTGTAGAGTGTGGAGGTTGACGTATATAATTTACCCAGTGTAGAGTGTGGTTGACGTATATAATTTACCCAGTGTGGAGGTTGACGTATATAATTTACCCAGTGTGGAGGTTGACATATATAATTTACACAGTGTGGAGATTGACGTATATAATTTACCCAGTGTGGAGGTTGATGTATATAATTTACCCAGTGTGGAGGTTGACGTATATAATTTACCCAGTGTGGAGGATGACGTATATAATTTACCCAGTGTGAAGGCTGATGTATATAATTTACCCAGTGTGGAGGTTGACGTATATAATTTACACAGTGAGGAGGTTGATGTATATAATTTACCCAGTGTGGAGGTTGATGCATATAATTTACCCAGTGTGGAGGTTGACGTATATAATTTACCCAGTGTGGAGGTTGATGTATATCATTTACCCAGTGTGAAGGCTGATGTATATAATTTACCCAGTGTGGAGGTTGACGTATATAATTTACACAGTGAGGAGGTTGACGTATATAATTTACCCAGTGTGGAGGTTGACGTATATAATTTACACAGTGAGGAGGTTGATGTATATAATTTACCCAGTGTGGAGGTTGAAGCATATCATTTACCCAGTGTGGAGAATGACGTATATAATTTACCCAGTGTAGAGTGTGGTTGACCTATATAATTTACCCAGTGTGGAGGTTGATGTATATAATTTACCCAGTGTGAAGGCTGATGTATATAATTTACCCAGTGTGGAGGTTGACGTATATAATTTACCCAGTGTGGAGGTTGACGTATATAATTTACCCAGTGTGGAGGTTGATGTATATCATTTACCCAGTGTGGAGGTTGATGTATATCATTTACCCAGTGTAGAGTGTGGAGGTTGATGTATATCATTTACCCAGTGTGAAGGCTGATGTATATAATTTACCCAGTGTGGAGGTTGACGTATATAATTTACACAGTGTGAAGGCTGATGTATATAATTTACCCAGTGTGGAGGTTGACGTATATAATTTACACAGTGAGGAGGTTGATGTATATAATTTACCCAGTGTGGAGGTTGAAGCATATCATTTACCCAGTGTGGAGAATGACGTATATAATTTACCCAGTGTAGAGTGTGGTTGACCTATATAATTTACCCAGTGTGGAGGTTGATGTATATAATTTACCCAGTGTGAAGGCTGATGTATATAATTTACCCAGTGTGGAGGTTGACGTATATAATTTACCCAGTGTGGAGGTTGACGTATATAATTTACCCAGTGTGGAGGTTGATGTATATCATTTACCCAGTGTGGAGGTTGATGTATATCATTTACCCAGTGTAGAGTGTGGAGGTTGACGTATATCATTTACCCAGTGTAGAGTGTGGTTGACGTATATAATTTACCCAGTGTGGAGGTTGACGTATATAATTTACCCAGTGTGGAGGTTGACATATATAATTTACACAGTGTGGAGATTGACGTATATAATTTACCCAGTGTGGAGGTTGATGTATATAATTTACCCAGTGTGGAGGTTGACATATATAATTTACCCAGTGTGGAGGATGACGTATATAATTTACCCAGTGTGAAGGCTGATGTATATAATTTACCCAGTGTGGAGGTTGACGTATATAATTTACACAGTGAGGAGGTTGATGTATATAATTTACCCAGTGTGGAGGTTGATGCATATAATTTACCCAGTGTGGAGGTTGACGTATATAATTTACCCAGTGTGGAGGTTGATGTATATCATTTACCCAGTGTGAAGGCTGATGTATATAATTTACCCAGTGTGGAGGTTGACGTATATAATTTACACAGTGAGGAGGTTGACGTATATAATTTACCCAGTGTGGAGGTTGACGTATATAATTTACACAGTGAGGAGGTTGATGTATATAATTTACCCAGTGTGGAGGTTGAAGCATATCATTTACCCAGTGTGGAGAATGACGTATATAATTTACCCAGTGTAGAGTGTGGTTGACCTATATAATTTACCCAGTGTGGAGGTTGATGTATATAATTTACCCAGTGTGAAGGCTGATGTATATAATTTACCCAGTGTGGAGGTTGACGTATATAATTTACCCAGTGTGGAGGTTGACGTATATAATTTACCCAGTGTGGAGGTTGATGTATATCATTTACCCAGTGTGGAGGTTGATGTATATCATTTACCCAGTGTAGAGTGTGGAGGTTGATGTATATCATTTACCCAGTGTGAAGGCTGATGTATATAATTTACCCAGTGTGGAGGATGACGTATATAATTTACCCAGTGTGAAGGCTGATGTATATAATTTACCCAGTGTGGAGGTTGACGTATATAATTTACACAGTGAGGAGGTTGATGTATATAATTTACCCAGTGTGGAGGTTGATGCATATAATTTACCCAGTGTGGAGGTTGACGTATATAATTTACCCAGTGTAGAGTGTGGTTGACCTATATAATTTACCCAGTGTGGAGGTTGATGTATATAATTTACCCAGTGTGAAGGCTGATGTATATAATTTACCCAGTGTGGAGGTTGACGTATATAATTTACCCAGTGTAGAGTGTGGTTGACGTATATAATTTACCCAGTGTGGAGGTTGACATATATAATTTACACAGTGTGGAGGTTGATGTATATAATTTACCCAGTGTGAAGGCTGATGGATATCATTTACCCAGTGTGGAGGTTGACGTATATAATTTACCCAGTGTGGAGGTTGACGTATATAATTTACCCAGTGTGGAGGTTGACGTATATAATTTACACAGTGTGGAGGTTGATGTATATAATTTACCCAGTGTGGAGGTTGATGTATATCATTTACCCAGTGTGGAGGTTGATGTATATCATTTACCCAGTGTGGAGGTTGACGTATATAATTTACCCAGTGTGGAGGTTGACATATATAATTTACACAGTGTGGAGGTTGACGAAAATAATTTACCCAGTGTGGAGATTGATGTATATCATTTACCCAGTGTGGAGGTTGATGTATATAATTTACCCAGTGTGGAGGTTGACGTATATAATTTACCCAGTGTGGAGTATGATGTATATAATTTACCCAGTGTGGAGGTTGACGTATATAATTTACCCAGTGTGGAGGTTGATGTATATAATTTACCCAGCGTGGAGGTTGACATATATAATTTACACAGTGTGGAGGTTGATGTATATAATTTACCAAGTGTGGAGATTGACATATATAATTTACCCAGTGTGGAGGTTGATGTATATCATTTACCCAGTGTGGAGGTTGATGCATATCATTTACCCAGTGTAGAGTGTGGAGGTTGACGTATATAATTTACCCAGTGTAGAGTGTGGTTGACGTATATAATTTACCCAGTGTGGAGGTTGACATATATAATTTACCCAGTGTCGAGGTTGACGTATATAATTTACCCAGTGTGGAGGTTGATGTATATAATTTACCCAGTGTGGAGGTTGAAATATATAATTTACACAGTGTGGAGGTTGACGTATATAATTTACCCAGTGTGAAGGTTGATGTATATCATTTACCCAGTGTGGAGGTTGATGTATATAATTTACCAAGTGTGGAGGTTGACGTATATAATTTACCCAGTGTGGAGGTTGACATATATAATTTACACAGTGTGTAGGTTGACGAAAATAATTTACCCTGAGTGGAGATTGATGTATATCATTTACCCAGTGTGGAGGTTGATGTATATAATTTACCCAGTGTGGAGGTTGACGTATATAATTTACCCAGTGTGGAGGTTGACGTAAATAATTTACCCAGTGTGGAGGTTGATGTATATAATTTACCCAGCGTGGAGGTTGACATATATAATTTACCCAGTGTGGATGTTGATGTATATCATTTACCCAGTGTGGAGGTTGACGCATATCATTTACCCAGTGTAGAGTGTGGAGGTTGACGTATATAATTTACCCAGTGTAGAGTGTGGTTGACGTATATAATTTACCCAGTGTGAAGGTTGATGTATATCATTTACCCAGTGTGTAGGTTGATGTATATAATTTACCAAGTGTGGAGGTTGACGTATATAATTTACACAGTGTGGAGGATGACATATATAATTTACCCAGTGTGGAGGTTGACGTATATAATTTACCCAGTGTGGAGGTTGACGGATATAATTTACCCAGTGTGGAGGTTGACGTATATAATTTACCCAGTGTGGAGGTTGATGTATATAATTTACCCAGCGTGGAGGTTGACATATATAATTTACACAGTGTGGAGGTTGATGTATATAATTTACCAAGTGTGGAGGTTGACATATATAATTTACCCAGTGTGGAGGTTGATGTATATCATTTACCCAGTGTGGAGGTTGATGCATATCATTTACCCAGTGTAGAGTGTGGAGGTTGACGTATATAATTTACCCAGTGTAGAGTGTGGTTGACGTATATAATTTACCCAGTGTGGAGGTTGACATATATAATTTACCCAGTGTCGAGGTTGACGTATATAATTTACCCAGTGTGGAGGTTGATGTATATAATTTACCCAGTGTGGAGGTTGAAATATATAATTTACACAGTGTGGAGGTTGACGTATATAATTTACCCAGTGTGAAGGTTGATGTATATCATTTACCCAGTGTGAAGGTTGATGTATATCATTTACCCAGTGTGGAGGTTGATGTATATAATTTACCAAGTGTGGAGGTTGACGTATATAATTTACACAGTGTGGAGGATGACATATATAATTTACCCAGTGTGGAGGTTGACGTATATAATTTACCCAGTGTGGAGGTTGACGGATATAATTTACCCAGTGTGGAGGTTGACGTATATAATTTACACAGTGTGGAGGTTGATGTATATAATTTACCCAGTGTGAAGGCTGATGCATATCATTTACACAGTGTGGAGGTTGACGTATATAATTTACCCAGTGTGGAGGTTGACGTATATAATTTACCCAGTGTGGAGGTTGACGTATATAATTTACACAGTGTGGAGGTTGAAGTATATAATTTACCCAGTGTGGAGGTTGATGTATATCATTTACCCAGTGTGGAGGTTGATGTAAATCATTTACCCAGTGTGGAGGTTGACGTATATAATTTACCCAGTGTGGAGGTTGACATATATAATTTACACAGTGTGGAGGTTGACGAAAATAATTTACCCAGTGTGGAGGTTGATGTATATCATTTACCCAGTGTGGAGGTTGATGTATATAATTTACCCAGTGTGGAGGTTGACGTATATAATTTACCCAGTGTGGAGTATGATGTATATAATTTACCCAGTGTGGAGGTTGACGTATATCATTTACCCAGTGTGGAGGTTGATGTATAAAATTTACCCAGCGTGGAGGTTGACTTATATAATTTACACAGTGTGGAGGTTGATGTATATAATTTACCCAGTGTGGAGGTTGACATATATAATTTACCCAGTGTGGAGGTTGATGTATATCATTTACCCAGTGTGGAGGTTGATGCATATCATTTACCCAGTGTAGAGTGTGGAGGTTGACGTATATAATTTACCCAGTGTAGAGTGTGGTTGACGTATATAATTTACCCAGTGTGGAGGTTGACATATATAATTTACCCAGTGTGGAGGTTGACGTATATAGTTTACCCAGTGTGAAGGTTGATGTATATAATTTACCCAGTGTGGAGGTTGACGGATATAATTTACCCAGTATGGAGGTTGACGTATATAATTTACACAGTGAGGAGGTTGATGTATATAATTTACCCAGTGTGAAGGCTGATGTATATAATTTACCCAGTGTGGAGGTTGACGTATATAATTTACACAGTGAGGAGGTTGATGTATATAATTTTCCCAGTGTGAAGGATGATGCATATCATTTACCCAGTGTGGAGGTTGACGTATATAATTTACCCAGTGTAGAGTGTGGTTGATCCATATCATTTACCCAGTGTGGAGGTTGACGTATATAATTTACCCAGTGTAGAGTGTGGTTGACGTATATAATTTACCCAGTGTGGAGGTTGACATATATAATTTACACAGTGTGGAGGTTGATGTATATAATTTACCCAGTGTGAAGGCTGATGGATATCATTTACCCAGTGTGGAGGTTGACGTATAAAATTTACCCAGTGTGGAGGTTGACGTATATAATTTACCCAGTGTGGAGGTTGACGTATATAATTTACACAGTGTGGAGGTTGACGTATATAATTTACCCAGTGTGGAGGTTGATGTATATCATTTACCCAGTGTGGAGGTTGATGTATATCATTTACCCAGTGTGGAGGTTGACGTATATAATTTACCAAGTGTGGAGGTTGACATATATAATTTACACAGTGTGGAGGTTGACGAAAATAATTTACCCAGTGTGGAGATTGATGTATATCATTTACCCAGTGTGGATGTTGATGTATATAATTTACCCAGTGTGGAGGTTGACGTATATAATTTACCCAGTGTGGAGTATGATGTATATAATTTACCCAGTGTGGAGGTTGACGTATATAATTTACCCAGTGTGGAGGTTGATGTATATAATTTACCCAGCGTGGAGGTTGACATATATAATTTACACAGTGTGGAGGTTGATGTATATAATTTACCCAGTGTGGAGGTTGACATATATAATTTACCCAGTGTGGAGGTTGACGTATATAATTTACCCAGTGTGGAGGTTGACGGATATAATTTACCCAGTGTGGAGGTTGACGTATATAATTTACCCAGTGTGGAGGTTGATGTATATAATTTACCCAGCGTGGAGGTTGACATATATAATTTACACAGTGTGGAGGTTGATGTATATAATTTACCAAGTGTGGAGGTTGACATATATAATTTACCCAGTGTGGAGGTTGATGTATATCATTTACCCAGTGTGGAGGTTGATGCATATCATTTACCCAGTGTAGAGTGTGGAGGTTGACGTATATAATTTACCCAGTGTAGAGTGTGGTTGACGTATATAATTTACCCAGTGTGGAGGTTGACATATATAATTTACCCAGTGTGGAGGTTGATGTATATCATTTACCCAGTGTGGAGGTTGATGCATATCATTTACCCAGTGTAGAGTGTGGAGGTTGACGTATATAATTTACCCAGTGTAGAGTGTGGTTGACGTATATCATTTACCCAGTGTGGAGGTTGACGTATATAATTTACCCAGTGTGGAGGTTGATGTATATAATTTACCCAGTGTGGAGGTTGAAATATATAATTTACCCAGTGTGGAGGTTGATGTATATAATTTACCCAGCGTGGAGGTTGACATATATAATTTACACAGTGTGGAGGTTGATGTATATAATTTACCAAGTGTGGAGGTTGACATATATAATTTACCCAGTGTGGAGGTTGATGTATATCATTTACCCAGTGTGGAGGTTGATGCATATCATTTACCCAGTGTAGAGTGTGGAGGTTGACGTATATAATTTACCCAGTGTAGAGTGTGGTTGACGTATATAATTTACCCAGTGTGGAGGTTGACATATATAATTTACCCAGTGTGGAGGTTGATGTATATCATTTACCCAGTGTGGAGGTTGATGCATATCATTTACCCAGTGTAGAGTGTGGAGGTTGACGTATATAATTTACCCAGTGTAGAGTGTGGTTGACGTATATCATTTACCCAGTGTGGAGGTTGACGTATATAATTTACCCAGTGTGGAGGTTGATGTATATAATTTACCCAGTGTGGAGGTTGAAATATATAATTTACACAGTGTGGAGGTTGACGTATATAATTTACCCAGTGTGAAGTTTGATGTATATCATTTACCCAGTGTGGAGGTTGATGTATATAATTTACCAAGTGTGGAGGTTGACGGATATAATTTACCCAGTGTGGAGGTTGACGTATATAATTTACACAGTGAGGAGGTTGATGTATATAATTTACCCAGTGTGAAGGCTGATGTATATAATTTACCCAGTGTGGAGGTTGACGTATATAATTTACACAGTGAGGAGGTTGATGTATATAATTTACCCAGTGTGGAGGTTGAAGCATATCATTTACCCAGTGTGGAGAATGACGTATATAATTTACCCAGTGTAGAGTGTGGTTGACCTATATAATTTACCCAGTGTGGAGGTTGATGTATATAATTTACCCAGTGTGAAGGCTGATGTATATAATTTACCCAGTGTGGAGGTTGACGTATATAATTTACACAGTGAGGAGGTTGATGTATATAATTTTCCCAGTGTGAAGGCTGATGGATATCATTTACCCAGTGTGAAGGTTGATGTATATCATTTACCCAGTGTGGAGGTTGATGTATATAATTTACCAAGTGTGGAGGTTGACGTATATAATTTACACAGTGTGGAGGATGACATATATAATTTACCCAGTGTCGAGGTTGACGTATATAATTTACCCAGTGTGGAGGTTGACGGATATAATTTACCCAGTGTGGAGGTTGACGTATATAATTTACACAGTGAGGAGGTTGATGTATATAATTTACCCAGTGTGAAGGCTGATGTATATAATTTACCCAGTGTGGAGGTTGAAGCATATCATTTACCCAGTGTGGAGAATGACGTATATAATTTACCCAGTGTAGAGTGTGGTTGACCTTTATAATTTACCCAGTGTGGAGGTTGATGTATATAATTTACCTCAGTGTGGAGGTTGATGTATATAATTTACCCAGTGTGAAGGCTGACGTATATAATTTACCCAGTGTGGAGGTTGACGTATATAATTTACCCAGTGTAGAGTGTGGTTGACGTATATAATTTACCCAGTGTGGAGGTTGACATATATAATTTACACAGTGAGGAGGTTGATGTATATAATTTTCCCAGTGTGAAGGATGATGCATATGATTTACCCAGTGTGGAGGTTGACGTATATAATTTACCCAGTGTAGAGTGTGGTTGATCCATATCATTTACCCAGTGTGGAGGTTGACGTATATAATTTACGCAGTGTAGAGTGTGGTTGACGTATATAATTTACCCAGTGTGGAGGTTGACATATATAATTTACACAGTGTGGAGGTTGATGTATATAATTTACCCAGTGTGAAGGCTGATGCATATCATTTACCCAGTGTGGATGTTTACGTATATAATTTACCCAGTGTGGAGGTTGAAATATATAATTTACCCAGTGTGGAGGTTGACGTATATAATTTACACAGTGTGGAGGTTGATGTATATAATTTACCCAGTGTGGAGGTTGATGTATATCATTTACCCAGTTTTGAGGTTGACGTATATAATTTACCCAGTGTGGAGGTTGACATATATAATTTACACAGTGTGGAGGTTGACGGAAATAATTTACCCAGTGTGGAGGTTGATGTATATCATTTACCCAGTGTGGAGGTTGATGTATATAATTTACCCAGTGTGGAGGTTGACGTATATCATTTACCCAGTGTGGAGTATGATGTATATAATTTACCCAGTGTGGAGGTTGACGTATATAATTTACCCAGTGTGGAGGTTGATGTATATAATTTACCCAGCGTGGAGGTTGACATATATAATTTACCCAGTGTGGAGGTTGATGTATATAATTTACCCAGTGTGGAGGTTGCCGTATATAATTTACCCAGTGTGGAGGTTGATGTATATCATTTACCCAGTGTGGAGGTTGATGCATATCATTTACCCAGTGTAGAGTGTGGAGGTTGACGTATATAATTTACCCAGTGTAGAGTGTGGTTGACGTATATAATTTACCCAGTGTGGAGGTTGACATATATAATTTACCCAGTGTGGAGGTTGACGTATATAATTTACCCAGTGTGGAGGTTGATGTATATAATTTACCCAGTGTGGAGGTTGAAATATATAATTTACCCAGTGTGGAGGTTGACGTATATAATTTACCCAGTGTGAAGGTTGATGTATATCATTTACCCAGTGTGGAGGTTGATGTATATAATTTACCAAGTGTAGAGGTTGACGTATATAATTTACCCAGTGTGGAGGATGACATATATAATTTACCCAGTGTGGAGGTTGACGTATATAATTTACCCAGTGTGGAGGTTGACGGATATAATTTACCCAGTGTGGAGGTTGACGTATATAATTTATCCAGTGTGGAGGTTGACATATATAATTTACCCAGTGTGGAGTATGATGTATATAATTTACCCAGTGTGGAGGTTGACGTATATAATTTACCCAGTGTAGAGGTTGATGCATATAATTTACCCAGTGTTGAGGTTGACATATATAATTTACCCAGTGTGGAGGTTGAAATATATAATTTACCCAGTGTGGAGGTTGACGTATATAATTTACACAGTGTGGAGGTTGACGTATATAATTTACCCAGTGTGGAGGTTGATGTATATCATTTACCCAGTTTTGAGGTTGACGTATATAATTTACCCAGTGTGGAGGTTGACATATATAATTTACACAGTGTGGAGGTTGACGGAAATAATTTACCCAGTGTGGAGGTTGATGTATATCATTTACCCAGTGTGGAGGTTGATGTATATAATTTACCCAGTGTGGAGGTTGACGTATATAATTTACCCAGTGTGGAGTATGATGTATATAATTTACCCAGTGTGGAGGTTGACGTATATAATTTACCCAGTGTGGAGGTTGATGTATATAATTTACCCAGCGTGGAGGTTGACATATATAATTTACCCAGTGTGGAGGTTGATGTATATAATTTACCCAGTGTGGAGGTTGACGTATATAATTTACCCAGTGTGGAGGTTGATGTATATCATTTACCCAGTGTGGAGGTTGATGCATATCATTTACCCAGTGTAGAGTGTGGAGGTTGACGTATATAATTTACCCAGTGTAGAGTGTGGTTGACGTATATAATTTACCCAGTGTGGAGGTTGACATATATAATTTACCCAGTGTGGAGGTTGACGTATATAATTTACCCAGTGTGGAGGTTGATGTATATAATTTACCCAGTGTGGAGGTTGAAATATATAATTTACCCAGTGTGGAGGTTGACGTATATAATTTACCCAGTGTGAAGGTTGATGTATATCATTTACCCAGTGTGGAGGTTGATGTATATAATTTACCAAGTGTAGAGGTTGACGTATATAATTTACCCAGTGTGGAGGATGACATATATAATTTACCCAGTGTGGAGGTTGACGTATATAATTTACCCAGTGTGGAGGTTGACGGATATAATTTACCCAGTGTGGAGGTTGACGTATATAATTTATCCAGTGTGGAGGTTGACATATATAATTTACCCAGTGTGGAGTATGATGTATATAATTTACCCAGTGTGGAGGTTGACGTATATATTTTACCCAGTGTAGAGGTTGATGCATATAATTTACCCAGTGTTGAGGTTGACATATATAATTTACCCAGTGTAGAGTATGGTTGACCTATATAATTTACCCAGTGTGAAGGCTGATGTATATAATTTACCCAGTGTGGAGGTTAACGTATATAATTTACACAGTGAGGAGGTTGATGTATATAATTTACCCAGTGTGAAGGCTGATGTATATAATTTACCAAGTGTGGAGGTTGACGTATATAATTTACACAGTGAGGAGGTTGATGTATATAATTTACCCAGTGTGGAGGTTGATGCATATCATTTACCCAGTGTGGAGGTTGACGTATATAATTTACCCAGTGTAGAGTGTGGTTGACCTATATAATTTACCCAGTGTGGAGGTTGATGTATATAATTTACCCAGTGTGAAGGCTGACGTATATAATTTACCCAGTGTGGAGGTTGACGTATATAATTTACCCAGTGTAGAGTGTGGTTGACGTATATAATTTACCCTGTGTGGAGGTTGACATATATAATTTACACAGTGTGGAGGTTGCCGAAAATAATTTACCCAGTGTGGAGGTTGATCTATATCATTTACCCAGTGTGGAGGTTGATGTATATAATTTACCCAGTGTGGAGGTTGACGTATATAATTTACCCAGTGTGGAGTATGATGTATATAATTTACCCAGTGTGGAGGTTGACGTATATATTTTACCCAGTGTGGAGGTTGATGTATATAATTTACCCAGTGTAGAGTGTGGAGGTTGACGTATATAATTTACCCAGTGTAGAGTGTGGTTGACGTATATAATTTACCCAGTGTGGAGGTTGACATATATAATTTACCCAGTGTGGAGGTTGACGTATATAATTTACCCAGTGTGGAGGTTGATGTATATAATTTTCCCAGTGTGGAGGTTGAAATATATAATTTACACAGTGTGGAGGTTGACGTATATAATTTACCCAGTGTGAAGGTTGATGTATATCATTTACCCAGTGTGGAGGTTGATGTATATAATTTACCCAGTGTGAAGGCTGATGTATATAATTTACCCAGTGTTGAGGTTGACGTATATAATTTACACAGTGAGGAGGTTGATGTATATAATTTACCCAGTGTGGAGGTTGAAGCATATCATTTACCCAGTGTGGAGAATGACGTATATAATTTACCCAGTGTAGAGTGTGGTTGACCTTTATAATTTACCCAGTGTGGAGGTTGATGTATATAATTTACCCAGTGTGGAGGTTGATGTATATAATTTACCCAGTGTGAAGGCTGACGTATATAATTTACCCAGTGTGGAGGTTGACGTATATAATTTACCCAGTGTAGAGTGTGGTTGACGTATATAATTTACCCAGTGTGGAGGTTGACATATATAATTTACACAGTGAGGAGGTTGATGTATATAATTTTCCCAGTGTGAAGGATGATGCATATCATTTACCCAGTGTGGAGGTTGACGTATATAATTTACCCAGTGTAGAGTGTGGTTGATCCATATCATTTACCCAGTGTGGAGGTTGACGTATATAATTTACCCAGTGTAGAGTGTGGTTGACGTATATAATTTACCCAGTGTGGAGGTTGACATAAATTTTTTACACAGTGTGGAGGTTGATGTATATAATTTACCCAGTGTGAAGGCTGATGCATATCATTTACCCAGTGTGGAGGTTGACGTATATAATTTACCCAGTGTGGAGGTTGACGTATATAATTTACCCAGTGTGGAGGTTGATGTATATCATTTACCCAGTGTGGAGGTTGATGCATATCATTTACCCAGTGTAGAGTGTGGAGGTTGACGTATATAATTTACCCAGTGTAGAGTGTGGTTGACGTATATAATTTACCCAGTGTGGAGGTTGACATATATAATTTACCCAGTGTGGAGGTTGACGTATATAATTTACCCAGTGTGGAGGTTGATGTATATAATTTACCCAGTGTGGAGGTTGAAATATGTAATTTACACAGTGTGGAGGTTGACGTATATAATTTACCCAGTGTGAAGGTTGATGTATATCATTTACCCAGTGTGGAGGTTGATGTATATAATTTACCAAGTGTGGAGATTGACGTATATAATTTACCCAGTGTGGAGGATGACATATATAATTTACCCAGTGTGGAGGTTGACGTATATAATTTACCCAGTGTGGAGGTTGACGGATATAATTTACCCAGTGTGGAGGTTGACGTATATAATTTACCCAGTGTGGAGGTTGACATATATAATTTACCCAGTGTGGAGTATGATGTATATAATTTACCCAGTGTGGAGGTTGACGTATATAATTTACCCAGTGTGGAGGTTGACATATATAATTTACCCAGTGTGGAGTATGATGTATATAATTTACCCAGTGTGGAGGTTGACGTATATAATTTACCCAGTGTAGAGGTTGATGCATATAATTTACCCAGTGTTGAGGTTGACATATATAATTTACCCAGTGTAGAGTATGGTTGACCTATATAATTTACCCAGTGTGAAGGCTGATGTATATAATTTACCCAGTGTGGAGGTTGACGTATATAATTTACACAGTGAGGAGGTTGATGTATATAATTTACCCAGTGTGAAGGCTGATGTATATAATTTACCAAGTGTGGAGGTTGACGTATATAATTTACACAGTGAGGAGGTTGATGTATATAATTTACCCAGTGTGGAGGTTGATGCATATCATTTACCCAGTGTGGAGGTTGACGTATATAATTTACCCAGTGTAGAGTGTGGTTGACCTATATAATTTACCCAGTGTGGAGGTTGATGTATATAATTTACCCAGTGTGAAGGCTGACGTATATAATTTACCCAGTGTGGAGGTTGACGTATATAATTTACCCAGTGTAGAGTGTGGTTGACGTATATAATTTACCCTGTGTGGAGGTTGACATATATAATTTACACAGTGTGGAGGTTGCCGAAAATAATTTACCCAGTGTGGAGGTTGATCTATATCATTTACCCAGTGTGGAGGTTGATGTATATAATTTACCCAGTGTGGAGGTTGACGTATATAATTTACCCAGTGTGGAGTATGATGTATATAATTTACCCAGTGTGGAGGTTGACGTATATATTTTACCCAGTGTGGAGGTTGATGTATATAATTTACCCAGTGTAGAGTGTGGAGGTTGACGTATATAATTTACCCAGTGTAGAGTGTGGTTGACGTATATAATTTACCCAGTGTGGAGGTTGACATATATAATTTACCCAGTGTGGAGGTTGACGTATATAATTTACCCAGTGTGGAGGTTGATGTATATAATTTTCCCAGTGTGGAGGTTGAAATATATAATTTACACAGTGTGGAGGTTGACGTATATAATTTACCCAGTGTGAAGGTTGATGTATATCATTTACCCAGTGTGGAGGTTGATGTATATAATTTACCCAGTGTGAAGGCTGATGTATATAATTTACCCAGTGTTGAGGTTGACGTATATAATTTACACAGTGAGGAGGTTGATGTATATAATTTACCCAGTGTGGAGGTTGAAGCATATCATTTACCCAGTGTGGAGAATGACGTATATAATTTACCCAGTGTAGAGTGTGGTTGACCTTTATAATTTACCCAGTGTGGAGGTTGATGTATATAATTTACCCAGTGTGCAGGTTGATGTATATAATTTACCCAGTGTGAAGGCTGACGTATATAATTTACCCAGTGTGGAGGTTGACGTATATAATTTACCCAGTGTAGAGTGTGGTTGACGTATATAATTTACCCAGTGTGGAGGTTGACATATATAATTTACACAGTGAGGAGGTTGATGTATATAATTTTCCCAGTGTGAAGGATGATGCATATCATTTACCCAGTGTGGAGGTTGACGTATATAATTTACCCAGTGTAGAGTGTGGTTGATCCATATCATTTACCCAGTGTGGAGGTTGACGTATATAATTTACCCAGTGTAGAGTGTGGTTGACGTATATAATTTACCCAGTGTGGAGGTTGACATAAATTTTTTACACAGTGTGGAGGTTGATGTATATAATTTACCCAGTGTGAAGGCTGATGCATATCATTTACCCAGTGTGGAGGTTGACGTATATAATTTACCCAGTGTGGAGGTTGACGTATATAATTTACCCAGTGTGGAGGTTGATGTATATCATTTACCCAGTGTGGAGGTTGATGCATATCATTTACCCAGTGTAGAGTGTGGAGGTTGACGTATATAATTTACCCAGTGTAGAGTGTGGTTGACGTATATAATTTACCCAGTGTGGAGGTTGACGTATATAATTTACCCAGTGTGGAGGTTGATGTATATAATTTACCCAGTGTGGAGGTTGAAATATGTAATTTACACAGTGTGGAGGTTGACGTATATAATTTACCCAGTGTGAAGGTTGATGTATATCATTTACCCAGTGTGGAGGTTGATGTATATAATTTACCAAGTGTGGAGATTGACGTATATAATTTACCCAGTGTGGAGGATGACATATATAATTTACCCAGTGTGGAGGTTGACGTATATAATTTACCCAGTGTGGAGGTTGACGGATATAATTTACCCAGTGTGGAGGTTGACGTATATAATTTACCCAGTGTGGAGGTTGACATATATAATTTACCCAGTGTGGAGTATGATGTATATAATTTACCCAGTGTGGAGGTTGACGTATATAATTTACCCAGTGTAGAGGTTTATGCATATATTTTTTACCCAGTGTTGAGGTTGACATATATAATTTACCCAGTGTAGAGTATGGTTGACCTATATCATTTACCCAGTGTGAAGGCTGATGTATATAATTTACCCATTGTGAAGGTTGATGTATATCATTTACCCAGTGTGGAGGTTGATGTATATAATTTACCAAGTGTGGAGGTTGACGTATATAATTTACCCAGTGTGGAGGATGACATATATAATTTACCCAGTGTGGAGGTTGACGTATATAATTTCGCCAGTGTGGAGGTTGACGGATATAATTTACCCAGTGTGGAGGTTGACGTATATAATTTACCCAGTGTGGAGGTTGACATATATAATTTACCCAGTGTGGAGGTTGACGTATATAATTTACCCAGTGTGGAGGTTGATGTATATCATTTACCCAGTGTGGAGGTTGACGTATATAATTTACACAGTGAGGAGGTTGATGTATATAATTTACCCAGTGTAGAGGTTGATGCATATAATTTACCCAGTGTGGAGGTTGACGTATATAATTTACCCAGTGTAGAGTATGGTTGACCTATATAATTTACCCAGTGTGGAGGTTGATGTATATAATTTACCCAGTGTGAAGGCTGATGTATATAATTTACCCAGTGTGGAGGTTGACGTATATAATTTACACAGTGAGGAGGTTGATGTATATAATTTACCCAGTGTGAAGGCTGATGTATATAATTTACCAAGTGTGGAGGTTGACGTATATAATTTACACAGTGAGGAGGTTGACGTATATAATTTACACAGTGAGGAGGTTGATGTATATAATTTACCCAGTGTGGAGGTTGATGCATATCATTTACCCAGTGTGGAGGTTGACGTATATAATTTACCCAGTGTAGAGTGTGGTTGACCTATATAATTTACCCAGTGTGGAGGTTGACATATATAATTTACCCAGTGTGGAGGTTGACGTATATAATTTACCCAGTGTGGAGGTTGATGTATATAATTTACCCAGTGTGGAGGTTGAAATATATAATTTACACAGTGTGGAGGTTGACGTATATAATTTACCCAGTGTGAAGTTTGATGTATATCATTTACCCAGTGTGGAGGTTGATGTATATAATTTACCAAGTGTGGAGGTTGACGTATATAATTTACACAGTGTGGAGGATGACATATATAATTTACCCAGTGTGGAGGTTGACGTATATAATTTACCCAGTGTGGAGGTTGACGGATATAATTTACCCAGTGTGGAGGTTGACGTATATAATTTACACAGTGAGGAGGTTGATGTATATAATTTACCCAGTGTGGAGGTTGAAGCATATCATTTACCCAGTGTGGAGAATGACGTATATAATTTACCCAGTGTAGAGTGTGGTTGACCTATATAATTTACCCAGTGTGGAGGTTGATGTATATAATTTACCCAGTGTGAAGGCTGATGTATATAATTTACCCAGTGTGGAGGTTGACGTATATAATTTACACAGTGAGGAGGTTGATGTATATAATTTTCCCAGTGTGAAGGCTGATGGATATCATTTACCCAGTGTGAAGGTTGATGTATATCATTTACCCAGTGTGGAGGTTGATGTATATCATTTACCCAGTTTTGAGGTTGACGTATATAATTTACCCAGTGTGGAGGTTGACATATATAATTTACACAGTGTGGAGGTTGACGGAAATAATTTACCCAGTGTGGAGGTTGATGTATATCATTTACCCAGTGTGGAGGTTGATGTATATAATTTACCCAGTGTGGAGGTTGACTTATATAATTTACCCAGTGTGGAGTATGATGTATATAATTTACCCAGTGTGGAGGTTGACGTATATAATTTACCCAGTGTGGAGGTTGATGTATATAATTTACCCAGCGTGGAGGTTGACATATATAATTTACCCAGTGTGGAGGTTGATGTATATAATTTACCCAGTGTGGAGGTTGACGTATATAATTTACCCAGTGTGGAGGTTGATGTATATAATTTACCCAGTGTGGAGGTTGATGCATATAATTTACCCAGTGTTGAGGTTGACATATATAATTTACCCAGTGTAGAGTATGGTTGACCTATATAATTTACCCAGTGTGAAGGCTGATGTATATAATTTACCCAGTGTGGAGGTTGACGTATATAATTTACACAGTGAGGAGGTTGATGTATATAATTTACCCAGTGTGAAGGCTGATGTATATAATTTACCAAGTGTGGAGGTTGACGTATATAATTTACACAGTGAGGAGGTTGATGTATATAATTTACCCAGTGTGGAGGTTGATGCATATCATTTACCCAGTGTGGAGGTTGACGTATATAATTTACCCAGTGTAGAGTGTGGTTGACCTATATAATTTACCCAGTGTGGAGGTTGATGTATATAATTTACCCAGTGTGAAGGCTGACGTATATAATTTACCCAGTGTGGAGGTTGACGTATATAATTTACCCAGTGTAGAGTGTGGTTGACGTATATAATTTACCCTGTGTGGAGGTTGACATATATAATTTACACAGTGTGGAGGTTGCCGAAAATAATTTACCCAGTGTGGAGGTTGATCTATATCATTTACCCAGTGTGGAGGTTGATGTATATAATTTACCCAGTGTGGAGGTTGACGTATATAATTTACCCAGTGTGGAGTATGATGTATATAATTTACCCAGTGTGGAGGTTGACGTATATATTTTACCCAGTGTGGAGGTTGATGTATATAATTTACCCAGTGTAGAGTGTGGAGGTTGACGTATATAATTTACCCAGTGTAGAGTGTGGTTGACGTATATAATTTACCCAGTGTGGAGGTTGACATATATAATTTACCCAGTGTGGAGGTTGACGTATATAATTTACCCAGTGTGGAGGTTGATGTATATAATTTTCCCAGTGTGGAGGTTGAAATATATAATTTACACAGTGTGGAGGTTGACGTATATAATTTACCCAGTGTGAAGGTTGATGTATATCATTTACCCAGTGTGGAGGTTGATGTATATTATTTACCCAGTGTGAAGGCTGATGTATATAATTTACCCAGTGTTGAGGTTGACGTATATAATTTACACAGTGAGGAGGTTGATGTATATAATTTACCCAGTGTGGAGGTTGAAGCATATCATTTACCCAGTGTGGAGAATGACGTATATAATTTACCCAGTGTAGAGTGTGGTTGACCTTTATAATTTACCCAGTGTGGAGGTTGATGTATATAATTTACCCAGTGTGGAGGTTGATGTATATAATTTACCCAGTGTGAAGGCTGACGTATATAATTTACCCAGTGTGGAGGTTGACGTATATAATTTACCCAGTGTAGAGTGTGGTTGACGTATATAATTTACCCAGTGTGGAGGTTGACATATATAATTTACACAGTGAGGAGGTTGATGTATATAATTTTCCCAGTGTGAAGGATGATGCATATCATTTACCCAGTGTGGAGGTTGACGTATATAATTTACCCAGTGTAGAGTGTGGTTGATCCATATCATTTACCCAGTGTGGAGGTTGACGTATATAATTTACCCAGTGTAGAGTGTGGTTGACGTATATAATTTACCCAGTGTGGAGGTTGACATAAATTTTTTACACAGTGTGGAGGTTGATGTATATAATTTACCCAGTGTGAAGGCTGATGCATATCATTTACCCAGTGTGGAGGTTGACGTATATAATTTACCCAGTGTGGAGGTTGACGTATATAATTTACCCAGTGTGGAGGTTGATGTATATCATTTACCCAGTGTGGAGGTTGATGCATATCATTTACCCAGTGTAGAGTGTGGAGGTTGACGTATATAATTTACCCAGTGTAGAGTGTGGTTGACGTATATAATTTACCCAGTGTGGAGGTTGACATATATAATTTACCCAGTGTGGAGGTTGACGTATATAATTTACCCAGTGTGGAGGTTGATGTATATAATTTACCCAGTGTGGAGGTTGAAATATGTAATTTACACAGTGTGGAGGTTGACGTATATAATTTACCCAGTGTGAAGGTTGATGTATATCATTTACCCAGTGTGGAGGTTGATGTATATAATTTACCAAGTGTGGAGATTGACGTATATAATTTACCCAGTGTGGAGGATGACATATATAATTTACCCAGTGTGGAGGTTGACGTATATAATTTACCCAGTGTGGAGGTTGACGGATATAATTTACCCAGTGTGGAGGTTGACGTATATAATTTACCCAGTGTGGAGGTTGACATATATAATTTACCCAGTGTGGAGTATGATGTATATAATTTACCCAGTGTGGAGGTTGACGTATATAATTTACCCAGTGTGGAGGTTGACATATATAATTTACCCAGTGTGGAGTATGATGTATATAATTTACCCAGTGTGGAGGTTGACGTATATAATTTACCCAGTGTAGAGGTTGATGCATATAATTTACCCAGTGTTGAGGTTGACATATATAATTTACCCAGTGTAGAGTATGGTTGACCTATATAATTTACCCAGTGTGAAGGCTGATGTATATAATTTACCCAGTGTGGAGGTTGACGTATATAATTTACACAGTGAGGAGGTTGATGTATATAATTTACCCAGTGTGAAGGCTGATGTATATAATTTACCAAGTGTGGAGGTTGACGTATATAATTTACACAGTGAGGAGGTTGATGTATATAATTTACCCAGTGTGGAGGTTGATGCATATCATTTACCCAGTGTGGAGGTTGACGTATATAATTTACCCAGTGTAGAGTGTGGTTGACCTATATAATTTACCCAGTGTGGAGGTTGATGTATATAATTTACCCAGTGTGAAGGCTGACGTATATAATTTACCCAGTGTGGAGGTTGACGTATATAATTTACCCAGTGTAGAGTGTGGTTGACGTATATAATTTACCCTGTGTGGAGGTTGACATATATAATTTACACAGTGTGGAGGTTGCCGAAAATAATTTACCCAGTGTGGAGGTTGATCTATATCATTTACCCAGTGTGGAGGTTGATGTATATAATTTACCCAGTGTGGAGGTTGACGTATATAATTTACCCAGTGTGGAGTATGATGTATATAATTTACCCAGTGTGGAGGTTGACGTATATATTTTACCCAGTGTGGAGGTTGATGTATATAATTTACCCAGTGTAGAGTGTGGAGGTTGACGTATATAATTTACCCAGTGTAGAGTGTGGTTGACGTATATAATTTACCCAGTGTGGAGGTTGACATATATAATTTACCCAGTGAGGAGGTTGACGTATATAATTTACCCAGTGTGGAGGTTGATGTATATAATTTTCCCAGTGTGGAGGTTGAAATATATAATTTACACAGTGTGGAGGTTGACGTATATAATTTACCCAGTGTGAAGGTTGATGTATATCATTTACCCAGTGTGGAGGTTGATGTATATAATTTACCCAGTGTGAAGGCTGATGTATATAATTTACCCAGTGTTGAGGTTGACGTATATAATTTACACAGTGAGGAGGTTGATGTATATAATTTACCCAGTGTGGAGATGAAGCATATCATTTACCCAGTGTGGAGAATGACGTATATAATTTACCCAGTGTAGAGTGTGGTTGACCTTTATAATTTACCCAGTGTGGAGGTTGATGTATATAATTTACCCAGTGTGGAGGTTGATGTATATAATTTACCCAGTGTGAAGGCTGACGTATATAATTTACCCAGTGTGGAGGTTGACGTATATAATTTACCCAGTGTAGAGTGTGGTTGACGTATATAATTTACCCAGTGTGGAGGTTGACATATATAATTTACACAGTGAGGAGGTTGATGTATATAATTTTCCCAGTGTGAAGGATGATGCATATCATTTACCCAGTGTGGAGGTTGACGTATATAATTTACCCAGTGTAGAGTGTGGTTGATCCATATCATTTACCCAGTGTGGAGGTTGACGTATATAATTTACCCAGTGTAGAGTGTGGTTGACGTATATAATTTACCCAGTGTGGAGGTTGACATAAATTTTTTACACAGTGTGGAGGTTGATGTATATAATTTACCCAGTGTGAAGGCTGATGCATATCATTTACCCAGTGTGGAGGTTGACGTATATAATTTACCCAGTGTGGAGGTTGACGTATATAATTTACCCAGTGTGGAGGTTGATGTATATCATTTACCCAGTGTGGAGGTTGATGCATATCATTTACCCAGTGTAGAGTGTGGAGGTTGACGTATATAATTTACCCAGTGTAGAGTGTGGTTGACGTATATAATTTACCCAGTGTGGAGGTTGACATATATAATTTACCCAGTGTGGAGGTTGACGTATATAATTTACCCAGTGTGGAGGTTGATGTATATAATTTACCCAGTGTGGAGGTTGAAATATGTAATTTACACAGTGTGGAGGTTGACGTATATAATTTACCCAGTGTGAAGGTTGATGTATATCATTTACCCAGTGTGGAGGTTGATGTATATAATTTACCAAGTGTGGAGATTGACGTATATAATTTACCCAGTGTGGAGGATGACATATATAATTTACCCAGTGTGGAGGTTGACGTATATAATTTACCCAGTGTGGAGGTTGACGGATATAATTTACCCAGTGTGGAGGTTGACGTATATAATTTACCCAGTGTGGAGGTTGACATATATAATTTACCCAGTGTGGAGTATGATGTATATAATTTACCCAGTGTGGAGGTTGACGTATATAATTTACCCAGTGTAGAGGTTGATGCATATAATTTACCCAGTGTTGAGGTTGACATATATAATTTACCCAGTGTAGAGTATGGTTGACCTATATCATTTACCCAGTGTGAAGGCTGATGTATATAATTTACCCATTGTGAAGGTTGATGTATATCATTTACCCAGTGTGGAGGTTGATGTATATAATTTACCAAGTGTGGAGGTTGACGTATATAATTTACCCAGTGTGGAGGATGACATATATAATTTACCCAGTGTGGAGGTTGACGTATATAATTTCGCCAGTGTGGAGGTTGACGGATATAATTTACCCAGTGTGGAGGTTGACGTATATAATTTACCCAGTGTGGAGGTTGACATATATAATTTACCCAGTGTGGAGGTTGACGTATATAATTTACCCAGTGTGGAGGTTGATGTATATCATTTACCCAGTGTGGAGGTTGACGTATATAATTTACACAGTGAGGAGGTTGATGTATATAATTTACCCAGTGTAGAGGTTGATGCATATAATTTACCCAGTGTGGAGGTTGACGTATATAATTTACCCAGTGTAGAGTATGGTTGACCTATATAATTTACCCAGTGTGGAGGTTGATGTATATAATTTACCCAGTGTGAAGGCTGATGTATATAATTTACCCAGTGTGGAGGTTGACGTATATAATTTACACAGTGAGGAGGTTGATGTATATAATTTACCCAGTGTGAAGGCTGATGTATATAATTTACCAAGTGTGGAGGTTGACGTATATAATTTACACAGTGAGGAGGTTGACGTATATAATTTACACAGTGAGGAGGTTGATGTATATAATTTACCCAGTGTGGAGGTTGATGCATATCATTTACCCAGTGTGGAGGTTGACGTATATAATTTACCCAGTGTAGAGTGTGGTTGACCTATATAATTTACCCAGTGTGGAGGTTGACATATATAATTTACCCAGTGTGGAGGTTGACGTATATAATTTACCCAGTGTGGAGGTTGATGTATATAATTTACCCAGTGTGGAGGTTGAAATATATAATTTACACAGTGTGGAGGTTGACGTATATAATTTACCCAGTGTGAAGTTTGATGTATATCATTTACCCAGTGTGGAGGTTGATGTATATAATTTACCAAGTGTGGAGGTTGACGTATATAATTTACACAGTGTGGAGGATGACATATATAATTTACCCAGTGTGGAGGTTGACGTATATAATTTACCCAGTGTGGAGGTTGACGGATATAATTTACCCAGTGTGGAGGTTGACGTATATAATTTACACAGTGAGGAGGTTGATGTATATAATTTACCCAGTGTGAAGGCTGATGTATATAATTTACCCAGTGTGGAGGTTGACGTATATAATTTACACAGTGAGGAGGTTGATGTATATAATTTACCCAGTGTGGAGGTTGAAGCATATCATTTACCCAGTGTGGAGAATGACGTATATAATTTACCCAGTGTAGAGTGTGGTTGACCTATATAATTTACCCAGTGTGGAGGTTGATGTATATAATTTACCCAGTGTGAAGGCTGATGTATATAATTTACCCAGTGTGGAGGTTGACGTATATAATTTACACAGTGAGGAGGTTGATGTATATAATTTTCCCAGTGTGAAGGCTGATGGATATCATTTACCCAGTGTGAAGGTTGATGTATATCATTTACCCAGTGTGGAGGTTGATGTATATAATTTACCAAGTGTGGAGGTTGACGTATATAATTTACACAGTGTGGAGGATGACATATATAATTTACCCAGTGTCGAGGTTGACGTATATAATTTACCCAGTGTGGAGGTTGATGTATATAATTTACCCAGTGTGAAGGCTGACGTATATAATTTACCCAGTGTGGAGGTTGACGTATATAATTTACCCAGTGTAGAGTGTGGTTGACGTATATAATTTACCCAGTGTGGAGGTTGACATATATAATTTACACAGTGAGGAGGTTGATGTATATAATTTTCCCAGTGTGAAGGATGATGCATATGATTTACCCAGTGTGGAGGATGACGTATATAATTTACCCAGTGTAGAGTGTGGTTGATCCATATCATTTACCCAGTGTGGAGGTTGACGTATATAATTTACGCAGTGTAGAGTGTGGTTGACGTATATAATTTACCCAGTGTGGAGGTTGACATATATAATTTACACAGTGTGGAGGTTGATGTATATAATTTACCCAGTGTGAAGGCTGATGCATATCATTTACCCAGTGTGGATGTTTACGTATATAATTTACCTAGTGTGGAGGTTGAAATATATAATTTACCCAGTGTGGTGGTTGACGTATATAATTTACACAGTGTGGAGGTTGACGTATATAATTTACCCAGTGTGGAGGTTGATGTATATCATTTACCCAGTTTTGAGGTTGACGTATATAATTTACCCAGTGTGGAGGTTGACATATATAATTTACACAGTGTGGAGGTTGACGGAAATAATTTACCCAGTGTGGAGGTTGATGTATATCATTTACCCAGTGTGGAGGTTGATGTATATAATTTACCCAGTGTGGAGGTTGACGTATATAATTTACCCAGTGTGGAGTATGATGTATATAATTTACCCAGTGTGGAGGTTGACGTATATAATTTACCCAGTGTGGAGGTTGATGTATATAATTTACCCAGTGTGGAGGTTGCCGTATATAATTTACCCAGTGTGGAGGTTGATGTATATCATTTACCCAGTGTGGAGGTTGATGCATATCATTTACCCAGTGTAGAGTGTCGAGGTTGACGTATATAATTTACCCAGTGTAGAGTGTGGTTGACGTATATAATTTACCCAGTGTGGAGGTTGACATATATAATTTACCCAGTGTGGAGGTTGACGTATATAATTTACCCAGTGTGGAGGTTGATGTATATAATTTACCCAGTGTGGAGGTTGAAATATATAATTTACCCAGTGTGGAGGTTGACGTATATAATTTACCCAGTGTGAAGGTTGATGTATATCATTTACCCAGTGTGGAGGTTGATGTATATAATTTACCAAGTGTAGAGGTTGACGTATATAATTTACCCAGTGTGGAGGATGACATATATAATTTACCCAGTGTGGAGGTTGACGTATATAATTTACCCAGTGTGGAGGTTGACGGATATAATTTACCCAGTGTGGAGGTTGACGTATATAATTTATCCAGTGTGGAGGTTGACATATATAATTTACCCAGTGTGGAGTATGATGTATATAATTTACCCAGTGTGGAGGTTGACGTATATAATTTACCCAGTGTAGAGGCTGATGCATATCATTTACCCAGTGTGGATGTTTACGTATATAATTTACCTAGTGTGGAGGTTGAAATATATAATTTACCCAGTGTGGTGGTTGACGTATATAATTTACACAGTGTGGAGGTTGACGTATATAATTTACCCAGTGTGGAGGTTGATGTATATCATTTACCCAGTTTTGAGGTTGACGTATATAATTTACCCAGTGTGGAGGTTGACATATATAATTTACACAGTGTGGAGGTTGACGGAAATAATTTACCCAGTGTGGAGGTTGATGTATATCATTTACCCAGTGTGGAGGTTGATGTATATAATTTACCCAGTGTGGAGGTTGACGTATATAATTTACCCAGTGTGGAGTATGATGTATATAATTTACCCAGTGTGGAGGTTGACGTATATAATTTACCCAGTGTGGAGGTTGATGTATATAATTTACCCAGTGTGGAGGTTGCCGTATATAATTTACCCAGTGTGGAGGTTGATGTATATCATTTACCCAGTGTGGAGGTTGATGCATATCATTTACCCAGTGTAGAGTGTCGAGGTTGACGTATATAATTTACCCAGTGTAGAGTGTGGTTGACGTATATAATTTACCCAGTGTGGAGGTTGACATATATAATTTACCCAGTGTGGAGGTTGACGTATATAATTTACCCAGTGTGGAGGTTGATGTATATAATTTACCCAGTGTGGAGGTTGAAATATATAATTTACCCAGTGTGGAGGTTGACGTATATAATTTACCCAGTGTGAAGGTTGATGTATATCATTTACCCAGTGTGGAGGTTGATGTATATAATTTACCAAGTGTAGAGGTTGACGTATATAATTTACCCAGTGTGGAGGATGACATATATAATTTACCCAGTGTGGAGGTTGACGTATATAATTTACCCAGTGTGGAGGTTGACGGATATAATTTACCCAGTGTGGAGGTTGACGTATATAATTTATCCAGTGTGGAGGTTGACATATATAATTTACCCAGTGTGGAGTATGATGTATATAATTTACCCAGTGTGGAGGTTGACGTATATAATTTACCCAGTGTAGAGGTTGATGCATATAATTTACCCAGTGTTGAGGTTGACATATATAATTTACCCAGTGTGGAGGTTGAAATATATAATTTACCCAGTGTGGAGGTTGACGTATATAATTTACACAGTGTGGAGGTTGACGTATATAATTTACCCAGTGTGGAGGTTGATGTATATCATTTACCCAGTTTTGAGGTTGACGTATATAATTTACCCAGTGTGGAGGTTGACATATATAATTTACACAGTGTGGAGGTTGACGGAAATAATTTACCCAGTGTGGAGGTTGATGTATATCATTTACCCAGTGTGGAGGTTGATGTATATAATTTACCCAGTGTGGAGGTTGACTTATATAATTTACCCAGTGTGGAGTATGATGTATATAATTTACCCAGTGTGGAGGTTGACGTATATAATTTACCCAGTGTGGAGGTTGATGTATATAATTTACCCAGCGTGGAGGTTGACATATATAATTTACCCAGTGTGGAGGTTGATGTATATAATTTACCCAGTGTGGAGGTTGACGTATATAATTTACCCAGTGTGGAGGTTGATGTATATCATTTACCCAGTGTGGAGGTTGATGCATATCATTTACCCAGTGTAGAGTGTGGAGGTTGACGTATATAATTTACCCAGTGTAGAGTGTGGTTGACGTATATAATTTACCCAGTGTGGAGGTTGACATATATAATTTACCCAGTGTGGAGGTTGACGTATATAATTTACCCAGTGTGGAGGTTGATGTATATAATTTACCCAGTGTGGAGGTTGAAATATATAATTTACCCAGTGTGGAGGTTGACGTATATAATTTACCCAGTGTGAAGGTTGATGTATATCATTTACCCAGTGTGGAGGTTGATGTATATAATTTACCAAGTGTAGAGGTTGACGTATATAATTTACCCAGTGTGGAGGATGACATATATAATTTACCCAGTGTGGAGGTTGACGTACATAATTTACCCAGTGTGGAGGTTGACGGATATAATTTACCCAGTGTGGAGGTTGACGTATATAATTTATCCAGTGTGGAGGTTGACATATATAATTTACCCAGTGTGGAGTATGATGTATATAATTTACCCAGTGTGGAGGTTGACGTATATAATTTACCCAGTGTAGAGGTTGATGCATATAATTTACCCAGTGTTGAGGTTGACATATATAATTTACCCAGTGTAGAGTACGGTTGACCTATATAATTTACGCAGTGTGAAGGCTGATGTATATAATTTACCCAGTGTGGAGGTTGACGTATATAATTTACACAGTGAGGAGGTTGATGTATATAATTTACCCAGTGTGAAGGCTGATGTATATAATTTACCAAGTGTGGAGGTTGACGTATATAATTTACACAGTGAGGAGGTTGATGTATATAATTTACCCAGTGTGGAGGTTGATGCATATCATTTACCCAGTGTGGAGGTTGACGTATATAATTTACCCAGTGTAGAGTGTGGTTGACCTATATAATTTACCCAGTGTGGAGGTTGATGTATATAATTTACCCAGTGTGAAGGCTGACGTATATAATTTACCCAGTGTGGAGGTTGACGTATATAATTTACCCAGTGTAGAGTGTGGTTGACGTATATAATTTACCCTGTGTGGAGGTTGACATATATAATTTACACAGTGTGGAGGTTGCCGAAAATAATTTACCCAGTGTGGAGGTTGATCTATATCATTTACCCAGTGTGGAGGTTGATGTATATAATTTACCCAGTGTGGAGGTTGACGTATATAATTTACCCAGTGTGGAGTATGATGTATATAATTTACCCAGTGTGGAGGTTGACGTATATATTTTACCCAGTGTGGAGGTTGATGTATATAATTTACCCAGCGTGGAGGTTGACATATATAATTTACCCAGTGTGGAGGTTGATGTATATAATTTACCCAGTGTGGAGGTTGACGTATATAATTTACCCAGTGTGGAGGTTGATGTATATCATTTACCCAGTGTGGAGGTTGATGCATATCATTTACCCAGTGTAGAGTGTGGAGGTTGACGTATATAATTTACCCAGTGTAGAGTGTGGTTGACGTATATAATTTACCCAGTGTGGAGGTTGACATATATAATTTACCCAGTGTGGAGGTTGACGTATATAATTTACCCAGTGTGGAGGTTGATGTATATAATTTTCCCAGTGTGGAGGTTGAAATATATAATTTACACAGTGTGGAGGTTGACGTATATAATTTACCCAGTGTGAAGGTTGATGTATATCATTTACCCAGTGTGGAGGTTGATGTATATCATTTACCAAGTGTGGAGGTTGACGTATATAATTTACACAGTGTGGAGGATGACATATATAATTTACCCAGTGTCGAGGTTGACGTATATAATTTACCCAGTGTGGAGGTTGACGGATATAATTTACCCAGTGTGGAGGTTGACGTATATAATTTACACAGTGAGGAGGTTGATGTATATAATTTACCCAGTGTGAAGGCTGATGTATATAATTTACCCAGTGTTGAGGTTGACGTATATAATTTACACAGTGAGGAGGTTGATGTATATAATTTACCCAGTGTGGAGGTTGAAGCATATCATTTACCCAGTGTGGAGAATGACGTATATAATTTACCCAGTGTAGAGTGTGGTTGACCTTTATAATTTACCCAGTGTGGAGGTTGATGTATATAATTTACCCAGTGTGGAGGTTGATGTATATAATTTACCCAGTGTGAAGGCTGACGTATATAATTTACCCAGTGTGGAGGTTGACGTATATAATTTACCCAGTGTAGAGTGTGGTTGACGTATATAATTTACCCAGTGTGGAGGTTGACATATATAATTTACACAGTGAGGAGGTTGATGTATATAATTTTCCCAGTGTGAAGGATGATGCATATCATTTACCCAGTGTGGAGGTTGACGTATATAATTTACCCAGTGTAGAGTGTGGTTGATCCATATCATTTACCCAGTGTGGAGGTTGACGTATATAATTTACCCAGTGTAGAGTGTGGTTGACGTATATAATTTACCCAGTGTGGAGGTTGACATAAATTTTTTACACAGTGTGGAGGTTGATGTATATAATTTACCCAGTGTGAAGGCTGATGCATATCATTTACCCAGTGTGGAGGTTGACGTATATAATTTACCCAGTGTGGAGGTTGACGTATATAATTTACCCAGTGTGGAGGTTGATGTATATCATTTACCCAGTGTAGAGTGTGGAGGTTGACGTATATAATTTACCCAGTGTAGAGTGTGGTTGACGTATATAATTTACCCAGTGTGGAGGTTGACATATATAATTTACCCAGTGTGGAGGTTGACGTATATAATTTACCCAGTGTGGAGGTTGATGTATATAATTTACCCAGTCTGGAGGTTGAAATATGTAATTTACACAGTGTGGAGGTTGATGTATATAATTTACCCAGTGTGAAGGTTGATGTATATCATTTACCCAGTGTGGAGGTTGATGTATATAATTTACCAAGTGTGGAGATTGACGTATATAATTTACCCAGTGTGGAGGATGACATATATAATTTACCCAGTGTGGAGGTTGACGTATATAATTTACCCAGTGTGGAGGTTGACGGATATAATTTACCCAGTTTGGAGATTGACGTATATAATTTACCCAGTGTGGAGGTTGACATATATAATTTACCCAGTGTGGAGTATGATGTATATAATTTACCCAGTGTGGAGGTTGACGTATATAATTTACCCAGTGTAGAGGTTGATGCATATAATTTACCGAGTGTTGAGGTTGACATATATAATTTACCCAGTGTAGAGTATGGTTGACCTATATCATTTACCCAGTGTGAAGGCTGATGTATATAATTTACCCATTGTGAAGGTTGATGTATATCATTTACCCAGTGTGGAGGTTGATGTATATAATTTACCAAGTGTGGAGGTTGACGTATATAATTTACCCAGTGTGGAGGATGACATATATAATTTACCCATTGTGGAGGTTGACGTATATAATTTACCCAGTGTGGAGGTTGATGTATATCATTTACCCAGTGTAGAGTGTGGAGGTTGACGTATATAATTTACCCAGTGTAGAGTGTGGTTGACGTATATAATTTACCCAGTGTGGAGGTTGACATATATAATTTACCCAGTGTGGAGGTTGACGTATATAATTTACCCAGTGTGGAGGTTGATGTATATAATTTACCCAGTGTGGAGGTTGAAATATGTAATTTACACAGTGTGGAGGTTGATGTATATAATTTACCCAGTGTGAAGGTTGATGTATATCATTTACCCAGTGTGGAGGTTGATGTATATAATTTACCAAGTGTGGAGATTGACGTATATAATTTACCCAGTGTGGAGGATGACATATATAATTTACCCAGTGTGGAGGTTGACGTATATAATTTACCCAGTGTGGAGGTTGACGGATATAATTTACCCAGTGTGGAGGTTGACGTATATAATTTACCCAGTGTGGAGGTTGACATATATAATTTACCCAGTGTGGAGTATGATGTATATAATTTACCCAGTGTGGAGGTTGACGTATATAATTTACCCAGTGTAGAGGTTGATGCATATAATTTACCGAGTGTTGAGGTTGACATATATAATTTACCCAGTGTAGAGTATGGTTGACCTATATCATTTACCCAGTGTGAAGGCTGATGTATATAATTTACCCATTGTGAAGGTTGATGTATATCATTTACCCAGTGTGGAGGTTGATGTATATAATTTACCAAGTGTGGAGGTTGACGTATATAATTTACCCAGTGTGGAGGATGACATATATAATTTACCCATTGTGGAGGTTGACGTATATAATTTCGCCAGTGTGGAGGTTGACGGATATAATTTACCCAGTGTGGAGGTTGACGTATATAATTTACCCAGTGTGGAGGTTGACATATATAATTTACCCAGTGTGGAGGTTGACGTATATAATTTACCCAGTGTGGAGGTTGATGTATATCATTTACCCAGTGTGGAGGTTGACGTATATAATTTACACAGTGAGGAGGTTGATGTATATAATTTACCCAGTGTAGAGGTTGATGCATATAATTTACCCAGTGTGGAGGTTGACGTATATAATTTACCCAGTGTAGAGTATGGTTGACCTATATAATTTACCCAGTGTGGAAGTTGATGTATATAATTTACCCAGTGTGAAGGCTGATGTATATAATTTACCCAGTGTGGAGGTTGACGTATATAATTTACACAGTGAGGAGGTTGATGTATATAATTTACCCAGTGTGAAGGCTGATGTATATAATTTACCAAGTGTGGAGGTTGACGTATATAATTTACACAGTGAGGAGGTTGACGTATATAATTTACACAGTGAGGAGGTTGATGTATATAATTTACCCAGTGTGGAGGTTGATGCATATCATTTACCCAGTGTGGAGGTTGACGTATATAATTTACCCAGTGTAGAGTGTGGTTGACCTATATAATTTACCCAGTGTGGAGGTTGATGTATATAATTTACCCAGTGTGAAGGCTGATGTATATAATTTACCCAGTGTGGAGGTTGACGTATATAATTTACACAGTGAGGAGGTTGATGTATACAATTTTCCAAATGTGGAGGATGATGCATATCATTTACCCAGTGTGGAGGTTGACGTATATAATTTACCCAGTGTAGAGTGTGGTTGATCCATATCATTTACCCAGTGTGGAGGTTGACGTATATAATTTACCCAGTGTAGAGTGTGGTTGACGTAAATAATTTACCCAGTGTGGAGGTTGATGTATATCATTTACCCAGTGTGGAGGTTGATGTATATAATTTACCAAGTGTGGAGGTTGACGTATATAATTTACCCAGTGTAGATGATGACATATATAATTTACCCAGTGTGGAGGTTGACGTATATAATTTACACAGTGTGGAGGTTGACGAATATAATTTACCCAGTGTGGAGGTTGACGTATATAATTTACCCAGTGTGGAGGTTGACGTATATAATTTACCCAGTGTGGAGGTTGACATATATAATTTACCCAGTGTGGAGGTTGACGTATATCATTTACCCAGTGTGGAGGTTGATGTATATAATTTACCCAGTGTGGAGGTTGACGTATATAATTTACCCAGTGTGAAGGCTGATGTATATAATTTACCCAGTGTGGAGGTTGACGTATATAATTTAAACAGTGAGGAGGTTGATGTATATAATTTATCCAGTGAGGAGTTTGATGCATATAATTTTCCCAGTGAGGAGGTTGACGTATATAATTTACCCAGTGTAGAGTGTGGTTGACCTATATAATTTACCCAGTGTGGAGGTTGATGTATATAATTTACCCAGTGTGAAGGCTGATGTATATAATTTACCCAGTGTGGAGGTTGACGTATATAATTTACACAGTGAGGAGGTTGATGTATATAATTTTCCCAGTGTGAAGGCTGATGTATATAATTTACCCAGTGTGGAGCTTGACGTATATAATTTACACAGTGAGGAGGTTGATGTATATAATTTACCCAGTGTGGAGGTTGATGCATATCATTTACCCAGTGTGGAGGTTGACATATATAATTTACCCAGTGTAGAGTGTGGTTGACCTATATAATTTACCCAGTGTGGAGGTTGATGTATATAATTTACCCAGTGTGGAGGTTGACGTATATAATTTACCCAGTGTGGAGGTTGATGTATATAATTTACCCAGTGTGGAGGTTGAAATATATAATTTACACAGTGTGGAGGTTGACGTATATAGTTTACCCAGTGTGAAGGTTGATGTATATCATTTACCCAGTGTGGAGGTTGATGTATATAATTTAACACGTGTGGAGATTGACGTATATAATTTACACAGTGTGGAGGATGACATATATAATTTACCCAGTGTGGAGGTTGACGGATATAATTTACCCAGTATGGAGGTTGACGTATATAATTTACACAGTGAGGAGGTTGATGTATATAATTTACCCAGTGTGAAGGCTGATGTATATAATTTACCCAGTGTGGAGGTTGACGTATATAATTTACACAGTGAGGAGGTTGATGTATATAATTTTCCCAGTGTGAAGGATGATGCATATCATTTACCCAGTGTGGAGGTTGACGTATATAATTTACCCAGTGTAGAGTGTGGTTGATCCATATCATTTACCCAGTGTGGAGGTTGACGTATATAATTTACCCAGTGTAGAGTGTGGTTGACGTATATAATTTACCCAGTGTGGAGGTTGACATATATAATTTACACAGTGTGGAGGTTGATGTATATAATTTACCCAGTGTGAAGGCTGATGGATATCATTTACCCAGTGTGGAGGTTGACGTATAAAATTTACCCAGTGTGGAGGTTGACGTATATAATTTACCCAGTGTGGAGGTTGACGTATATAATTTACACAGTGTGGAGGTTGACGTATATAATTTACCCAGTGTGGAGGTTGATGTATATCATTTACCCAGTGTGGAGGTTGATGTATATCATTTACCCAGTGTGGAGGTTGACGTATATAATTTACCAAGTGTGGAGGTTGACATATATAATTTACACAGTGTGGAGGTTGACGAAAATAATTTACCCAGTGTGGAGATTGATGTATATCATTTACCCAGTGTGGATGTTGATGTATATAATTTACCCAGTGTGGAGGTTGACGTATATAATTTACCCAGTGTGGAGTATGATGTATATAATTTACCCAGTGTGGAGGTTGACGTATATAATTTACCCAGTGTGGAGGTTGATGTATATAATTTACCCAGCGTGGAGGTTGACATATATAATTTACACAGTGTGGAGGTTGATGTATATAATTTACCCAGTGTGGAGGTTGACATATATAATTTACCCAGTGTGGAGGATGATGTATATCATTTACCCAGTGTGGAGGTTGATGCATATCATTTACCCAGTGTAGAGTGTGGAGGTTGACGTATATAATTTACCCAGTGTAGAGTGTGGTTGACGTATATAATTTACCCAGTGTGGAGGTTGACATATATAATTTACCCAGTGTGGAGGTTGACGTATATAATTTACCCAGTGTGGAGGTTGATGTATATAATTTACCCAGTGTGGAGGTTGAAATATATAATTTACACAGTGTGGAGGTTGACGTATATAATTTACCCAGTGTGAAGTTTGATGTATATCATTTACCCAGTGTGGAGGTTGATGTATATAATTTACCAAGTGTGGAGGTTGACGTATATAATTTACACAGTGTGGAGGATGACATATATAATTTACCCAGTGTGGAGGTTGACGTATATAATTTACCCAGTGTGGAGGTTGACGGATATAATTTACCCAGTGTGGAGGTTGACGTATATAATTTACACAGTGAGGAGGTTGATGTATATAATTTACCCAGTGTGAAGGCTGATGTATATAATTTACCCAGTGTGGAGGTTGACGTATATAATTTACACAGTGAGGAGGTTGATGTATATAATTTACCCAGTGTGGAGGTTGAAGCATATCATTTACCCAGTGTGGAGAATGACGTATATAATTTACCCAGTGTAGAGTGTGGTTGACCTATATAATTTACCCAGTGTGGAGGTTGATGTATATAATTTACCCAGTGTGAAGGCTGATGTATATAATTTACCCAGTGTGGAGGTTGACGTATATAATTTACACAGTGAGGAGGTTGATGTATATAATTTTCCCAGTGTGAAGGCTGATGGATATCATTTACCCAGTGTGAAGGTTGATGTATATCATTTACCCAGTGTGGAGGTTGATGTATATAATTTACCAAGTGTGGAGGTTGACGTATATAATTTACACAGTGTGGAGGATGACATATATAATTTACCCAGTGTCGAGGTTGACGTATATAATTTACCCAGTGTGGAGGTTGACGGATATAATTTACCCAGTGTGGAGGTTGACGTATATAATTTACACAGTGAGGAGGTTGATGTATATAATTTACCCAGTGTGAAGGCTGATGTATATAAGTTACCCAGTGTGGAGGTTGACGTATATAATTTACACAGTGAGGAGGTTGATGTATATAATTTACCCAGTGTGGAGGTTGAAGCATATCATTTACCCAGTGTGGAGAATGACGTATATAATTTACCCAGTGTAGAGTGTGGTTGACCTTTATAATTTGGAGGTTGATGTATATAATTTACCTCAGTGTGGAGGTTGATGTATATAATTTACCCAGTGTGAAGGCTGACGTATATAATTTACCCAGTGTGGAGGTTGACGTATATAATTTACCCAGTGTAGAGTGTGGTTGACGTATATAATTTACCCAGTGTGGAGGTTGACATATATAATTTACACAGTGAGGAGGTTGATGTATATAATTTTCCCAGTGTGAAGGATGATGCATATGATTTACCCAGTGTGGAGGTTGACGTATACAATTTACCCAGTGAAGAGTGTGGTTGATCCATATCATTTACCCAGTGTGGAGGTTGACGTATATAATTTACGCAGTGTAGAGTGTGGTTGACGTATATAATTTACCCAGTGTGGAGGTTGACATATATAATTTACACAGTGTGGAGGTTGATGTATATAATTTACCCAGTGTGAAGGCTGATGCATATCATTTACCCAGTGTGGATGTTTACGTATATAATTTACCCAGTGTGGAGGTTGAAATATATAATTTACCCAGTGTGGAGGTTGACGTATATAATTTACACAGTGTGGAGGTTGACGTATATAATTTACCCAGTGTGGAGGTTGATGTATATCATTTACCCAGTTTTGAGGTTGACGTATATAATTTACCCAGTGTGGAGGTTGACATATATAATTTACACAGTGTGGAGGTTGACGGAAATAATTTACCCAGTGTGGAGGTTGATGTATATCATTTACCCAGTGTGGAGGTTGATGTATATAATTTACCCAGTGTGGAGGTTGACGTATATAATTTACCCAGTGTGGAGTATGATGTATATAATTTACCCAGTGTGGAGGTTGATGTATATAATTTACCCAGCGTGGAGGTTGACATATATAATTTACCCAGTGTGGAGGTTGATGTATATAATTTACCCAGTGTGGAGGTTGCAGTATATAATTTACCCAGTGTGGAGGTTGATGTATATCATTTACCCAGTGTGGAGGTTGATGCATATCATTTACCCAGTGTATAGTGTGGAGGTTGACGTATATAATTTACCCAGTGTAGAGTGTGGTTGACGTATATAATTTACCCAGTGTGGAGGTTGACATATATAATTTACCCAGTGTGGAGGTTGACGTATATAATTTACCCAGTGTGGAGGTTGATGTATATAATTTACCCAGTGTGGAGGTTGAAATATATAATTTACCCAGTGTGGAGGTTGACGTATATAATTTACCCAGTGTGAAGGTTGATGTATATCATTTACCCAGTGTGGAGGTTGATGTATATAATTTACCAAGTGTAGAGGTTGACGTATATAATTTACCCAGTGTGGAGGATGACATATATAATTTACCCAGTGTGGAGGTTGACGTATATAATTTACCCAGTGTGGAGGTTGACGGATATAATTTACCCAGTGTGGAGGTTGACGTATATAATTTATCCAGTGTGGAGGTTGACATATATAATTTACCCAGTGTGGAGTATGATGTATATAATTTACCCAGTGTGGAGGTTGACGTATATAATTTACCCAGTGTAGAGGTTGATGCATATAATTTAACCAGTGTTGAGGTTGACATATATAATTTACCCAGTGTAGAGTATGGTTGACCTATATAATTTAACCAGTGTGAAGGCTGATGTATATAATTTACCCAGTGTGGAGGTTGACGTATATAATTTACACAGTGAGGAGGTTTATGTATATAATTTACCCAGTGTGAAGGCTGATGTATATAATTTACCAAGTGTGGAGGTTGACGTATATAATTTACACAGTGAGGAGGTTGATGTATATAATTTACCCAGTGTGGAGGTTGATGCATATCATTTACCCAGTGTGGAGGTTGACGTATATAATTTACCCAGTGTAGAGTGTGGTTGACCTATATAATTTACCCAGTGTGGAGGTTGATGTATATAATTTACCCAGTGTGAAGGCTGACGTATATAATTTACCCAGTGTGGAGGTTGACGTATATAATTTACCCAGTGTAGAGTGTGGTTGACGTATATAATTTACCCTGTGTGGAGGTTGACATATATAATTTACACAGTGTGGAGGTTGCCGAAAATAATTTACCCAGTGTGGAGGTTGATCTATATCATTTACCCAGTGTGGAGGTTGATGTATATAATTTACCCAGTGTGGAGGTTGACGTATATAATTTACCCAGTGTGGAGTATGATGTATATAATTTACCCAGTGTGGAGGTTCACGTATATATTTTACCCAGTGTGGAGGTTGATGTATATAATTTACCCAGCGTGGAGGTTGACATATATAATTTACCCAGTGTGGAGGTTGATGTATATAATTTACCCAGTGTGGAGGTTGACGTATATAATTTACCCAGTGTGGAGGTTGATGTATATCATTTACCCAGTGTGGAGGTTGATGCATATCATTTACCCAGTGTAGAGTGTGGAGGTTGACGTATATCATTTACCCAGTGTAGAGTGTGGTTGACGTATATAATTTACCCAGTGTGGAGGTTGACATATATAATTTACCCAGTGTGGAGGTTGACGTATATAATTTACCCAGTGTGGAGGTTGATGTATATAATTTTCCCAGTGTGGAGGTTGAAATATATAATTTACACAGTGTGGAGGTTGACGTATATAATTTACCCAGTGTGAAGGTTGATGTATATCATTTACCCAGTGTGGAGGTTGATGTATATAATTTACCAAGTGTGGAGGTTGACGTATATAATTTACACAGTGTGGAGGATGACATATATAATTTACCCAGTGTCGAGGTTGACGTATATAATTTACCCAGTGTGGAGGTTGACGGATATAATTTACCCAGTGTGGAGGTTGACGTATATAATTTACACAGTGAGGAGGTTGATGTATATAATTTACCCAGTGTGAAGGCTGATGTATATAATTTACCCAGTGTTGAGGTTGACGTATATAATTTACACAGTGAGGAGGTTGATGTATATAATTTACCCAGTGTGGAGGTTGAAGCATATCATTTACCCAGTGTGGAGAATGACGTATATAATTTACCCAGTGTAGAGTGTGGTTGACCTTTATAATTTACCCAGTGTGGAGGTTGATGTATATAATTTACCCAGTGTGGAGGTTGATGTATATAATTTACCCAGTGTGAAGGCTGACGTATATAATTTACCCAGTGTGGAGGTTGACGTATATAATTTACCCAGTGTAGAGTGTGGTTGACGTATATAATTTACCCAGTGTGGAGGTTGACATATATAATTTACACAGTGAGGAGGTTGATGTATATAATTTTCCCAGTGTGAAGGATGATGCATATCATTTACCCAGTGTGGAGGTTGACGTATATAATTTACCCAGTGTAGAGTGTGGTTGATCCATATCATTTACCCAGTGTGGAGGTTGACGTATATAATTTACCCAGTGTAGAGTGTGGTTGACGTATATAATTTACCCAGTGTGGAGGTTGACATAAATTTTTTACACAGTGTGGAGGTTGATGTATATAATTTACCCAGTGTGAAGGCTGATGCATATCATTTACCCAGTGTGGAGGTTGACGTATATAATTTACCCAGTGTGGAGGTTGACGTATATAATTTACCCAGTGTGGAGGTTGATGTATATCATTTACCCAGTGTGGAGGTTGATGCATATCATTTACCCAGTGTAGAGTGTGGAGGTTGACGTATATAATTTACCCAGTGTAGAGTGTGGTTGACGTATATAATTTACCCAGTGTGGAGGTTGACATATATAATTTACCCAGTGTGGAGGTTGACGTATATAATTTACCCAGTGTGGAGGTTGATGTATATAATTTACCCAGTGTGGAGGTTGAAATATGTAATTTACACAGTGTGGAGGTTGACGTATATAATTTACCCAGTGTGAAGGTTGATGTATATCATTTACCCAGTGTGGAGGTTTATGTGTATAATTTACCAAGTGTGGAGATTGACGTATATAATTTACCCAGTATGGAGGATGACATATATAATTTACCCAGTGTGGAGGTTGACGTATATAATTTACCCAGTGTGGAGGTTGACGGATATAATTTACCCAGTGTGGAGGTTGACGTATATAATTTACCCAGTGTGGAGGTTGACATATATAATTTACCCAGTGTGGAATATGATGTATATAATTTACCCAGTGTGGAGGTTGACGTATATAATTTACCCAGTGTAGAGGTTGATGCATATAATTTACCCAGTGTTGAGGTTGACATATATAATTTACCCAGTGTAGAGTATGGTTGACCTATATCATTTACCCAGTGTGAAGGCTGATGTATATAATTTACCCATTGTGAAGGTTGATGTATATCATTTACCCAGTGTGGAGGTTGACGTATATAATTTACCCAGTGTGGAGGATGACATATATAATTTACCCAGTGTGGAGGTTGACATATATAATTTACCCAGTGTGGAGGTTGACGTATATAATTTACCCAGTGTGGAGGTTGATGTATATCATTTACCCAGTGTGGAGGTTGACGTATATAATTTACACAGTGAGGAGGTTGATGTATATAATTTACCCAGTGTAGAGGTTGATGCATATAATTTACCCAGTGTGGAGGTTGACGTATATAATTTACCCAGTGTAGAGTATGGTTGACCTATATAATTTACCCAGTGTGGAGGTTGATGTATATAATTTACCCAGTGTGAAGGCTGATGTATATAATTTACCCAGTGTGGAGGTTGACGTATATAATTTACACAGTGAGGAGGTTGATGTATATAATTTACCCAGTGAGAAGGCTGATGTATATAATTTACCAAGTGTGGAGGTTGACGTATATAATTTACACAGTGAGGAGGTTGACGTATATAATTTACACAGTGAGGAGGTTGATGTATATAATTTACCCAGTGTGGAGGTTGATGCATATCATTTACCCAGTGTGGAGGTTGACGTATATAATTTACCCAGTGTAGAGTGTGGTTGACCTATATAATTTACCCAGTGTGGAGGTTGATGTATATAATTTACCCAGTGTGAAGGCTGATGTATATAATTTACCCAGTGTGGAGGTTGACGTATATAATTTACACAGTGAGGAGGTTGATGTATACAATTTTCCAAATGTGGAGGATGATGCATATCATTTACCCAGTGTGGAGGTTGACGTATATAATTTACCCAGTGTAGAGTGTGGTTGATCCATATCATTTACCCAGTGTGGAGGTTGACGTATATAATTTACCCAGTGTAGAGTGTGGTTGACGTAAATAATTTACCCAGTGTGGAGGTTGATGTATATCATTTACCCAGTGTGGAGGTTGATGTATATAATTTACCAAGTGTGGAGGTTGACGTATATAATTTACCCAGTGTAGATGATGACATATATAATTTACCCAGTGTGGAGGTTGACGTATATAATTTACACAGTGTGGAGGTTGACGTATATAATTTACCCAGTGTGGAGGTTGACGTATATAATTTACCCAGTGTGGAGGTTGACGTATATAATTTACCCGGTGTGGAGGTTGATGTATATAATTTACCCAGTGTGGAGGTTGACGTATATCATTTACCCAGTGTAGAGTGTGGAGGTTGACGTATATAATTTACCCAGTGTAGAGTGTGGTTGACGTATATAATTTACCCAGTGTGGAGGTTGACGTATATAATTTACCCAGTGTGGAGGTTGACATATATAATTTACCCAGTGTGGAGGTTGACGTATATCATTTACCCAGTGTGGAGGTTGATGTATATAATTTACCCAGTGTGGAGGTTGACATATATAATTTACCCAGTGTGGAGGTTGACGTATATAATTTACCCAGTGTGAAGGCTGATGTATATAATTTACCCAGTGTGGAGGTTGACGTATATAATTTAAACAGTGAGGAGGTTGATGTATATAATTTATCCAGTGAGGAGTTTGATGCATATAATTTTCCCAGTGACGAGGTTGACGTATATAATTTACCCAGTGTAGAGTGTGGTTGACCTATATAATTTACCCAGTGTGGAGGTTGATGTATATAATTTACCCAGTGTGAAGGCTGATGTATATAATTTACCCAGTGTGGAGGTTGACGTATATAATTTACACAGTGAGGAGGTTGATGTATATAATTTTCCCAGTGTGAAGGCTGATGTATATAATTTACCCAGTGTGGAGGTTGATGCATATCATTTACCCAGTGTAGAGTGTGGAGGTTGACGTATATAATTTACCCAGTGTAGAGTGTGGTTGACGTATATAATTTACCCAGTGTGGAGGTTGACATATATAATTTACCCAGTGTGGAGGTTGACGTATATAATTTACCCAGTGTGGAGGTTGATGTATATAATTTACCCAGTGTGGAGGTTGAAATATGTAATTTACACAGTGTGGAGGTTGACGTATATAATTTACCCAGTGTGAAGGTTGATGTATATCATTTACCCAGTGTGGAGGTTTATGTGTATAATTTACCAAGTGTGGAGATTGACGTATATAATTTACCCAGTGTGGAGGATGACATATATAATTTACCCAGTGTGGAGGTTGACGTATATAATTTACCCAGTGTGGAGGTTGACGGATATAATTTACCCAGTGTGGAGGTTGACGTATATAATTTACCCAGTGTGGAGGTTGACATATATAATTTACCCAGTGTGGAATATGATGTATATAATTTACCCAGTGTGGAGGTTGACGTATATAATTTACCCAGTGTAGAGGTTGATGCATATAATTTACCCAGTGTTGAGGTTGACATATATAATTTACCCAGTGTAGAGTATGGTTGACCTATATCATTTACCCAGTGTGAAGGCTGATGTATATAATTTACCCATTGTGAAGGTTGATGTATATCATTTACCCAGTGTGGAGGTTGACGTATATAATTTACCCAGTGTGGAGGATGACATATATAATTTACCCAGTGTGGAGGTTGACATATATAATTTACCCAGTGTGGAGGTTGACGTATATAATTTACCCAGTGTGGAGGTTGATGTATATCATTTACCCAGTGTGGAGGTTGACGTATATAATTTACACAGTGAGGAGGTTGATGTATATAATTTACCCAGTGTAGAGGTTGATGCATATAATTTACCCAGTGTGGAGGTTGACGTATATAATTTACCCAGTGTAGAGTATGGTTGACCTATATAATTTACCCAGTGTGGAGGTTGATGTATATAATTTACCCAGTGTGAAGGCTGATGTATATAATTTACCCAGTGTGGAGGTTGACGTATATAATTTACACAGTGAGGAGGTTGATGTATATAATTTACCCAGTGAGAAGGCTGATGTATATAATTTACCAAGTGTGGAGGTTGACGTATATAATTTACACAGTGAGGAGGTTGACGTATATAATTTACACAGTGAGGAGGTTGATGTATATAATTTACCCAGTGTGGAGGTTGATGCATATCATTTACCCAGTGTGGAGGTTGACGTATATAATTTACCCAGTGTAGAGTGTGGTTGACCTATATAATTTACCCAGTGTGGAGGTTGATGTATATAATTTACCCAGTGTGAAGGCTGATGTATATAATTTACCCAGTGTGGAGGTTGACGTATATAATTTACACAGTGAGGAGGTTGATGTATACAATTTTCCAAATGTGGAGGATGATGCATATCATTTACCCAGTGTGGAGGTTGACGTATATAATTTACCCAGTGTAGAGTGTGGTTGATCCATATCATTTACCCAGTGTGGAGGTTGACGTATATAATTTACCCAGTGTAGAGTGTGGTTGACGTAAATAATTTACCCAGTGTGGAGGTTGATGTATATCATTTACCCAGTGTGGAGGTTGATGTATATAATTTACCAAGTGTGGAGGTTGACGTATATAATTTACCCAGTGTAGATGATGACATATATAATTTACCCAGTGTGGAGGTTGACGTATATAATTTACACAGTGTGGAGGTTGACGTATATAATTTACCCAGTGTGGAGGTTGACGTATATAATTTACCCAGTGTGGAGGTTGACGTATATAATTTACCCGGTGTGGAGGTTGATGTATATAATTTACCCAGTGTGGAGGTTGACGTATATCATTTACCCAGTGTAGAGTGTGGAGGTTGACGTATATAATTTACCCAGTGTAGAGTGTGGTTGACGTATATAATTTACCCAGTGTGGAGGTTGACGTATATAATTTACCCAGTGTGGAGGTTGACATATATAATTTACCCAGTGTGGAGGTTGACGTATATCATTTACCCAGTGTGGAGGTTGATGTATATAATTTACCCAGTGTGGAGGTTGACGTATATAATTTACCCAGTGTGAAGGCTGATGTATATAATTTACCCAGTGTGGAGGTTGACGTATATAATTTAAACAGTGAGGAGGTTGATGTATATAATTTATCCAGTGAGGAGTTTGATGCATATAATTTTCCCAGTGACGAGGTTGACGTATATAATTTACCCAGTGTAGAGTGTGGTTGACCTATATAATTTACCCAGTGTGGAGGTTGATGTATATAATTTACCCAGTGTGAAGGCTGATGTATATAATTTACCCAGTGTGGAGGTTGACGTATATAATTTACACAGTGAGGAGGTTGATGTATATAATTTTCCCAGTGTGAAGGCTGATGTATATAATTTACCCAGTGTGGAGGTTGACGTATATAATTTACACAGTGAGGAGGTTGATGTATATAATTTACCCAGTGTGGAGGTTGATGCATATCATTTACCCAGTGTGGAGGTTGACATATATAATTTACCCAGTGTAGAGTGTGGTTGACCTATATAATTTACCCAGTGTGGAGGTTGATGTATATAATTTACCCAGTGTGGAGGTTGACATATATAATTTACACAGTGTGGAGGTTGACGTATATAATTTACCCAGTGTGAAGGTTGATGTATATCATTTACCCAGTGTGGAGGTTGACGTATATAATTTACCAAGTGTGGAGGTTGACGTATATAATTTACCCAGTGTGGAGGTTGACGTATATAATTTACCCAGTGTGGAGTATGATGTATATAATTTACCCAGTGTGGAGGTTGACGTATATAATTTACCCAGTGTAGAGGTTGATGCATATAATTTACCCAGTGTTGAGGTTGACATATATAATTTACCCAGTGTGGAGGTTGAAATATATAATTTACCCAGTGTGGAGGTTGACGTATATAATTTACACAGTGTGGAGGTTGACGTATATAATTTACCCAGTGTGGAGGTTGATGTATATCATTTACCCAGTTTTGAGGTTGACGTATATAATTTACCCAGTGTGGAGGTTGACATATATAATTTACACAGTGTGGAGGTTGACGGAAATAATTTACCCAGTGTGGAGGTTGATGTATATCATTTACCCAGTGTGGAGGTTGATGTATATAATTTACCCAGTGTGGAGGTTGACGTATATAATTTACCCAGTGTGGAGTATGATGTATATAATTTACCCAGTGTGGAGGTTGACGTATATAATTTACCCAGTGTGGAGGTTGATGTATATAATTTACCCAGCGTGGAGGTTGACATATATAATTTACCCAGTGTGGAGGTTGATGTATATAATTTACCCAGTGTGGAGGTTGACGTATATAATTTACCCAGTGTGGAGGTTGATGTATATCATTTACCCAGTGTGGAGGTTGATGCATATCATTTACCCAGTGTAGAGTGTGGAGGTTGACGTATATAATTTACCCAGTGTAGAGTGTGGTTGACGTATATAATTTACCCAGTGTGGAGGTTGACATATATAATTTACCCAGTGTGGAGGTTGACGTATATAATTTACCCAGTGTGGAGGTTGATGTATATAATTTACCCAGTGTGGAGGTTGAAATATATAATTTACCCAGTGTGGAGGTTGACGTATATAATTTACCCAGTGTGAAGGTTGATGTATATCATTTACCCAGTGTGGAGGTTGATGTATATAATTTACCAAGTGTAGAGGTTGACGTATATAATTTACCCAGTGTGGAGGATGACATATATAATTTACCCAGTGTGGAGGTTGACGTATATAATTTACCCAGTGTGGAGGTTGACGGATATAATTTACCCAGTGTGGAGGTTGACGTATATAATTTATCCAGTGTGGAGGTTGACATATATAATTTACCCAGTGTGGAGTATGATGTATATAATTTACCCAGTGTGGAGGTTGACGTATATAATTTACCCAGTGTAGAGGTTGATGCATATAATTTACCCAGTGTTGAGGTTGACATATATAATTTACCCAGTGTAGAGTATGGTTGACCTATATAATTTACCCAGTGTGAAGGCTGATGTATATAATTTACCCAGTGTGGAGGTTGACGTATATAATTTACACAGTGAGGAGGTTGATGTATATAATTTACCCAGTGTGAAGGCTGATGTATATAATTTACCAAGTGTGGAGGTTGACGTATATAATTTACACAGTGAGGAGGTTGATGTATATAATTTACCCAGTGTAGAGTGTGGTTGACCTATATAATTTACCCAGTGTGGAGGTTGATGTATATAATTTACCCAGTGTGAAGGCTGACGTATATAATTTACCCAGTGTGGAGGTTGACGTATATAATTTACCCAGTGTAGAGTGTGGTTGACGTATATAATTTACCCTGTGTGGAGGTTGACATATATAATTTACCCAGTGTGGAGGTTGACGTATATATTTTACCCAGTGTGGAGGTTGATGTATATAATTTACCCAGCGTGGAGGTTGACATATATAATTTACCCAGTGTGGAGGTTGATGTATATAATTTACCCAGTGTGGAGGTTGACGTATATAATTTACCCAGTGTGGAGGTTGATGTATATCATTTACCCAGTGTGGAGGTTGATGCATATCATTTACCCAGTGTAGAGTGTGGAGGTTGACGTATATAATTTACCCAGTGTAGAGTGTGGTTGACGTATATAATTTACCCAGTGTGGAGGTTGACATATATAATTTACCCAGTGTGGAGGTTGACGTATATAATTTACCCAGTGTGGAGGTTGATGTATATAATTTTCCCAGTGTGGAGGTTGAAATATATAATTTACACAGTGTGGAGGTTGACGTATATAATTTACCCAGTGTGGAGGATGACATATATAATTTACCCAGTGTGGAGGTTGACAGATATAATTTACCCAGTGTGGAGAATGACGTATATAATTTACCCAGTGTAGAGTGTGGTTGACCTTTATAATTTACCCAGTGTGGAGTTTGATGTATATAATTTACCCAGTGTGGAGGTTGATGTATATAATTTACCCAGTGTGAAGGCTGACGTATATAATTTACCCAGTGTGGAGGTTGACGTATATAATTTACCCAGTGTAGAGTGTGGTTGACGTATATCATTTACCCAGTGTGGAGGTTGACATATATAATTTACACAGTGAGGAGGTTGATGTATATAATTTTCCCAGTGTGAAGGATGATGCATATCATTTACCCAGTGTGGAGGTTGACGTATATAATTTACCCAGTGTAGAGTGTGGTTGATCCCTATCATTTACCCAGTGTGGAGGTTGACGTATATAATTTACCCAGTGTAGAGTGTGGTTGACGTATATAATTTACCCAGTGTGGAGGTTGACATAAATTTTTTACACAGTGTGGAGGTTGATGTATATAATTTACCCAGTGTGAAGGCTGATGCATATCATTTACCCAGTGTGGAGGTTGACGTATATAATTTACCCAGTGTGGAGGTTGACGTATATAATTTACCCAGTGTGGAGGTTGATGTATATCATTTACCCAGTGTGGAGGTTGATGCATATCATTTACCCAGTGTAGAGTGTGGAGGTTGACGTATATAATTTACCCAGTGTAGAGTGTGGTTGACGTATATAATTTACCCAGTGTGGAGGTTGACATATATAATTTACCCAGTGTGGAGGTTGACGTATATAATTTACCCAGTGTGGAGGTTGATGTATATAATTTACCCAGTGTGGAGGTTGAAATATGTAATTTACACAGTGTGGAGGTTGACGTATATAATTTACCCAGTGTGAAGGTTGATGTATATCATTTACCCAGTGTGGAGGTTGATGTATATAATTTACCAAGTGTGGAGATTGACGTATATAATTTACCCAGTGTGGAGGATGACATATATAATTTACCCAGTGTGGAGGTTGACGTATATAATTTACCCAGTGTGGAGGTTGACGGATATAATTTACCCAGTGTGGAGGTTGACGTATATAATTTACCCAGTGTGGAGGTTGACATATATAATTTACCCAGTGTGGAGTATGATGTATATAATTTACCCAGTGTGGAGGTTGACGTATATAATTTACCCAGTGTAGAGGTTGATGCATATAATTTACCCAGTGTTGAGGTTGACATATATAATTTACCCAGTGTAGAGTATGGTTGACCTATATCATTTACCCAGTGTGAAGGCTGATGTATATAATTTACCCATTGTGAAGGTTGATGTATATCATTTACCCAGTGTGGAGGTTGATGTATATAATTTACCAAGTGTGGAGGTTGACGTATATAATTTACCCAGTGTGGAGGATGACATATATAATTTACCCAGTGTGGAGGTTGACGTATATAATTTCGCCAGTGTGGAGGTTGACGGATATAATTTACCCAGTGTGGAGGTTGACGTATATAATTTACCCAGTGTGGAGGTTGACATATATAATTTACCCAGTGTGGAGGTTGACGTATATAATTTACCCAGTGTGGAGGTTGATGTATATCATTTACCCAGTGTGGAGGTTGACGTATATAATTTACACAGTGAGGAGGTTGATGTATATAATTTACCCAGTGTAGAGGTTGATGCATATAATTTACCCAGTGTGGAGGTTGACGTATATAATTTACCCAGTGTAGAGTATGGTTGACCTATATAATTTACCCAGTGTGGAGGTTGATGTATATAATTTACCCAGTGTGAAGGCTGATGTATATAATTTACCCAGTGTGGAGGTTGACGTATATAATTTACACAGTGAGGAGGTTGATGTATATAATTTACCCAGTGTGAAGGCTGATGTATATAATTTACCAAGTGTGGAGGTTGACGTATATAATTTACACAGTGAGGAGGTTGACGTATATAATTTACACAGTGAGGAGGTTGATGTATATAATTTACCCAGTGTGGAGGTTGATGCATATCATTTACCCAGTGTGGAGGTTGACGTATATAATTTACCCAGTGTAGAGTGTGGTTGACCTATATAATTTACCCAGTGTGGAGGTTGATGTATATAATTTACCCAGTGTGAAGGCTGATGTATATAATTTACCCAGTGTGGAGGTTGACGTATATAATTTACACAGTGAGGAGGTTGATGTATACAATTTTCCAAATGTGGAGGATGATGCATATCATTTACCCAGTGTGGAGGTTGACGTATATAATTTACCCAGTGTAGAGTGTGGTTGATCCATATCATTTACCCAGTGTGGAGGTTGACGTATATAATTTACCCAGTGTAGAGTGTGGTTGACGTAAATAATTTACCCAGTGTGGAGGTTGATGTATATCATTTACCCAGTGTGGAGGTTGATGTATATAATTTACCAAGTGTGGAGGTTGACGTATATAATTTACCCAGTGTAGATGATGACATATATAATTTACCCAGTGTGGAGGTTGACGTATATAATTTACACAGTGTGGAGGTTGACGTATATAATTTACCCAGTGTGGAGGTTGACGTATATAATTTACCCAGTGTGGAGGTTGACGTATATAATTTACCCGGTGTGGAGGTTGATGTATATAATTTACCCAGTGTGGAAGTTGACGTATATCATTTACCCAGTGTAGAGTGTGGAGGTTGACGTATATAATTTACCCAGTGTAGAGTGTGGTTGACGTATATAATTTACCCAGTGTGGAGGTTGACGTATATAATTTACCCAGTGTGGAGGTTGACATATATAATTTACCCAGTGTGGAGGTTGACGTATATCATTTACCCAGTGTGGAGGTTGATGTATATAATTTACCCAGTGTGGAGGTTGACATATATAATTTACCCAGTGTGGAGGTTGACGTATATAATTTACCCAGTGTGAAGGCTGATGTATATAATTTACCCAGTGTGGAGGTTGACGTATATAATTTAAACAGTGAGGAGGTTGATGTATATAATTTATCCAGTGAGGAGTTTGATGCATATAATTTTCCCAGTGAGGAGGTTGACGTATATAATTTACCCAGTGTAGAGTGTGGTTGACCTATATAATTTACCCAGTGTGGAGGTTGATGTATATAATTTACCCAGTGTGAAGGCTGATGTATATAATTTACCCAGTGTGGAGGTTGACGTATATAATTTACACAGTGAGGAGGTTGATGTATATAATTTTCCCAGTGTGAAGGCTGATGTATATAATTTACCCAGTGTGGAGGTTGACGTATATGATTTACACAGTGAGGAGGTTGATGTATATAATTTACCCAGTGTGGAGGTTGATGCATATCATTTACCCAGTGTGGAGGTTGACATATATAATTTACCCAGTGTAGAGTGTGGTTGACCTATATAATTTACCCAGTGTGGAGGTTGATGTATATAATTTACCCAGTGTGAAGGCTGATGTATATAATTTACCCAGTGTGGAGGTTGACGTATATAATTTACCCAGTGTGGAGGTAGACGTATATAATTTACCCAGTGTGGAGGTTGACATATATAATTTACACAGTGTGGAGGTTGACGTATATAATTTACCCAGTGTGAAGGTTGATGTATATCATTTACCCAGTGTGGAGGTTGACGTATATAATTTACCAAGTGTGGAGGTTGACGTATATCATTTACCCAGTGTGGATGATGACATATATAATTTACCCAGTGTGGAGGTTGACGTATATAATTTACACAGTGTGGAGGTTGACGTATATAATTTACCCAGTGTGAAGGTTGACGTATATAATTTACCCAGTGTGGAGGTTGACATATATAATTTACCCAGTGTGGAGGTTGACGTATATAATTTACCCAGTGTGGAGGTTGATGTATATAATTTACCCAGTGTGGAGGTTGATGTATATCATTTACCCAGTGTGAAGGCTGATGTATATAATTTACCCAGTGTGGAGGTTGACGGATATAATTTACCCAGTGTGGAGGTTGACGTATATAATTTACCCAGTGTGGAGGTTGACATATATAATTTATCCAGTGTGGAGGTTGACGTATATAATTTACCCAGTGTGGAGGTTGATGTATATAATTTACCCAGTGTGGAGGATGACATATATAATTTACCCAGTGTGGAGGTTGACGTATATAATTTACCCAGTGTGGAGGTTGACGGATATAATTTACCCAGTGTGGAGGTTGATGTATATAATTTACCCAGTGTGGAGGATGACATATATAATTTACCCAGTGTGGAGGTTGACGTATATAATTTACCCAGTGTGGAGGTTGACGGATATAATTTACCCAGTGTGGAGGTTGACGTATATAATTTACCCAGTGTGGAGGTTGACATATATAATTTACCCAGTGTGGAGTATGATGTATATAATTTACCCAGTGTGGAGGTTGACGTATATAATTTACCCAGTGTAGAGGTTGATGCATATAATTTACCCAGTGTTGAGGTTGACATATATAATTTACCCAGTGTAGAGTATGGTTGACCTATATCATTTACCCAGTGTGAAGGCTGATGTATATAATTTACCCATTGTGAAGGTTGATGTATATCATTTACCCAGTGTGGAGGTTGATGTATATAATTTACCAAGTGTGGAGGTTGACGTATATAATTTACCCAGTGTTGAGGTTGACGTATATAATTTACACAGTGAGGAGGTTGATGTATATAATTTACCCAGTGTGGAGGTTGAAGCATATCATTTACCCAGTGTGGAGAATGACGTATATAATTTACCCAGTGTAGAGTGTGGTTGACCTTTATAATTTACCCAGTGTGGAGGTTGATGTATATAATTTACCCAGTGTGGAGGTTGATGTATATAATTTACCCAGTGTGAAGGCTGACGTATATAATTTACCCAGTGTGGAGGTTGACGTATATAATTTACCCAGTGTAGAGTGTGGTTGACGTATATAATTTACCCAGTGTGGAGGTTGACATATATAATTTACACAGTGAGGAGGTTGATGTATATAATTTTCCCAGTGTGAAGGATGATGCATATCATTTACCCAGTGTGGAGGTTGACGTATATAATTTACCCAGTGTAGAGTGTGGTTGATCCATATCATTTACCCAGTGTGGAGGTTGACGTATATAATTTACCCAGTGTAGAGTGTGGTTGACGTATATAATTTACCCAGTGTGGAGGTTGACATACATTTTTTACACAGTGTGGAGGTTGATGTATATAATTTACCCAGTGTGAAGGCTGATGCATATCATTTACCCAGTGTGGAGGTTGACGTATATAATTTACCCAGTGTGGAGGTTGACGTATATAATTTACCCAGTGTGGAGGTTGATGTATATCATTTACCCAGTGTGGAGGTTGATGCATATCATTTACCCAGTGTAGAGTGTGGAGGTTGACGTATATAATTTACCCAGTGTGGAGGTTGACATATATAATTTACCCAGTGTGGAGGTTGACGTATATAATTTACCCAGTGTGGAGGTTGATGTATATAATTTACCCAGTGTGGAGGTTGAAATATGTAATTTACACAGTGTGGAGGTTGACGTATATAATTTACCCAGTGTGAAGGTTGATGTATATCATTTACCCAGTGTGGAGGTTGATGTATATAATTTACCAAGTGTGGAGATTGACGTATATAATTTACCCAGTGTGGAGGTTGATGTATATCATTTACCCAGTGTGGAGGTTGATGCATATCATTTACCCAGTGTAGAGTGTGGAGGTTGACGTATATAATTTACCCAGTGTAGAGTGTGGTTGACGTATATAATTTACCCAGTGTGGAGGTTGACATATATAATTTACCCAGTGTGGAGGTTGACGTATATAATTTACCCAGTGTGGAGGTTGATGTATATAATTTACCCAGTGTGGAGGTTGAAATATGTAATTTACACAGTGTGGAGGTTGACGTATATAATTTACCCAGTGTGAAGGTTGATGTATATCATTTACCCAGTGTGGAGGTTGATGTATATAATTTACCAAGTGTGGAGATTGACGTATATAATTTACCCAGTGTGGAGGATGACATATATAATTTACCCAGTGTGGAGGTTGACGTATATAATTTACCCAGTGTGGAGGTTGACGGATATAATTTACCCAGTGTGGAGGTTGACGTATATAATTTACCCAGTGTGGAGGTTGACATATATAATTTACCCAGTGTGGAATATGATGTATATAATTTACCCAGTGTGGAGGTTGACGTATATAATTTACCCAGTGTAGAGGTTGATGCATATAATTTACCCAGTGTTGAGGTTGACATATATAATTTACCCAGTGTAGAGTATGGTTGACCTATATCATTTACCCAGTGTGAAGGCTGATGTATATAATTTACCCATTGTGAAGGTTGATGTATATCATTTACCCAGTGTGGAGGTTGATGTATAAAATTTACCAAGTGTGGAGGTTGACGTATATAATTTACCCAGTGTGGAGGATGACATATATAATTTACCCAGTGTGGAGGTTGACATATATAATTTACCCAGTGTGGAGGTTGACGTATATAATTTACCCAGTGTGGAGGTTGATGTATATCATTTACCCAGTGTGGAGGTTGACGTATATAATTTACCCAGTGTAGAGTATGGTTGACCTATATAATTTACCCAGTGTGGAGGTTGATGTATATAATTTACCCAGTGTGAAGGCTGATGTATATAATTTACCCAGTGTGGAGGTTGACGTATATAATTTACACAGTGAGGAGGTTGATGTATATAATTTACCCAGTGTGAAGGCTGATGTATATAATTTACCAAGTGTGGAGGTTGACGTATATAATTTACACAGTGAGGAGGTTGACGTATATAATTTACACAGTGAGGAGGTTGATGTATATAATTTACCCAGTGTGGAGGTTGATGCATATCATTTACCCAGTGTGGAGGTTGACGTATATAATTTACCCAGTGTAGAGTGTGGTTGACCTATATAATTTACCCAGTGTGGAGGTTGATGTATATAATTTACCCAGTGTGAAGGCTGATGTATATAATTTACCCAGTGTGGAGGTTGACGTATATAATTTACACAGTGAGGAGGTTGATGTATACAATTTTCCAAATGTGGAGGATGATGCATATAATTTACCCAGTGTGGAGGTTGACGTATATAATTTACCCAGTGTAGAGTGTGGTTGATCCATATCATTTACCCAGTGTGGAGGTTGACGTATATAATTTACCCAGTGTAGAGTGTGGTTGACGTAAATAATTTACCCAGTGTGGAGGTTGATGTATATCATTTACCCAGTGTGGAGGTTGATGTATATAATTTACCAAGTGTGGAGGTTGACGTATATAATTTACCCAGTGTAGATGATGACATATATAATTTACCCAGTGTGGAGGTTGACGTATATCATTTACCCAGTGTGGAGGTTGATGTATATAATTTACCCAGTGTGGAGGTTGACATATATAATTTACCCAGTGTGGAGGTTGACGTATATAATTTACCCAGTGTGAAGGCTGATGTATATAATTTACCCAGTGTGGAGGTTGACGTATATAATTTAAACAGTGAGGAGGTTGATGTATATAATTTATCCAGTGAGGAGTTTGATGCATATAATTTTCCCAGTGACGAGGTTGACGTATATCATTTACCCAGTGTAGAGTGTGGTTGACCTATATAATTTACCCAGTGTGGAGGTTAATGTATATAATTTACCCAGTGTGAAGGCTGATGTATATAATTTACCCAGTGTGGAGGTTGACGTATATAATTTACACAGTGAGGAGGTTGATGTATATAATTTTCCCAGTGTGAAGGCTGATGTATATAATTTACCCAGTGTGGAGGTTGACGTATATAATTTACACAGTGAGGAGGTTGATGTATATAATTTACCCAGTGTGGAGGTTGATGCATATCATTTACCCAGTGTGGAGGTTGACATATATAATTTACCCAGTGTAGAGTGTGGTTGACCTATATAATTTACCCAGTGTGGAGGTTGATGTATATAATTTACCCAGTGTGGAGGTTGACATATATAATTTACACAGTGTGGAGGTTGACGTATATAATTTACCCAGTGTGAAGGTTGATGTATATCATTTACCCAGTGTGGAGGTTGACGTATATAATTTACCAAGTGTGGAGGTTGACGTATATAATTTACCCAGTGTGGATGATGACATATATAATTTACCCAGTGTGGAGGTTGACGTATATAATTTACACAGTGTGGAGGTTGACGTATATAATTTACCCAGTGTGAAGGTTGACGTATATAATTTACCCAGTGTGGAGGTTGACATATATAATTTACCCAGTGTGGAGGTTGACGTATATAATTTACCCAGTGTGGAGGTTGATGTATATAATTTACCCAGTGTGGAGGTTGATGTATATCATTTACCCAGTGTGGAGGATGACATATATAATTTACCCAGTGTGGAGGTTGACGTATATAATTTACCCAGTGTGGAGGTTGACGGATATAATTTACCCAGTGTGGAGGTTGACGTATATAATTTATCCAGTGTGGAGGTTGACGTATATAATTTACCCAGTGTAGAGGTTGATGCATATAATTTACCCAGTGTTGAGGTTGACATATATAATTTACCCAGTGTGGAGGTTGAAATATATAACTTACCCAGTGTGGAGGTTGACGTATATAATTTACACAGTGTGGAGGTTGACGTATATAATTTACCCAGTGTGGAGGTTGATGTATATCATTTACCCAGTTTTGAGGTTGACGTATATAATTTACCCAGTGTGGAGGTTGACATATATAATTTACACAGTGTGGAGGTTGACGGAAATAATTTACCCAGTGTGGAGGTTGATGTATATCATTTACCCAGTGTGGAGGTTGATGTATATAATTTACCCAGTGTGGAGGTTGACGTATATAATTTACCCAGTGTGGAGTATGATGTATATAATTTACCCAGTGTGGAGGTTGACGTATATAATTTACCCAGTGTGGAGGTTGATGTATATAATTTACCCAGCGTGGAGGTTGACATATATAATTTACCCAGTGTGGAGGTTGATGTATATAATTTACCCAGTGTGGAGGTTGACGTATATAATTTACCCAGTGTGGAGGTTGATGTATATCATTTACCCAGTGTGGAGGTTGATGCATATCATTTACCCAGTGTAGAGTGTGGAGGTTGACGTATATAATTTACCCAGTGTAGAGTGTGGTTGACGTATATAATTTACCCAGTGTGGAGGTTGACATATATAATTTACCCAGTGTGGAGGTTGACGTATATAATTTACCCAGTGTGGAGGTTGATGTATATAATTTACCCAGTGTGGAGGTTGAAATATATAATTTACCCAGTGTGGAGGTTGACGTATATAATTTACCCAGTGTGAAGGTTGATGTATATCATTTACCCAGTGTGGAGGTTGATGTATATAATTTACCAAGTGTAGAGGTTGACGTATATAATTTACCCAGTGTGGAGGATGACATATATAATTTACCCAGTGTGGAGGTTGACGTATATAATTTACCCAGTGTGGAGGTTGACGGATATAATTTACCCAGTGTGGAGGTTGACGTATATAATTTACCCAGTGTGGAGGTTGACGTATATAATTTACACAGTGAGGAGGTTGATGTATACAATTTTCCAAATGTGGAGGATGATGCATATCATTTACCCAGTGTGGAGGTTGACGTATATAATTTACCCAGTGTAGAGTGTGGTTGATCCATATCATTTACCCAGTGTGGAGGTTGACGTATATAATTTACCCAGTGTAGAGTGTGGTTGACGTAAATAATTTACCCAGTGTGGAGGTTGATGTATATCATTTACCCAGTGTGGAGGTTGATGTATATAATTTACCAAGTGTGGAGGTTGACGTATATAATTTACCCAGTGTAGATGATGACATATATAATTTACCCAGTGTGGAGGTTGACGTATATAATTTACACAGTGTGGAGGTTGACGAATATAATTTACCCAGTGTGGAGGTTGACGTATATAATTTACCCAGTGTGGAGGTTGACGTATATAATTTACCCGGTGTGGAGGTTGATGTATATAATTTACCCAGTGTGGAGGTTGACGTATATCATTTACCCAGTGTAGAGTGTGGAGGTTGACGTATATAATTTACCCAGTGTAGAGTGTGGTTGACGTATATAATTTACCCAGTGTGGAGGTTGACGTATATAATTTACCCAGTGTGGAGGTTGACATATATAATTTACCCAGTGTGGAGGTTGACGTATATCATTTACCCAGTGTGGAGGTTGATGTATATAATTTACCCAGTGTGGAGGTTGACGTATATAATTTACCCAGTGTGAAGGCTGATGTATATAATTTACCCAGTGTGGAGGTTGACGTATATAATTTAAACAGTGAGGAGGTTGATGTATATAATTTATCCAGTGAGGAGTTTGATGCATATAATTTTCCCAGTGAGGAGGTTGACGTATATAATTTACCCAGTGTAGAGTGTGGTTGACCTATATAATTTACCCAGTGTGGAGGTTGATGTATATAATTTACCCAGTGTGAAGGCTGATGTATATAATTTACCCAGTGTGGAGGTTGACGTATATAATTTACACAGTGAGGAGGTTGATGTATATACTTTTCCCAGTGTGAAGGCTGATGTATATAATTTACCCAGTGTGGAGCTTGACGTATATAATTTACACAGTGAGGAGGTTGATGTATATAATTTACCCAGTGTGGAGGTTGATGCATATCATTTACCCAGTGTGGAGGTTGACATATATAATTTACCCAGTGTAGAGTGTGGTTGACCTATATAATTTACCCAGTGTGGAGGTTGATGTATATAATTTACCCAGTGTGGAGGTTGACGTATATAATTTACACAGTGTGGAGGTTGACGAATATAATTTACCCAGTGTGGAGGTTGACGTATATAATTTACCCAGTGTGGAGGTTGACGTATATAATTTACCCGGTGTGGAGGTTGATGTATATAATTTACCCAGTGTGGAGGTTGACGTATATCATTTACCCAGTGTAGAGTGTGGAGGTTGACGTATATAATTTACCCAGTGTAGAGTGTGGTTGACGTATATAATTTACCCAGTGTGGAGGTTGACGTATATAATTTACCCAGTGTGGAGGTTGACATATATAATTTACCCAGTGTGGAGGTTGACGTATATCATTTACCCAGTGTGGAGGTTGATGTATATAATTTACCCAGTGTGGAGGTTGACGTATATAATTTACCCAGTGTGAAGGCTGATGTATATAATTTACCCAGTGTGGAGGTTGACGTATATAATTTAAACAGTGAGGAGGTTGATGTATATAATTTATCCAGTGAGGAGTTTGATGCATATAATTTTCCCAGTGAGGAGGTTGACGTATATAATTTACCCAGTGTAGAGTGTGGTTGACCTATATAATTTACCCAGTGTGGAGGTTGATGTATATAATTTACCCAGTGTGAAGGCTGATGTATATAATTTACCCAGTGTGGAGGTTGACGTATATAATTTACACAGTGAGGAGGTTGATGTATATAATTTTCCCAGTGTGAAGGCTGATGTATATAATTTACCCAGTGTGGAGCTTGACGTATATAATTTACACAGTGAGGAGGTTGATGTATATAATTTACCCAGTGTGGAGGTTGATGCATATCATTTACCCAGTGTGGAGGTTGACATATATAATTTACCCAGTGTAGAGTGTGGTTGACCTATATAATTTACCCAGTGTGGAGGTTGATGTATATAATTTACCCAGTGTGGAGGTTGACGTATATAATTTACCCAGTGTGGAGGTTGATGTATATAATTTACCCCGTGTGGAGGTTGAAATATATAATTTACACAGTGTGGAGGTTGACGTATATAGTTTACCCAGTGTGAAGTTTGATGTATATCATTTACCCAGTGTGGAGGTTGATGTATATAATTTAACACGTGTGGAGATTGACGTATATAATTTACACAGTGTGGAGGATGACATATATAATTTACCCAGTGTGGAGGTTGACGGATATAATTTACCCAGTATGGAGGTTGACGTATATAATTTACACAGTGAGGAGGTTGATGTATATAATTTACCCAGTGTGAAGGCTGATGTATATAATTTACCCAGTGTGGAGGTTGACGTATATAATTTACACAGTGAGGAGGTTGATGTATATAATTTTCCCAGTGTGAAGGATGATGCATATCATTTACCCAGTGTGGAGGTTGACGTATATAATTTACCCAGTGTAGAGTGTGGTTGATCCATATCATTTACCCAGTGTGGAGGTTGACGTATATAATTTACCCAGTGTAGAGTGTGGTTGACGTATATAATTTACCCAGTGTGGACGTTGACATATATAATTTACACAGTGTGGAGGTTGATGTATATAATTTACCCAGTGTGAAGGCTGATGGATATCATTTACCCAGTGTGGAGGTTGACGTATAAAATTTACCCAGTGTGGAGGTTGACGTATATAATTTACCCAGTGTGGAGGTTGACGTATATAATTTACACAGTGTGGAGGTTGACGTATATAATTTACCCAGTGTGGAGGTTGACATATATAATTTACACAGTGTGGAGGTTGACGAAAATAATTTACCCAGTGTGGAGATTGATGTATATCATTTACCCAGTGTGGATGTTGATGTATATAATTTACCCAGTGTGGAGGTTGACGTATATAATTTACCCAGTGTGGAGTATCATGTATATAATTTACCCAGTGTGGAGGTTGACGTATATAATTTACCCAGTGTGGAGGTTGATGTATATAATTTACCCAGCGTGGAGGTTGACATATATAATTTACACAGTGTGGAGGTTGATGTATATAATTTACCCAGTGTGGAGGTTGACATATATAATTTACCCAGTGTGGAGGATGATGTATATCATTTACCCAGTGTGGAGGTTGATGCATATCATTTACCCAGTGTAGAGTGTGGAGGTTGACGTATATAATTTACCCAGTGTAGAGTGTGGTTGACGTATATAATTTACCCAGTGTGGAGGTTGACATATATAATTTACCCAGTGTGGAGGTTGACGTATATAATTTACCCAGTGTGGAGGTTGATGTATATAATTTACCCAGTGTGGAGGTTGAAATATATAATTTACACAGTGTGGAGGTTGACGTATATAATTTACCCAGTGTGAAGTTTGATGTATATCATTTACCCAGTGTGGAGGTTGATGTATATAATTTACCAAGTGTGGAGGTTGACGTATATAATTTACACAGTGTGGAGGATGACATATATAATTTACCCAGTGTGGAGGTTGACGTATATAATTTACCCAGTGTGGAGGTTGACGGATATAATTTACCCAGTGTGGAGGTTGACGTATATAATTTACACAGTGAGGAGGTTGATGTATATAATTTACCCAGTGTGAAGGCTGATGTATATAATTTACCCAGTGTGGAGGTTGACGTATATAATTTACACAGTGAGGAGGTTGATGTATATAATTTACCCAGTGTGGAGGTTGAAGCATATCATTTACCCAGTGTGGAGAATGACGTATATAATTTACCCAGTGTAGAGTGTGGTTGACCTATATAATTTACCCAGTGTGGAGGTTGATGTATATAATTTACCCAGTGTGAAGGCTGATGTATATAATTTACCCAGTGTGGAGGTTGACGTATATAATTTACACAGTGAGGAGGTTGATGTATATAATTTTCCCAGTGTGAAGGCTGATGGATATCATTTACCCAGTGTGAAGGTTGATGTATATCATTTACCCAGTGTGGAGGTTGATGTATATAATTTACCAAGTGTGGAGGTTGACGTATATAATTTACACAGTGTGGAGGATGACATATATAATTTACCCAGTGTCGAGGTTGACGTATATAATTTACCCAGTGTGGAGGTTGACGGATATAATTTACCCAGTGTGGAGGTTGACGTATATAATTTACACAGTGAGGAGGTTGATGTATATAATTTACCCAGTGTGAAGGCTGATGTATATAAGTTACCCAGTGTGGAGGTTGACGTATATAATTTACACAGTGAGGAGGTTGATGTATATAATTTACCCAGTGTGGAGGTTGAAGCATATCATTTACCCAGTGTGGAGAATGACGTATATAATTTACCCAGTGTAGAGTGTGGTTGACCTTTATAATTTGGAGGTTGATGTATATAATTTACCTCAGTGTGGAGGTTGATGTATATAATTTACCCAGTGTGAAGGCTGACGTATATAATTTACCCAGTGTGGAGGTTGACGTATATAATTTACCCAGTGTAGAGTGTGGTTGACGTATATAATTTACCCAGTGTGGAGGTTGACATATATAATTTACACAGTGAGGAGGTTGATGTATATAATTTTCCCAGTGTGAAGGATGATGCATATGATTTACCCAGTGTGGAGGTTGACGTATACAATTTAACCAGTGTAGAGTGTGGTTGATCCATATCATTTACCCAGTGTGGAGGTTGACGTATATAATTTACGCAGTGTAGAGTGTGGTTGACGTATATAATTTACCCAGTGTGGAGGTTGACATATATAATTTACACAGTGTGGAGGTTGATGTATATAATTTACCCAGTGTGAAGGCTGATGCATATCATTTACCCAGTGTGGATGTTTACGTATATAATTTACCCAGTGTGGAGGTTGAAATATATAATTTACCCAGTGTGGAGGTTGACGTATATAATTTACACAGTGTGGAGGTTGACGTATATAATTTACCCAGTGTGGAGGTTGATGTATATCATTTACCCAGTTTTGAGGTTGACGTATATAATTTACCCAGTGTGGAGGTTGACATATATAATTTACACAGTGTGGAGGTTGACGGAAATAATTTACCCAGTGTGGAGGTTGATGTATATCATTTACCCAGTGTGGAGGTTGATGTATATAATTTACCCAGTGTGGAGGTTGACGTATAAAATTTACCCAGTGTGGAGTATGATGTATATAATTTACCCAGTGTGGAGGTTGATGTATATAATTTACCCAGCGTGGAGGTTGACATATATAATTTACCCAGTGTGGAGGTTGATGTATATAATTTACCCAGTGTGGAGGTTGCAGTATATAATTTACCCAGTGTGGAGGTTGATGTATATCATTTACCCAGTGTGGAGGTTGATGCATATCATTTACCCAGTGTAGAGTGTGGAGGTTGACGTATATAATTTACCCAGTGTAGAGTGTGGTTGACGTATATAATTTACCCAGTGTGGAGGTTGACATATATAATTTACCCAGTGTGGAGGTTGACGTATATAATTTACCCAGTGTGGAGGTTGATGTATATAATTTACCCAGTGTGGAGGTTGAAATATATAATTTACCCAGTAGGGAGGTTGACGTATATAATTTACCCAGTGTGAAGGTTGATGTATATCATTTACCCAGTGTGGAGGTTGATGTATATAATTTACCAAGTGTAGAGGTTGACGTATATAATTTACCCAGTGTGGAGGATGACATATATAATTTACCCAGTGTGGAGGTTGACGTATATAATTTACCCAGTGTGGAGGTTGACGGATATAATTTACCCAGTGTGGAGGTTGACGTATATAATTTATCCAGTGTGGAGGTTGATATATATAATTTACCCAGTGTGGAGTATGATGTATATAATTTACCCAGTGTGGAGGTTGACGTATATAATTTACCCAGTGTAGAGGTTGATGCATATAATTTACCCAGTGTTGAGGTTGACATATATAATTTACCCAGTGTGGAGGTTGAAATATATAATTTACCCAGTGTGGAGGTTGACGTATATAATTTACACAGTGTGGAGGTTGACGTATATAATTTACCCAGTGTGGAGGTTGATGTATATCATTTACCCAGTTTTGAGGTTGACGTATATAATTTACCCAGTGTGGAGGTTGACATATATAATTTACACAGTGTGGAGGTTGACGGAAATAATTTACCCAGTGTGGAGGTTGATGTATATCATTTACCCAGTGTGGAGGTTGATGTATATAATTTACCCAGTGTGGAGGTTGACGTATATAATTTACCCAGTGTGGAGTATGATGTATATAATTTACCCAGTGTGGAGGTTGACGTATATAATTTACCCAGTGTGGAGGTTGATGTATATAATTTACCCAGCGTGGAGGTTGACATATATAATTTACCCAGTGTGGAGGTTGATGTATATAATTTACCCAGTGTGGAGGTTGACGTATATAATTTACCCAGTGTGGAGGTTGATGTATATCATTTACCCAGTGTGGAGGTTGATGCATATCATTTACCCAGTGTAGAGTGTGGAGGTTGACGTATATAATTTACCCAGTGTAGAGTGTGGTTGACGTTTATAATTTACCCAGTGTGGAGGTTGACATATATAATTTACCCAGTGTGGAGGTTGACGTATATAATTTACCCAGTGTGGAGGTTGATGTATATAATTTACCCAGTGTGGAGGTTGAAATATATAATTTACCCAGTGTGGAGGTTGACGTATATAATTTACCCAGTGTGAAGGTTGATGTATATCATTTACCCAGTGTGGAGGTTGATGTATATAATTTACCAAGTGTAGAGGTTGACGTATATAATTTACCCAGTGTGGAGGATGACATATATAATTTACCCAGTGTGGAGGTTGACGTATATAATTTACCCAGTGTGGAGGTTGACGGATATAATTTACCCAGTGTGGAGGTTGACGTATATAATTTATCCAGTGTGGAGGTTGACATATATAATTTACCCAGTGTGGAGTATGATGTATATAATTAACCCAGTGTGGAGGTTGACGTATATAATTTACCCAGTGTAGAGGTTGATGCATATAATTTACCCAGTGTTGAGGTTGACATATATAATTTACCCAGTGTAGAGTATGGTTGACCTATATAATTTAACCAGTGTGAAGGCTGATGTATATAATTTACCCAGTGTGGAGGTTGACGTATATAATTTACACAGTGAGGAGGTTGATGTATATAATTTACCCAGTGTGAAGGCTGATGTATATAATTTACCAAGTGTGGAGGTTGACGTATATAATTTACACAGTGAGGAGGTTGATGTATATAATTTACCCAGTGTGGAGGTTGATGCATATCATTTACCCAGTGTGGAGGTTGACGTATATAATTTACCCAGTGTAGAGTGTGGTTGACCTATATAATTTACCCAGTGTGGAGGTTGATGTATATAATTTACCCAGTGTGAAGGCTGACGTATATAATTTACCCAGTGTGGAGGTTGACGTATATAATTTACCCAGTGTAGAGTGTGGTTGACGTATATAATTTACCCTGTGTGGAGGTTGACATATATAATTTACACAGTGTGGAGGTTGCCGAAAATAATTTACCCAGTGTGGAGGTTGATCTATATCATTTACCCAGTGTGGAGGTTGATGTATATAATTTACCCAGTGTGGAGGTTGACGTATATAATTTACCCAGTGTGGAGTATGATGTATATAATTTACCCAGTGTGGAGGTTCACGTATATATTTTACCCAGTGTGGAGGTTGATGTATATAATTTACCCAGCGTGGAGGTTGACATATATAATTTACCCAGTGTGGAGGTTGATGTATATAATTTACCCAGTGTGGAGGTTGACGTATATAATTTACCCAGTGTGGAGGTTGATGTATATCATTTACCCAGTGTGGAGGTTGATGCATATCATTTACCCAGTGTAGAGTGTGGAGGTTGACGTATATAATTTACCCAGTGTAGAGTGTGGTTGACGTATATAATTTACCCAGTGTGGAGGTTGACATATATAATTTACCCAGTGTGGAGGTTGACGTATATAATTTACCCAGTGTGGAGGTTGATGTATATAATTTTCCCAGTGTGGAGGTTGAAATATATAATTTACACAGTGTGGAGGTTGACGTATATAATTTACCCAGTGTGAAGGTTGATGTATATCATTTACCCAGTGTGGAGGTTGATGTATATAATTTACCAAGTGTGGAGGTTGACGTATATAATTTACACAGTGTGGAGGATGACATATATAATTTACCCAGTGTCGAGGTTGACGTATATAATTTACCCAGTGTGGAGGTTGACGGATATAATTTACCCAGTGTGGAGGTTGACGTATATAATTTACACAGTGAGGAGGTTGATGTATATAATTTACCCAGTGTGAAGGCTGATGTATATAATTTACCCAGTGTTGAGGTTGACGTATATAATTTACCCAGTGTGGAGGTTGACATATATAATTTACACAGTGTGGAGGTTGACGGAAATAATTTACCCAGTGTGGAGGTTGATGTATATCATTTACCCAGTGTGGAGGTTGATGTATATAATTTACCCAGTGTGGAGGTTGACGTATAAAATTTACCCAGTGTGGAGTATGATGTATATAATTTACCCAGTGTGGAGGTTGATGTATATAATTTACCCAGCGTGGAGGTTGACATATATAATTTACCCAGTGTGGAGGTTGATGTATATAATTTACCCAGTGTGGAGGTTGCAGTATATAATTTACCCAGTGTGGAGGTTGATGTATATCATTTACCCAGTGTGGAGGTTGATGCATATCATTTACCCAGTGTAGAGTGTGGAGGTTGACGTATATAATTTACCCAGTGTAGAGTGTGGTTGACGTATATAATTTACCCAGTGTGGAGGTTGACATATATAATTTACCCAGTGTGGAGGTTGACGTATATAATTTACCCAGTGTGGAGGTTGATGTATATAATTTACCCAGTGTGGAGGTTGAAATATATAATTTACCCAGTAGGGAGGTTGACGTATATAATTTACCCAGTGTGAAGGTTGATGTATATCATTTACCCAGTGTGGAGGTTGATGTATATAATTTACCAAGTGTAGAGGTTGACGTATATAATTTACCCAGTGTGGAGGATGACATATATAATTTACCCAGTGTGGAGGTTGACGTATATAATTTACCCAGTGTGGAGGTTGACGGATATAATTTACCCAGTGTGGAGGTTGACGTATATAATTTATCCAGTGTGGAGGTTGATATATATAATTTACCCAGTGTGGAGTATGATGTATATAATTTACCCAGTGTGGAGGTTGACGTATATAATTTACCCAGTGTAGAGGTTGATGCATATAATTTACCCAGTGTTGAGGTTGACATATATAATTTACCCAGTGTGGAGGTTGAAATATATAATTTACCCAGTGTGGAGGTTGACGTATATAATTTACACAGTGTGGAGGTTGACGTATATAATTTACCCAGTGTGGAGGTTGATGTATATCATTTACCCAGTTTTGAGGTTGACGTATATAATTTACCCAGTGTGGAGGTTGACATATATAATTTACACAGTGTGGAGGTTGACGGAAATAATTTACCCAGTGTGGAGGTTGATGTATATCATTTACCCAGTGTGGAGGTTGATGTATATAATTTACCCAGTGTGGAGGTTGACGTATATAATTTACCCAGTGTGGAGTATGATGTATATAATTTACCCAGTGTGGAGGTTGACGTATATAATTTACCCAGTGTGGAGGTTGATGTATATAATTTACCCAGCGTGGAGGTTGACATATATAATTTACCCAGTGTGGAGGTTGATGTATATAATTTACCCAGTGTGGAGGTTGACGTATATAATTTACCCAGTGTGGAGGTTGATGTATATCATTTACCCAGTGTGGAGGTTGATGCCTATCATTTACCCAGTGTAGAGTGTGGAGGTTGACGTATATAATTTACCCAGTGTAGAGTGTGGTTGACGTTTATAATTTACCCAGTGTGGAGGTTGACATATATAATTTACCCAGTGTGGAGGTTGACGTATATAATTTACCCAGTGTGGAGGTTGATGTATATAATTTACCCAGTGTGGAGGTTGAAATATATAATTTACCCAGTGTGGAGGTTGACGTATATAATTTACCCAGTGTGAAGGTTGATGTATATCATTTACCCAGTGTGGAGGTTGATGTATATAATTTACCAAGTGTAGAGGTTGACGTATATAATTTACCCAGTGTGGAGGATGACATATATAATTTACCCAGTGTGGAGGTTGACGTATATAATTTACCCAGTGTGGAGGTTGACGGATATAATTTACCCAGTGTGGAGGTTGACGTATATAATTTATCCAGTGTGGAGGTTGACATATATAATTTACCCAGTGTGGAGTATGATGTATATAATTAACCCAGTGTGGAGGTTGACGTATATAATTTACCCAGTGTAGAGGTTGATGCATATAATTTACCCAGTGTTGAGGTTGACATATATAATTTACCCAGTGTAGAGTATGGTTGACCTATATAATTTAACCAGTGTGAAGGCTGATGTATATAATTTACCCAGTGTGGAGGTTGACGTATATAATTTACACAGTGAGGAGGTTGATGTATATAATTTACCCAGTGTGAAGGCTGATGTATATAATTTACCAAGTGTGGAGGTTGACGTATATAATTTACACAGTGAGGAGGTTGATGTATATAATTTACCCAGTGTGGAGGTTGATGCATATCATTTACCCAGTGTGGAGGTTGACGTATATAATTTACCCAGTGTAGAGTGTGGTTGACCTATATAATTTACCCAGTGTGGAGGTTGATGTATATAATTTACCCAGTGTGAAGGCTGACGTATATAATTTACCCAGTGTGGAGGTTGACGTATATAATTTACCCAGTGTAGAGTGTGGTTGACGTATATAATTTACCCTGTGTGGAGGTTGACATATATAATTTACACAGTGTGGAGGTTGCCGAAAATAATTTACCCAGTGTGGAGGTTGATCTATATCATTTACCCAGTGTGGAGGTTGATGTATATAATTTACCCAGTGTGGAGGTTGACGTATATAATTTACCCAGTGTGGAGTATGATGTATATAATTTACCCAGTGTGGAGGTTCACGTATATATTTTACCCAGTGTGGAGGTTGATGTATATAATTTACCCAGCGTGGAGGTTGACATATATAATTTACCCAGTGTGGAGGTTGATGTATATAATTTACCCAGTGTGGAGGTTGACGTATATAATTTACCCAGTGTGGAGGTTGATGTATATCATTTACCCAGTGTGGAGGTTGATGCATATCATTTACCCAGTGTAGAGTGTGGAGGTTGACGTATATAATTTACCCAGTGTAGAGTGTGGTTGACGTATATAATTTACCCAGTGTGGAGGTTGACATATATAATTTACCCAGTGTGGAGGTTGACGTATATAATTTACCCAGTGTGGAGGTTGATGTATATAATTTTCCCAGTGTGGAGGTTGAAATATATAATTTACACAGTGTGGAGGTTGACGTATATAATTTACCCAGTGTGAAGGTTGATGTATATCATTTACCCAGTGTGGAGGTTGATGTATATAATTTACCAAGTGTGGAGGTTGACGTATATAATTTACACAGTGTGGAGGATGACATATATAATTTACCCAGTGTCGAGGTTGACGTATATAATTTACCCAGTGTGGAGGTTGACGGATATAATTTACCCAGTGTGGAGGTTGACGTATATAATTTACACAGTGAGGAGGTTGATGTATATAATTTACCCAGTGTGAAGGCTGATGTATATAATTTACCCAGTGTTGAGGTTGACGTATATAATTTACACAGTGAGGAGGTTGATGTATATAATTTACCCAGTGTAGAGTGTGGTTGACCTTTATAATTTACCCAGTGTGGAGGTTGATGTATATAATTTACCCAGTGTGGAGGTTGATGTATATAATTTACCCAGTGTGAAGGCTGACGTATATAATTTACCCAGTGTGGAGGTTGACGTATATAATTTACCCAGTGTAGAGTGTGGTTGACGTATATAATTTACCCAGTGTGGAGGTTGACATATATAATTTACACAGTGAGGAGGTTGATGTATATAATTTTCCCAGTGTGAAGGATGATGCATATCATTTACCCAGTGTGGAGGTTGACGTATATAATTTACCCAGTGTAGAGTGTGGTTGATCCATATCATTTACCCAGTGTGGAGGTTGACGTATATAATTTACCCAGTGTAGAGTGTGGTTGACGTATATAATTTACCCAGTGTGGAGGTTGACATAAATTTTTTACACAGTGTGGAGGTTGATGTATATAATTTACCCAGTGTGAAGGCTGATGCATATCATTTACCCAGTGTGGAGGTTGACGTATATAATTTACCCAGTGTGGAGGTTGACGTATATAATTTACCCAGTGTGGAGGTTGATGTATATCATTTACCCAGCCTTTGTAGGTTGATGCATATCATTTACCCAGTGTAGAGTGTGGAGGTTGACGTATATAATTTACCCAGTGTAGAGTGTGGTTGACGTATATAATTTACCCAGTGTGGAGGTTGACATATATAATTTACCCAGTGTGGAGGTTGACGTATATAATTTACCCAGTGTGGAGGTTGATGTATATAATTTACCCAGTGTGGAGGTTGAAATATGTAATTTACACAGTGTGGAGGTTGACGTATATAATTTACCCAGTGTGAAGGTTGATGTATATCATTTACCCAGTGTGGAGGTTGATGTATATAATTTACCAAGTGTGGAGATTGACGTATATAATTTACCCAGTGTGGAGGATGACATATATAATTTACCCAGTGTGGAGGTTGACGTATATAATTTACCCAGTGTGGAGGTTGACGGATATAATTTACCCAGTGTGGAGGTTGACGTATATAATTTACCCAGTGTGGAGGTTGACATATATAATTTACCCAGTGTGGAATATGATGTATATAATTTACCCAGTGTGGAGGTTGATGTATATAATTTACCCAGCGTGGAGGTTGACATATATAATTTACACAGTGTGGAGGTTGATGTATATAATTTACCCAGTGTGGAGGTTGACATATATAATTTACCCAGTGTGGAGGATGATGTATATCATTTACCCAGTGTGGAGGTTGATGCATATCATTTACCCAGTGTAGAGTGTGGAGGTTGACGTATATAATTTACCCAGTGTAGAGTGTGGTTGACGTATATAATTTACCCAGTGTGGAGGTTGACATATATAATTTACCCAGTGTGGAGGTTGACGTATATAATTTACCCAGTGTGGAGGTTGATGTATATAATTTACCCAGTGTGGAGGTTGAAATATATAATTTACACAGTGTGGAGGTTGACGTATATAATTTACCCAGTGTGAAGTTTGATGTATATCATTTACCCAGTGTGGAGGTTGATGTATATAATTTACCAAGTGTGGAGGTTGACGTATATAATTTACACAGTGTGGAGGATGACATATATAATTTACCCAGTGTGGAGGTTGACGTATATAATTTACCCAGTGTGGAGGTTGACGGATATAATTTACCCAGTGTGGAGGTTGACGTATATAATTTACACAGTGAGGAGGTTGATGTATATAATTTACCCAGTGTGAAGGCTGATGTACATAATTTACCCAGTGTGGAGGTTGACGTATATTATTTACACAGTGAGGAGGTTGATGTATATAATTTACCCAGTGTGGAGGTTGAAGCATATCATTTACCCAGTGTGGAGAATGACGTATATAATTTACCCAGTGTAGAGTGTGGTTGACCTATATAATTTACCCAGTGTGGAGGTTGATGTATATAATTTACCCAGTGTGAAGGCTGATGTATATAATTTACCCAGTGTGGAGGTTGACGTATATAATTTACACAGTGAGGAGGTTGATGTATATAATTTTCCCAGTGTGAAGGCTGATGGATATCATTTACCCAGTGTGAAGGTTGATGTATATCATTTACCCAGTGTGGAGGTTGATGTATATAATTTACCAAGTGTGGAGGTTGACGTATATAATTTACACAGTGTGGAGGATGACATATATAATTTACCCAGTGTCGAGGTTGACGTATATAATTTACCCAGTGTGGAGGTTGACGGATATAATTTACCCAGTGTGGAGGTTGACGTATATAATTTACCCAGTGTGGAGGTTGACGGATATAATTTACCCAGTGTGGAGGTTGACGTATATAATTTACACAGTGAGGAGGTTGATGTATATAATTTACCCAGTGTGAAGGCTGATGTACATAATTTACCCAGTGTGGAGGTTGACGTATATAATTTACCCAGTGTGGAGGTTGACATATATAATTTACCCAGTGTGGAGGTTGACGTATATAATTTACCCAGTGTGGAGGTTGATGTATATAATTTACCCAGTGTGGAGGTTGATGTATATCATTTACCCAGTGTGAAGGCTGATGTATATAATTTACCCAGTGTGGAGGTTGACGGATATAATTTACCCAGTGTGGAGGTTGACGTATATAATTTACCCAGTGTGGAGGTTGACATATATAATTTATCCAGTGTGGAGGTTGACGTATATAATTTACCCAGTGTGGAGGTTGATGTATATAATTTACCCAGTGTGGAGGTGGACGTATATAATTTACACAGTGAGGAGGTTGATGTATATAATTTTCCCAGTGTGAAGGCTGATGGATATCATTTACCCAGTGTGAAGGTTGATGTATATCATTTACCCAGTGTGGAGGTTGATGTATATAATTTACCAAGTGTGGAGGTTGACGTATATAATTTACACAGTGTGGAGGATGACATATATAATTTACCCAGTGTCGAGGTTGACGTATATAATTTACCCAGTGTGGAGGTTGACGGATATAATTTACCCAGTGTGGAGGTTGACGTATATAATTTACACAGTGAGGAGGTTGATGTATATAATTTACCCAGTGTGAAGGCTGATGTATATAAGTTACCCAGTGTGGAGGTTGACGTATATAATTTACACAGTGAGGAGGTTGATGTATATAATTTACCCAGTGTGGAGGTTGAAGCATATCATTTACCCAGTGTGGAGAATGACGTATATAATTTACCCAGTGTAGAGTGTGGTTGACCTTTATAATTTGGAGGTTGATGTATATAATTTACCTCAGTGTGGAGGTTGATGTATATAATTTACCCAGTGTGAAGGCTGACGTATATAATTTACCCAGTGTGGAGGTTGACGTATATAATTTACCCAGTGTAGAGTGTGGTTGACGTATATAATTTACCCAGTGTGGAGGTTGACATATATAATTTACACAGTGAGGAGGTTGATGTATATAATTTTCCCAGTGTGAAGGATGATGCATATGATTTACCCAGTGTGGAGGTTGACGTATACAATTTACCCAGTGTAGAGTGTGGTTGATCCATATCATTTACCCAGTGTGGAGGTTGACGTATGTAATTTACGCAGTGTAGAGTGTGGTTGACGTATATAATTTACCCAGTGTGGAGGTTGACATATATAATTTACACAGTGTGGAGGTTGATGTATATAATTTACCCAGTGTGAAGGCTGATGCATATCATTTACCCAGTGTGGATGTTTACGTATATAATTTACCCAGTGTGGAGGTTGAAATATATAATTTACCCAGTGTGGAGGTTGACGTATATAATTTACACAGTGTGGAGGTTGACGTATATAATTTACCCAGTGTGGAGGTTGATGTATATCATTTACCCAGTTTTGAGGTTGACGTATATAATTTACCCAGTGTGGAGGTTGACATATATAATTTACACAGTGTGGAGGTTGACGGAAATAATTTACCCAGTGTGGAGGTTGATGTATATCATTTACCCAGTGTGGAGGTTGATGTATATAATTTACACAGTGTGGAGGTTGACGTATATAATTTACCCAGTGTGAAGGTTGATGTATATAATTTACCCAGTGTGGAGGTTGACGTATATAATTTACCAAGTGTGGAGGTTGACGTATATAATTTACCCAGTGTGGATGATGACATATATAATTTACCCAGTGTGGAGGTTGACGTATATAATTTACACAGTGTGGAGGTTGACGTATATAATTTACCCAGTGTGAAGGTTGACGTATATAATTTACCCAGTGTGGAGGTTGACATATATAATTTACCCAGTGTGGAGGTTGACGTATATAATTTACCCAGTGTGGAGGTTGATGTATATAATTTACCCAGTGTGGAGGTTGATGTATATCATTTACCCAGTGTGAAGGCTGATGTATATAATTTACCCAGTGTGGAGGTTGACGGATATAATTTACCCAGTGTGGAGGTTGACGTATATAATTTACCCAGTGTGGAGGTTGACATATATAATTTATCCAGTGTGGAGGTTGACGTATATAATTTACCCAGTGTGGAGGTTGATGTATATAATTTACCCAGTGTGGAGGATGACATATATAATTTACCCAGTGTGGAGGTTGACGTATATAATTTACCCAGTGTGGAGATTGACGGATATAATTTACCCAGTGTGGAGGTTGACGTATATAATTTATCCAGTGTGGAGGTTGACATATATAATTTACCCAGTGTGGAGTATGATGTATATAATTTACCCAGTGTGGAGGTTGACGTATATAATTTACCCAGTGTAGAGGTTGATGCATATAATTTACCCAGTGTTGAGGTTGACATATATAATTTACCCAGTGTGGAGGTTGAAATATATAATTTACCCAGTGTGGAGGTTGACGTATATAATTTACACAGTGTGGAGGTTGACGTATATAATTTACCCAGTGTGGAGGTTGATGTATATCATTTACCCAGTTTTGAGGTTGACGTATATAATTTACCCAGTGTGGAGGTTGACATATATAATTTACACAGTGTGGAGGTTGACGGAAATAATTTACCCAGTGTGGAGGTTGATGTATATCATTTACCCAGTGTGGAGGTTGATGTATATAATTTACCCAGTGTGGAGGTTGACGTATATAATTTACCCAGTGTGGAGTATGATGTATATAATTTACCCAGTGTGGAGGTTGACGTATATAATTTACCCAGTGTGGAGGTTGATGTATATAATTTACCCAGCGTGGAGGTTGACATATATAATTTACCCAGTGTGGAGGTTGATGTATATAATTTACCCAGTGTGGAGGTTGACGTATATAATTTACCCAGTGTGGAGGTTGATGTATATCATTTACCCAGTGTGGAGGTTGATGCATATCATTTACCCAGTGTAGAGTGTGGAGGTTGACGTATATAATTTACCCAGTGTAGAGTGTGGTTGACGTATATAATTTACCCAGTGTGGAGGTTGACATATATAATTTACCCAGTGTGGAGGTTGACGTATATAATTTACCCAGTGTGGAGGTTGATGTATATAATTTACCCAGTGTGGAGGTTGAAATATATAATTTACCCAGTGTGGAGGTTGACGTATATAATTTACCCAGTGTGAAGGTTGATGTATATCATTTACCCAGTGTGGAGGTTGATGTATATAATTTACCAAGTGTAGAGGTTGACGTATATAATTTACCCAGTGTGGAGGATGACATATATAATTTACCCAGTGTGGAGGTTGACGTATATAATTTACCCAGTGTGGAGGTTGACGGATATAATTTACCCAGTGTGGAGGTTGACGTATATAATTTATCCAGTGTGGAGGTTGACATATATAATTTACCCAGTGTGGAGTATGATGTATATAATTTACCCAGTGTGGAGGTTGACGTATATAATTTACCCAGTGTAGAGGTTGATGCATATAATTTACCCAGTGTTGAGGTTGACATATATAATTTACCCAGTGTAGAGTATGGTTGACCTATATAATTTACCCAGTGTGAAGGCTGATGTATATAATTTACCCAGTGTGGAGGTTGACGTATATAATTTACACAGTGAGGAGGTTGATGTATATAATTTACCCAGTGTGAAGGCTGATGTATATAATTTACCAAGTGTGGAGGTTGACGTATATAATTTACACAGTGAGGAGGTTGATGTATATAATTTACCCAGTGTAGAGTGTGGTTGACCTATATAATTTACCCAGTGTGGAGGTTGATGTATATAATTTACCCAGTGTGAAGGCTGACGTATATAATTTACCCAGTGTGGAGGTTGACGTATATAATTTACCCAGTGTAGAGTGTGGTTGACGTATATAATTTACCCTGTGTGGAGGTTGACATATATAATTTACACAGTGTGGAGGTTGCCGAAAATAATTTACCCAGTGTGGAGGTTGATCTATATCATTTACCCAGTGTGGAGGTTGATGTATATAATTTACCCAGTGTGGAGGTTGACGTATATAATTTACCCAGTGTGGAGTATGATGTATATAATTTACCCAGTGTGGAGGTTGACGTATATATTTTACCCAGTGTGGAGGTTGATGTATATAATTTACCCAGCGTGGAGGTTGACATATATAATTTACCCAGTGTGGAGGTTGATGTATATAATTTACCCAGTGTGGAGGTTGACGTATATAATTTACCCAGTGTGGAGGTTGATGTATATCATTTACCCAGTGTGGAGGTTGATGCATATCATTTACCCAGTGTAGAGTGTGGAGGTTGACGTATATAATTTACCCAGTGTAGAGTGTGGTTGACGTATATAATTTACCCAGTGTGGAGGTTGACATATATAATTTACCCAGTGTGGAGGTTGACGTATATAATTTACCCAGTGTGGAGGTTGATGTATATAATTTTCCCAGTGTGGAGGTTGAAATATATAATTTACACAGTGTGGAGGTTGACGTATATAATTTACCCAGTGTGAAGGTTGATGTATATCATTTACCCAGTGTGGAGGTTGATGTATATAATTTACCAAGTGTGGAGGTTGACGTATATAATTTACACAGTGTGGAGGATGACATATATAATTTACCCAGTGTGGAGGTTGACGGATATAATTTACCCAGTGTGGAGGTTGACGTATATAATTTACACAGTGTGGAGGTTGACGTATATAATTTACCCAGTGTGGAGGTTGATGTATATCATTTACCCAGTGTGGAGGTTGACGTATATAATTTACACAGTGAGGAGGTTGATGTATATAATTTACCCAGTGTAGAGGTTGATGCATATAATTTACCCAGTGTGGAGGTTGACGTATATAATTTACCCAGTGTAGAGTATGGTTGACCTATATAATTTACCCAGTGTGGAGGTTGATGTATATAATTTACCGAGTGTGAAGGCTGATGTATATAATTTACCCAGTGTGGAGGTTGACGTATATAATTTACACAGTGAGGAGGTTGATGTATATAATTTACCCAGTGTGAAGGCTGATGTATATAATTTACCAAGTGTGGAGGTTGACGTATATAATTTACACAGTGAGGAGGTTGACGTATATAATTTACACAGTGAGGAGGTTGATGTATATAATTTACCCAGTGTGGAGGTTGATGCATATCATTTACCCAGTGTGGAGGTTGACGTATATAATTTACCCAGTGTAGAGTGTGGTTGACCTATATAATTTACCCAGTGTGGAGGTTGATGTATATAATTTACCCAGTGTGAAGGCTGATGTATATAATTTACCCAGTGTGGAGGTTGACGTATATAATTTACACAGTGAGGAGGTTGATGTATACAATTTTCCAAATGTGGAGGATGATGCATATCATTTACCCAGTGTGGAGGTTGACGTATATAATTTACCCAGTGTAGAGTGTGGTTGATCCATATCATTTACCCAGTGTGGAGGTTGACGTATATAATTTACCCAGTGTAGAGTGTGGTTGACGTAAATAATTTACCCAGTGTGGAGGTTGATGTATATCATTTACCCAGTGTGGAGGTTGATGTATATAATTTACCAAGTGTGGAGGTTGACGTATATAATTTACCCAGTGTAGATGATGACATATATAATTTACCCAGTGTGGAGGTTGACGTATATAATTTACACAGTGTGGAGGTTGACGTATATAATTTACCCAGTGTGGAGGTTGACGTATATAATTTACCCAGTGTGGAGGTTGACGTATATAATTTACCCGGTGTGGAGGTTGATGTATATAATTTACCCAGTGTGGAAGTTGACGTATATCATTTACCCAGTGTAGAGTGTGGAGGTTGACGTATATAATTTACCCAGTGTAGAGTGTGGTTGACGTATATAATTTACCCAGTGTGGAGGTTGACGTATATAATTTACCCAGTGTGGAGGTTGACATATATAATTTACCCAGTGTGGAGGTTGACGTATATCATTTACCCAGTGTGGAGGTTGATGTATATAATTTATCCAGTGAGGAGTTTGATGCATATAATTTTCCCAGTGAGGAGGTTGACGTATATAATTTACCCAGTGTAGAGTGTGGTTGACCTATATAATTTACCCAGTGTGGAGGTTGATGTATATAATTTACCCAGTGTGAAGGCTGATGTATATAATTTACCCAGTGTGGAGGTTGACGTATATAATTTACACAGTGAGGAGGTTGATGTATATAATTTTCCCAGTGTGAAGGCTGATGTATATAATTTACCCAGTGTGGAGGTTGACGTATATAATTTACACAGTGAGGAGGTTGATGTATATAATTTACCCAGTGTGGAGGTTGATGCATATCATTTACCCAGTGTGGAGGTTGACATATATAATTTACCCAGTGTAGAGTGTGGTTGACCTATATAATTTACCCAGTGTGGAGGTTGATGTATATAATTTACCCAGTGTGAAGGCTGATGTATATAATTTACCCAGTGTGGAGGTTGACGTATATAATTTACCCAGTGTGGAGGTAGACGTATATAATTTACCCAGTGTGGAGGTTGACATATATAATTTACACAGTGTGGAGGTTGACGTATATAATTTACCCAGTGTGAAGGTTGATGTATATCATTTACCCAGTGTGGAGGTTGACGTATATAATTTACCAAGTGTGGAGGTTGACGTATATAATTTACCCAGTGTGGATGATGACATATATAATTTACCCAGTGTGGAGGTTGACGTATATAATTTACACAGTGTGGAGGTTGACGTATATAATTTACCCAGTGTGAAGGTTGACGTATATAATTTACCCAGTGTGGAGGTTGACATATATAATTTACCCAGTGTGGAGGTTGACGTATATAATTTACCCAGTGTGGAGGTTGATGTATATAATTTACCCAGTGTGGAGGTTGATGTATATCATTTACCCAGTGTGAAGGCTGATGTATATAATTTACCCAGTGTGGAGGTTGACGGATATAATTTACCCAGTGTGGAGGTTGACGTATATAATTTACCCAGTGTGGAGGTTGACATATATAATTTATCCAGTGTGGAGGTTGACGTATATAATTTACCCAGTGTGGAGGTTGATGTATATAATTTACCCAGTGTGGAGGATGACATATATAATTTACCCAGTGTGGAGGTTGACGTATATAATTTACCCAGTGTGGAGGTTGACGGATATAATTTACCCAGTGTGGAGGTTGATGTATATAATTTACCCAGTGTGGAGGATGACATATATAATTTACCCAGTGTGGAGGTTGACGTATATAATTTACCCAGTGTGGAGGTTGACGGATATAATTTACCCAGTGTGGAGGTTGACGTATATAATTTACCCAGTGTGGAGGTTGACATATATAATTTACCCAGTGTGGAGTATGATGTATATAATTTACCCAGTGTGGAGGTTGACGTATATAATTTACCCAGTGTAGAGGTTGATGCATATAATTTACCCAGTGTTGAGGTTGACATATATAATTTACCCAGTGTAGAGTATGGTTGACCTATATCATTTACCCAGTGTGAAGGCTGATGTATATAATTTACCCATTGTGAAGGTTGATGTATATCATTTACCCAGTGTGGAGGTTGATGTATATAATTTACCAAGTGTGGAGGTTGACGTATATAATTTACCCAGTGTGGAGGATGACATATATAATTTACCCAGTGTGGAGGTTGACGTATATAATTTCGCCAGTGTGGAGGTTGACGGATATAATTTACCCAGTGTGGAGGTTGACGTATATAATTTACCCAGTGTGGAGGTTGACATATATAATTTACCCAGTGTGGAGGTTGACGTATATAATTTACCCAGTGTGGAGGTTGACATATATAATTTACCCAGTGTGGAGGTTGACGTATATCATTTACCCAGTGTGGAGGTTGATGTATATAATTTACCCAGTGTGGAGGTTGACATATATAATTTACCCAGTGTGGAGGTTGACGTATATAATTTACCCAGTGTGAAGGCTGATGTATATAATTTACCCAGTGTGGAGGTTGACGTATATAATTTAAACAGTGAGGAGGTTGATGTATATAATTTATCCAGTGAGGAGTTTGATGCATATAATTTTCCCAGTGAGGAGGTTGACGTATATAATTTACCCAGTGTAGAGTGTGGTTGACCTATATAATTTACCCAGTGTGGAGGTTGATGTATATAATTTACCCAGTGTGAAGGCTGATGTATATAATTTACCCAGTGTGGAGGTTGACGTATATAATTTACACAGTGAGGAGGTTGACGGATATAATTTTCCCAGTGTGAAGGCTGACGTATATAATTTACCCAGTGTGGAGGTTGACATATATAATTTACCCAGTGTGGAGTATGATGTATATAATTTACCCAGTGTGGAGGTTGACGTATATAATTTACCCAGTGTAGAGGTTGATGCATATAATTTACCCAGTGTTGAGGTTGACATATATAATTTACCCAGTGTAGAGTATGGTTGACCTATATCATTTACCCAGTGTGAAGGCTGATGTATATAATTTACCCATTGTGAAGGTTGATGTATATCATTTACCCAGTGTGGAGGTTGATGTATATAATTTACCAAGTGTGGAGGTTGACGTATATAATTTACCCAGTGTGGAGGATGACATATATAATTTACCCAGTGTGGAGGTTGACGTATATAATTTCGCCAGTGTGGAGGTTGACGGATATAATTTACCCAGTGTGGAGGTTGACGTATATAATTTACCCAGTGTGGAGGTTGACATATATAATTTACCCAGTGTGGAGGTTGACGTATATAATTTACCCAGTGTGGAGGTTGACATATATAATTTACCCAGTGTGGAGGTTGACGTATATCATTTACCCAGTGTGGAGGTTGATGTATATAATTTACCCAGTGTGGAGGTTGACATATATAATTTACCCAGTGTGGAGGTTGACGTATATAATTTACCCAGTGTGAAGGCTGATGTATATAATTTACCCAGTGTGGAGGTTGACGTATATAATTTAAACAGTGAGGAGGTTGATGTATATAATTTATCCAGTGAGGAGTTTGATGCATATAATTTTCCCAGTGAGGAGGTTGACGTATATAATTTACCCAGTGTAGAGTGTGGTTGACCTATATAATTTACCCAGTGTGGAGGTTGATGTATATAATTTACCCAGTGTGAAGGCTGATGTATATAATTTACCCAGTGTGGAGGTTGACGTATATAATTTACACAGTGAGGAGGTTGATGTATATAATTTTCCCAGTGTGAAGGCTGATGTATATAATTTACCCAGTGTGGAGGTTGACGTATATAATTTACACAGTGAGGAGGTTGATGTATATAATTTACCCAGTGTGGAGGTTGATGCATATCATTTACCCAGTGTGGAGGTTGACATATATAATTTACCCAGTGTAGAGTGTGGTTGACCTATATAATTTACCCAGTGTGGAGGTTGATGTATATAATTTACCCAGTGTGAAGGCTGATGTATATAATTTACCCAGTGTGGAGGTTGACGTATATAATTTACCCAGTGTGGAGGTAGACGTATATAATTTACCCAGTGTGGAGGTTGACATATATAATTTACACAGTGTGGAGGTTGACGTATATAATTTACCCAGTGTGAAGGTTGATGTATATCATTTACCCAGTGTGGAGGTTGACGTATATAATTTACCAAGTGTGGAGGTTGACGTATATAATTTACCCAGTGTGGATGATGACATATATAATTTACCCAGTGTGGAGGTTGATGTATATAATTTACCCAGTGTGGAGGTTGACATATATAATTTACCCAGTGTGGAGGTTGACGTATATAATTTACCCAGTGTGAAGGCTGATGTATATAATTTACCCAGTGTGGAGGTTGACGTATATAATTTACCCAGTGTGGAGGTTGACGTATATAATTTACCCAGTGTGGAGTATGATGTATATAATTTACCCAGTGTGGAGGTTGACGTATATAATTTACCCAGTGTGGAGATGGATGCATATAATTTACCCAGTGTTGAGGTTGACATATATAATTTACCCAGTGTAGAGTATGGTTGACCTATATCATTTACCCAGTGTGAAGGCTGATGTATATAATTTACCCATTGTGAAGGTTGATGTATATCATTTACCCAGTGTGGAGGTTGATGTATATAATTTACCAAGTGTGGAGGTTGACGTATATAATTTACCCAGTGTGGAGGATGACATATATAATTTACCCAGTGTGGAGGTTGACGTATATAATTTCGCCAGTGTGGAGGTTGACGGATATAATTTACCCAGTGTGGAGGTTGACGTATATAATTTACCCAGTGTGGAGGTTGACATATATAATTTACCCAGTGTGGAGGTTGACGTATATAATTTACCCAGTGTGGAGGTTGACATATATAATTTACCCAGTGTGGAGGTTGACGTATATCATTTACCCAGTGTGGAGGTTGATGTATATAATTTACCCAGTGTGGAGGTTGACATATATAATTTACCCAGTGTGGAGGTTGACGTATATAATTTACCCAGTGTGAAGGCTGATGTATATAATTTACCCAGTGTGGAGGTTGACGTATATAATTTAAACAGTGAGGAGGTTGATGTATATAATTTATCCAGTGAGGAGTTTGATGCATATAATTTTCCCAGTGAGGAGGTTGACGTATATAATTTACCCAGTGTAGAGTGTGGTTGACCTATATAATTTACCCAGTGTGGAGGTTGATGTATATAATTTACCCAGTGTGAAGGCTGATGTATATAATTTACCCAGTGTGGAGGTTGACGTATATAATTTACACAGTGAGGAGGTTGATGTATATAATTTTCCCAGTGTGAAGGCTGATGTATATAATTTACCCAGTGTGGAGGTTGACGTATATAATTTACACAGTGAGGAGGTTGATGTATATAATTTACCCAGTGTGGAGGTTGATGCATATCATTTACCCAGTGTGGAGGTTGACATATATAATTTACCCAGTGTAGAGTGTGGTTGACCTATATAATTTACCCAGTGTGGAGGTTGATGTATATAATTTACCCAGTGTGAAGGCTGATGTATATAATTTACCCAGTGTGGAGGTTGACGTATATAATTTACCCAGTGTGGAGGTAGACGTATATAATTTACCCAGTGTGGAGGTTGACATATATAATTTACACAGTGTGGAGGTTGACGTATATAATTTACCCAGTGTGAAGGTTGATGTATATCATTTACCCAGTGTGGAGGTTGACGTATATAATTTACCAAGTGTGGAGGTTGACGTATATAATTTACCCAGTGTGGATGATGACATATATAATTTACCCAGTGTGGAGGTTGACGTATATAATTTACACAGTGTGGAGGTTGACGTATATAATTTACCCAGTGTGAAGGTTGACGTATATAATTTACCCAGTGTGGAGGTTGACATATATAATTTACCCAGTGTGGAGGTTGACGTATATAATTTACCCAGTGTGGAGGTTGATGTATATAATTTACCCAGTGTGGAGGTTGATGTATATCATTTACCCAGTGTGAAGGCTGATGTATATAATTTACCCAGTGTGGAGGTTGACGGATATAATTTACCCAGTGTGGAGGTTGACGTATATAATTTACCCAGTGTGGAGGTTGACATATATAATTTATCCAGTGTGGAGGTTGACGTATATAATTTACCCAGTGTGGAGGTTGATGTATATAATTTACCCAGTGTGGAGGATGACATATATAATTTACCCAGTGTGGAGGTTGACGTATATAATTTACCCAGTGTGGAGGTTGACGGATATAATTTACCCAGTGTGGAGGTTGATGTATATAATTTACCCAGTGTGGAGGATGACATATATAATTTACCCAGTGTGGAGGTTGACGTATATAATTTACCCAGTGTGGAGGTTGACGGATATAATTTACCCAGTGTGGAGGTTGACGTATATAATTTACCCAGTGTGGAGGTTGACATATATAATTTACCCAGTGTGGAGTATGATGTATATAATTTACCCAGTGTTGAGGTTGACGTATATAATTTACCCAGTGTAGAGGTTGATGCATATAATTTACCCAGTGTTGAGGTTGACATATATAATTTACCCAGTGTAGAGTATGGTTGACCTATATCATTTACCCAGTGTGAAGGCTGATGTATATAATTTACCCATTGTGAAGGTTGATGTATATCATTTACCCAGTGTGGAGGTTGATGTATATAATTTACCAAGTGTGGAGGTTGACGTATATAATTTACCCAGTGTTGAGGTTGACGTATATAATTTACACAGTGAGGAGGTTGATGTATATAATTTACCCAGTGTGGAGGTTGAAGCATATCATTTACCCAGTGTGGAGAATGACGTATATAATTTACCCAGTGTAGAGTGTGGTTGACCTTTATAATTTACCCAGTGTGGAGGTTGATGTATATAATTTACCCAGTGTGGAGGTTGATGTATATAATTTACCCAGTGTGAAGGCTGACGTATATAATTTACCCAGTGTGGAGGTTGACGTATATAATTTACCCAGTGTAGAGTGTGGTTGACGTATATAATTTACCCAGTGTGGAGGTTGACATATATAATTTACACAGTGAGGAGGTTGATGTATATAATTTTCCCAGTGTGAAGGATGATGCATATCATTTACCCAGTGTGGAGGTTGACGTATATAATTTACCCAGTGTAGAGTGTGGTTGATCCATATCATTTACCCAGTGTGGAGGTTGACGTATATAATTTACCCAGTGTAGAGTGTGGTTGACGTATATAATTTACCCAGTGTGGAGGTTGACATACATTTTTTACACAGTGTGGAGGTTGATGTATATAATTTACCCAGTGTGAAGGCTGATGCATAACATTTACCCAGTGTGGAGGTTGACGTATATAATTTACCCAGTGTGGAGGTTGACGTATATAATTTACCCAGTGTGGAGGTTGATGTATATCATTTACCCAGTGTGGAGGTTGATGCATATCATTTACCCAGTGTAGAGTGTGGAGGTTGACGTATATAATTTACCCAGTGTGGAGGTTGACATATATAATTTACCCAGTGTGGAGGTTGACGTATATAATTTACCCAGTGTGGAGGTTGATGTATATAATTTACCCAGTGTGGAGGTTGAAATATGTAATTTACACAGTGTGGAGGTTGACGTATATAATTTACCCAGTGTGAAGGTTGATGTATATCATTTACCCAGTGTGGAGGTTGATGTATATAATTTACCAAGTGTGGAGATTGACGTATATAATTTACCCAGTGTGGAGGTTGATGTATATCATTTACCCAGTGTGGAGGTTGATGCATATCATTTACCCAGTGTAGAGTGTGGAGGTTGACGTATATAATTTACCCAGTGTAGAGTGTGGTTGACGTATATAATTTACCCAGTGTGGAGGTTGACATATATAATTTACCCAGTGTGGAGGTTGACGTATATAATTTACCCAGTGTGGAGGTTGATGTATATAATTTACCCAGTGTGGAGGTTGAAATATGTAATTTACACAGTGTGGAGGTTGACGTATATAATTTACCCAGTGTGAAGGCTGATGTATATAATTTACCCAGTGTGGAGGTTGACGTATATAATTTACACAGTGTGGAGGTTGACGTATATAATTTACCCAGTGTGAAGGTTGACGTATATAATTTACCCAGTGTGGAGGTTGACATATATAATTTACCCAGTGTGGAGGTTGACGTATATAATTTACCCAGTGTGGAGGTTGATGTATATAATTTACCCAGTGTGGAGGTTGATGTATATCATTTACCCAGTGTGAAGGCTGATGTATATAATTTACCCAGTGTGGAGGTTGACGGATATAATTTACCCAGTGTGGAGGTTGACGTATATAATTTACCCAGTGTGGAGGTTGACATATATAATTTATCCAGTGTGGAGGTTGACGTATATAATTTACCCAGTGTGGAGGTTGATGTATATAATTTACCCAGTGTGGAGGATGACATATATAATTTACCCAGTGTGGAGGTTGACGTATATAATTTACCCAGTGTGGAGGTTGACGGATATAATTTACCCAGTGTGGAGGTTGATGTATATAATTTACCCAGTGTGGAGGATGACATATATAATTTACCCAGTGTGGAGGTTGACGTATATAATTTACCCAGTGTGGAGGTTGACGGATATAATTTACCCAGTGTGGAGGTTGACGTATATAATTTACCCAGTGTGGAGGTTGACATATATAATTTACCCAGTGTGGAGTATGATGTATATAATTTACCCAGTGTTGAGGTTGACGTATATAATTTACCCAGTGTAGAGGTTGATGCATATAATTTACCCAGTGTTGAGGTTGACATATATAATTTACCCAGTGTAGAGTATGGTTGACCTATATCATTTACCCAGTGTGAAGGCTGATGTATATAATTTACCCATTGTGAAGGTTGATGTATATCATTTACCCAGTGTGGAGGTTGATGTATATAATTTACCAAGTGTGGAGGTTGACGTATATAATTTACCCAGTGTTGAGGTTGACGTATATAATTTACACAGTGAGGAGGTTGATGTATATAATTTACCCAGTGTGGAGGTTGAAGCATATCATTTACCCAGTGTGGAGAATGACGTATATAATTTACCCAGTGTAGAGTGTGGTTGACCTTTATAATTTACCCAGTGTGGAGGTTGATGTATATAATTTACCCAGTGTGGAGGTTGATGTATATAATTTACCCAGTGTGAAGGCTGACGTATATAATTTACCCAGTGTGGAGGTTGACGTATATAATTTACCCAGTGTAGAGTGTGGTTGACGTATATAATTTACCCAGTGTGGAGGTTGACATATATAATTTACACAGTGAGGAGGTTGATGTATATAATTTTCCCAGTGTGAAGGATGATGCATATCATTTACCCAGTGTGGAGGTTGACGTATATAATTTACCCAGTGTAGAGTGTGGTTGATCCATATCATTTACCCAGTGTGGAGGTTGACGTATATAATTTACCCAGTGTAGAGTGTGGTTGACGTATATAATTTACCCAGTGTGGAGGTTGACATACATTTTTTACACAGTGTGGAGGTTGATGTATATAATTTACCCAGTGTGAAGGCTGATGCATAACATTTACCCAGTGTGGAGGTTGACGTATATAATTTACCCAGTGTGGAGGTTGACGTATATAATTTACCCAGTGTGGAGGTTGATGTATATCATTTACCCAGTGTGGAGGTTGATGCATATCATTTACCCAGTGTAGAGTGTGGAGGTTGACGTATATAATTTACCCAGTGTGGAGGTTGACATATATAATTTACCCAGTGTGGAGGTTGACGTATATAATTTACCCAGTGTGGAGGTTGATGTATATAATTTACCCAGTGTGGAGGTTGAAATATGTAATTTACACAGTGTGGAGGTTGACGTATATAATTTACCCAGTGTGAAGGTTGATGTATATCATTTACCCAGTGTGGAGGTTGATGTATATAATTTACCAAGTGTGGAGATTGACGTATATAATTTACCCAGTGTGGAGGTTGATGTATATCATTTACCCAGTGTGGAGGTTGATGCATATCATTTACCCAGTGTAGAGTGTGGAGGTTGACGTATATAATTTACCCAGTGTAGAGTGTGGTTGACGTATATAATTTACCCAGTGTGGAGGTTGACATATATAATTTACCCAGTGTGGAGGTTGACGTATATAATTTACCCAGTGTGGAGGTTGATGTATATAATTTACCCAGTGTGGAGGTTGAAATATGTAATTTACACAGTGTGGAGGTTGACGTATATAATTTACCCAGTGTGAAGGCTGATGTATATAATTTACCCAGTGTGGAGGTTGACGGATATAATTTACCCAGTGTGGAGGTTGACGTATATAATTTACCCAGTGTGGAGGTTGACATATATAATTTATCCAGTGTGGAGGTTGACGTATATAATTTACCCAGTGTGGAGGTTGATGTATATAATTTACCCAGTGTGGAGGATGACATATATAATTTACCCAGTGTGGAGGTTGACGTATATAATTTACCCAGTGTGGAGGTTGACGGATATAATTTACCCAGTGTGGAGGTTGATGTATATAATTTACCCAGTGTGGAGGATGACATATATAATTTACCCAGTGTGGAGGTTGACGTATATAATTTACCCAGTGTGGAGGTTGACGGATATAATTTACCCAGTGTGGAGGTTGACGTATATAATTTACCCAGTGTGGAGGTTGACATATATAATTTACCCAGTGTGGAGTATGATGTATATAATTTACCCAGTGTGGAGGTTGACGTATATAATTTACCCAGTGTAGAGGTTGATGCATATAATTTACCCAGTGTTGAGGTTGACATATATAATTTACCCAGTGTAGAGTATGGTTGACCTATATCATTTACCCAGTGTGAAGGCTGATGTATATAATTTACCCATTGTGAAGGTTGATGTATATCATTTACCCAGTGTGGAGGTTGATGTATATAATTTACCAAGTGTGGAGGTTGACGTATATAATTTACCCAGTGTGGAGGATGACATATATAATTTACCCAGTGTGGAGGTTGACGTATATAATTTCGCCAGTGTGGAGGTTGACGGATATAATTTACCCAGTGTGGAGGTTGACGTATATAATTTACCCAGTGTGGAGGTTGACATATATAATTTACCCAGTGTGGAGGTTGACGTATATAATTTACCCAGTGTGGAGGTTGACATATATAATTTACCCAGTGTGGAGGTTGACGTATATCATTTACCCAGTGTGGAGGTTGATGTATATAATTTACCCAGTGTGGAGGTTGACATATATAATTTACCCAGTGTGGAGGTTGACGTATATAATTTACCCAGTGTGAAGGCTGATGTATATAATTTACCCAGTGTGGAGGTTGACGTATATAATTTAAACAGTGAGGAGGTTGATGTATATAATTTATCCAGTGAGGAGTTTGATGCATATAATTTTCCCAGTGAGGAGGTTGACGTATATAATTTACCCAGTGTAGAGTGTGGTTGACCTATATAATTTACCCAGTGTGGAGGTTGATGTATATAATTTACCCAGTGTGAAGGCTGATGTATATAATTTACCCAGTGTGGAGGTTGACGTATATAATTTACACAGTGAGGAGGTTGATGTATATAATTTTCCCAGTGTGAAGGCTGATGTATATAATTTACCCAGTGTGGAGGTTGACGTATATAATTTACACAGTGAGGAGGTTGATGTATATAATTTACCCAGTGTGGAGGTTGATGCATATCATTTACCCAGTGTGGAGGTTGACATATATAATTTACCCAGTGTAGAGTGTGGTTGACCTATATAATTTACCCAGTGTGGAGGTTGATGTATATAATTTACCCAGTGTGAAGGCTGATGTATATAATTTACCCAGTGTGGAGGTTGACGTATATAATTTACCCAGTGTGGAGGTAGACGTATATCATTTACCCAGTGTGGAGGTTGACATATATAATTTACACAGTGTGGAGGTTGACGTATATAATTTACCCAGTGTGAAGGTTGATGTATATCATTTACCCAGTGTGGAGGTTGACGTATATAATTTACCAAGTGTGGAGGTTGACGTATATAATTTACCCAGTGTGGATGATGACATATATAATTTACCCAGTGTGGAGGTTGACGTATATAATTTACACAGTGTGGAGGTTGACGTATATAATTTACCCAGTGTGAAGGTTGACGTATATAATTTACCCAGTGTGGAGGTTGACATATATAATTTACCCAGTGTGGAGGTTGACGTATATAATTTACCCAGTGTGGAGGTTGATGTATATAATTTACCCAGTGTGGAGGTTGATGTTTATCATTTACCCAGTGTGAAGGCTGATGTATATAATTTACCCAGTGTGGAGGTTGACGGATATAATTTACCCAGTGTGGAGGTTGACGTATATAATTTACCCAGTGTGGAGGTTGACATATATAATTTATCCAGTGTGGAGGTTGACGTATATAATTTACCCAGTGTGGAGGTTGATGTATATAATTTACCCAGTGTGGAGGATGACATATATAATTTACCCAGTGTGGAGGTTGACGTATATAATTTACCCAGTGTGGAGGTTGACGGATATAATTTACCCAGTGTGGAGGTTGATGTATATAATTTACCCAGTGTGGAGGATGACATATATAATTTACCCAGTGTGGAGGTTGACGTATATAATTTACCCAGTGTGGAGGTTGACGGATATAATTTACCCAGTGTGGAGGTTGACGTATATAATTTACCCAGTGTGGAGGTTGACATATATAATTTACCCAGTGTGGAGTATGATGTATATAATTTACCCAGTGTTGAGGTTGACGTATATAATTTACCCAGTGTAGAGGTTGATGCATATAATTTACCCAGTGTTGAGGTTGACATATATAATTTACCCAGTGTAGAGTATGGTTGACCTATATCATTTACCCAGTGTGAAGGCTGATGTATATAATTTACCCATTGTGAAGGTTGATGTATATCATTTACCCAGTGTGGAGGTTGATGTATATAATTTACCAAGTGTGGAGGTTGACGTATATAATTTACCCAGTGTTGAGGTTGACGTATATAATTTACACAGTGAGGAGGTTGATGTATATAATTTACCCAGTGTGGAGGTTGAAGCATATCATTTACCCAGTGTGGAGAATGACGTATATAATTTACCCAGTGTAGAGTGTGGTTGACCTTTATAATTTACCCAGTGTGGAGGTTGATGTATATAATTTACCCAGTGTGGAGGTTGATGTATATAATTTACCCAGTGTGAAGGCTGACGTATATAATTTACCCAGTGTGGAGGTTGACGTATATAATTTACCCAGTGTAGAGTGTGGTTGACGTATATAATTTACCCAGTGTGGAGGTTGACATATATAATTTACACAGTGAGGAGGTTGATGTATATAATTTTCCCAGTGTGAAGGATGATGCATATCATTTACCCAGTGTGGAGGTTGACGTATATAATTTACCCAGTGTAGAGTGTGGTTGATCCATATCATTTACCCAGTGTGGAGGTTGACGTATATAATTTACCCAGTGTAGAGTGTGGTTGACGTATATAATTTACCCAGTGTGGAGGTTGACATACATTTTTTACACAGTGTGGAGGTTGATGTATATAATTTACCCAGTGTGAAGGCTGATGCATAACATTTACCCAGTGTGGAGGTTGACGTATATAATTTACCCAGTGTGGAGGTTGACGTATATAATTTACCCAGTGTGGAGGTTGATGTATATCATTTACCCAGTGTGGAGGTTGATGCATATCATTTACCCAGTGTAGAGTGTGGAGGTTGACGTATATAATTTACCCAGTGTGGAGGTTGACATATATAATTTACCCAGTGTGGAGGTTGACGTATATAATTTACCCAGTGTGGAGGTTGATGTATATAATTTACCCAGTGTGGAGGTTGAAATATGTAATTTACACAGTGTGGAGGTTGACGTATATAATTTACCCAGTGTGAAGGTTGATGTATATCATTTACCCAGTGTGGAGGTTGATGTATATAATTTACCAAGTGTGGAGATTGACGTATATAATTTACCCAGTGTGGAGGTTGATGTATATCATTTACCCAGTGTGGAGGTTGATGCATATCATTTACCCAGTGTAGAGTGTGGAGGTTGACGTATATAATTTACCCAGTGTAGAGTGTGGTTGACGTATATAATTTACCCAGTGTGGAGGTTGACATATATAATTTACCCAGTGTGGAGGTTGACGTATATAATTTACCCAGTGTGGAGGTTGATGTATATAATTTACCCAGTGTGGAGGTTGAAATATGTAATTTACACAGTGTGGAGGTTGACGTATATAATTTACCCAGTGTGAAGGTTGATGTATATAATTTACCCAGTGTGGAGGTTGATGTATATAATTTACCAAGTGTGGAGATTGACGTATATAATTTACCCAGTGTGGAGGATGACATATATAATTTACCCAGTGTGGAGGTTGACGTATATAATTTACCCAGTGTGGAGGTTGACGGATATAATTTACCCAGTGTGGAGGTTGACGTATATAATTTACCCAGTGTGGAGGTTGACATATATAATTTACCCAGTGTGGAATATGATGTATATAATTTACCCAGTGTGGAGGTTGACGTATATAATTTACCCAGTGTAGAGGTTGATGCATATAATTTACCCAGTGTTGAGGTTGACATATATAATTTACCCAGTGTAGAGTATGGTTGACCTATATCATTTACCCAGTGTGAAGGCTGATGTATATAATTTACCCATTGTGAAGGTTGATGTATATCATTTACCCAGTGTGGAGGTTGATGTATAAAATTTACCAAGTGTGGAGGTTGACGTATATAATTTACCCAGTGTGGAGGATGACATATATAATTTACCCAGTGTGGAGGTTGACATATATAATTTACCCAGTGTGGAGGTTGACGTATATAATTTACCCAGTGTGGAGGTTGATGTATATCATTTACCCAGTGTGGAGGTTGACGTATATAATTTACACAGTGAGGAGGTTGATGTATATAATTTACCCAGTGTAGAGGTTGATGCATATAATTTACCCAGTGTGGAGGTTGACGTATATAATTTACCCAGTGTAGAGTATGGTTGACCTATATAATTTACCCAGTGTGGAGGTTGATGTATATAATTTACCCAGTGTGAAGGCTGATGTATATAATTTACCCAGTGTGGAGGTTGACGTATATAATTTACACAGTGAGGAGGTTGATGTATATAATTTACCCAGTGTGAAGGCTGATGTATATAATTTACCAAGTGTGGAGGTTGACGTATATAATTTACACAGTGAGGAGGTTGACGTATATAATTTACACAGTGAGGAGGTTGATGTATATAATTTACCCAGTGTGGAGGTTGATGCATATCATTTACCCAGTGTGGAGGTTGACGTATATAATTTACCCAGTGTAGAGTGTGGTTGACCTATATAATTTACCCAGTGTGGAGGTTGATGTATATAATTTACCCAGTGTGAAGGCTGATGTATATAATTTACCCAGTGTGGAGGTTGACGTATATAATTTACACAGTGAGGAGGTTGATGTATACAATTTTCCAAATGTGGAGGATGATGCATATCATTTACCCAGTGTGGAGGTTGACGTATATAATTTACCCAGTGTAGAGTGTGGTTGATCCATATCATTTACCCAGTGTGGAGGTTGACGTATATAATTTACCCAGTGTAGAGTGTGGTTGACGTAAATAATTTACCCAGTGTGGAGGTTGATGTATATCATTTACCCAGTGTGGAGGTTGATGTATATAATTTACCAAGTGTGGAGGTTGACGTATATAATTTACCCAGTGTAGATGATGACATATATAATTTACCCAGTGTGGAGGTTGACGTATATAATTTACACAGTGTGGAGGTTGACGTATATAATTTACCCAGTGTGGAGGTTGACGTATATAATTTACCCAGTGTGGAGGTTGACGTATATAATTTACCCGGTGTGGAGGTTGATGTATATAATTTACCCAGTGTGGAGGTTGACGTATATCATTTACCCAGTGTAGAGTGTGGAGGTTGACGTATATAATTTACCCAGTGTAGAGTGTGGTTGACGTATATAATTTACCCAGTGTGGAGGTTGACGTATATAATTTACCCAGTGTGGAGGTTGACATATATAATTTACCCAGTGTGGAGGTTGACGTATATCATTTACCCAGTGTGGAGGTTGATGTATATAATTTACCCAGTGTGGAGGTTGACATATATAATTTACCCAGTGTGGAGGTTGACGTATATAATTTACCCAGTGTGAAGGCTGATGTATATAATTTACCCAGTGTGGAGGTTGACGTATATAATTTAAACAGTGAGGAGGTTGATGTATATAATTTATCCAGTGAGGAGTTTGATGCATATAATTTTCCCAGTGACGAGGTTGACGTATATAATTTACCCAGTGTAGAGTGTGGTTGACCTATATAATTTACCCAGTGTGGAGGTTGATGTATATAATTTACCCAGTGTGAAGGCTGATGTATATAATTTACCCAGTGTGGAGGTTGACGTATATAATTTACACAGTGAGGAGGTTGATGTATATAATTTTCCCAGTGTGAAGGCTGATGTATATAATTTACCCAGTGTGGAGGTTGACGTATATAATTTACACAGTGAGGAGGTTGATGTATATAATTTACCCAGTGTGGAGGTTGATGCATATCATTTACCCAGTGTGGAGGTTGACATATATAATTTACCCAGTGTAGAGTGTGGTTGACCTATATAATTTACCCAGTGTGGAGGTTGATGTATATAATTTACCCAGTGTGGAGGTTGACATATATAATTTACACAGTGTGGAGGTTGACGTATATAATTTACCCAGTGTGAAGGTTGATGTATATCATTTACCCAGTGTGGAGGTTGACGTATATAATTTACCAAGTGTGGAGGTTGACGTATATAATTTACCCAGTGTGGATGATGACATATATAATTTACCCAGTGTGGAGGTTGACGTATATAATTTACACAGTGTGGAGGTTGACGTATATAATTTACCCAGTGTGAAGGTTGACGTATATAATTTACCCAGTGTGGAGGTTGACATATATAATTTACCCAGTGTGGAGGTTGACGTATATAATTTACCCAGTGTGGAGGTTGATGTATATAATTTACCCAGTGTGGAGGTTGATGTTTATCATTTACCCAGTGTGGAGGATGACATATATAATTTACCCAGTGTGGAGGTTGACGTATATAATTTACCCAGTGTGGAGGTTGACGGATATAATTTACCCAGTGTGGAGGTTGACGTATATAATTTATCCAGTGTGGAGGTTGACATATATAATTTACCCAGTGTGGAGTATGATGTATATAATTTACCCAGTGTGGAGGTTGACGTATATAATTTACCCAGTGTAGAGGTTGATGCATATAATTTACCCAGTGTTGAGGTTGACATATATAATTTACCCAGTGTGGAGGTTGAAATATATAATTTACCCAGTGTGGAGGTTGACGTATATAATTTACACAGTGTGGAGGTTGACGTATATAATTTACCCAGTGTGGAGGTTGATGTATATCATTTACCCAGTTTTGAGGTTGACGTATATAATTTACCCAGTGTGGAGGTTGACATATATAATTTACACAGTGTGGAGGTTGACGGAAATAATTTACCCAGTGTGGAGGTTGATGTATATCATTTACCCAGTGTGGAGGTTGATGTATATAATTTACCCAGTGTGGAGGTTGACGTATATAATTTACCCAGTGTGGAGTATGATGTATATAATTTACCCAGTGTGGAGGTTGACGTATATAATTTACCCAGTGTGGAGGTTGATGTATATAATTTACCCAGCGTGGAGGTTGACATATATAATTTACCCAGTGTGGAGGTTGATGTATATAATTTACCCAGTGTGGAGGTTGACGTATATAATTTACCCAGTGTGGAGGTTGATGTATATCATTTACCCAGTGTGGAGGTTGATGCATATCATTTACCCAGTGTAGAGTGTGGAGGTTGACGTATATAATTTACCCAGTGTAGAGTGTGGTTGACGTATATAATTTACCCAGTGTGGAGGTTGACATATATAATTTACCCAGTGTGGAGGTTGACGTATATAATTTACCCAGTGTGGAGGTTGATGTATATAATTTACCCAGTGTGGAGGTTGAAATATATAATTTACCCAGTGTGGAGGTTGACGTATATAATTTACCCAGTGTGAAGGTTGATGTATATCATTTACCCAGTGTGGAGGTTGATGTATATAATTTACCAAGTGTAGAGGTTGACGTATATAATTTACCCAGTGTGGAGGATGACATATATAATTTACCCAGTGTGGAGGTTGACGTATATAATTTACCCAGTGTGGAGGTTGACGGATATAATTTACCCAGTGTGGAGGTTGACGTATATAATTTATCCAGTGTGGAGGTTGACATATATAATTTACCCAGTGTGGAGTATGATGTATATAATTTACCCAGTGTGGAGGTTGACGTATATAATTTACCCAGTGTAGAGGTTGATGCATATAATTTACCCAGTGTTGAGGTTGACATATATAATTTACCCAGTGTAGAGTATGGTTGACCTATATAATTTACCCAGTGTGAAGGCTGATGTATATAATTTACCCAGTGTGGAGGTTGACGTATATAATTTACACAGTGAGGAGGTTGATGTATATAATTTACCCAGTGTGAAGGCTGATGTATATAATTTACCAAGTGTGGAGGTTGACGTATATAATTTACACAGTGAGGAGGTTGATGTATATAATTTACCCAGTGTAGAGTGTGGTTGACCTATATAATTTACCCAGTGTGGAGGTTGATGTATATAATTTACCCAGTGTGAAGGCTGACGTATATAATTTACCCAGTGTGGAGGTTGACGTATATAATTTACCCAGTGTAGAGTGTGGTTGACGTATATAATTTACCCTGTGTGGAGGTTGACATATATAATTTACACAGTGTGGAGGTTGCCGAAAATAATTTACCCAGTGTGGAGGTTGATCTATATCATTTACCCAGTGTGGAGGTTGATGTATATAATTTACCCAGTGTGGAGGTTGACGTATATAATTTACCCAGTGTGGAGTATGATGTATATAATTTACCCAGTGTGGAGGTTGACGTATATATTTTACCCAGTGTGGAGGTTGATGTATATAATTTACCCAGCGTGGAGGTTGACATATATAATTTACCCAGTGTGGAGGTTGATGTATATCATTTACCCAGTGTGGAGGATGACATATATAATTTACCCAGTGTGGAGGTTGACGTATATAATTTACCCAGTGTGGAGGTTGACGGATATAATTTACCCAGTGTGGAGGTTGACGTATATAATTTATCCAGTGTGGAGGTTGACATATATAATTTACCCAGTGTGGAGTATGATGTATATAATTTACCCAGTGTGGAGGTTGACGTATATAATTTACCCAGTGTCGAGGTTGATGCATATAATTTACCCAGTGTTGAGGTTGACATATATAATTTACCCAGTGTGGAGGTTGAAATATATAATTTACCCAGTGTGGAGGTTGACGTATATAATTTACACAGTGTGGAGGTTGACGTATATAATTTACCCAGTGTGGAGGTTGATGTATATCATTTACCCAGTTTTGAGGTTGACGTATATAATTTACCCAGTGTGGAGGTTGACATATATAATTTACACAGTGTGGAGGTTGACGGAAATAATTTACCCAGTGTGGAGGTTGATGTATATCATTTACCCAGTGTGGAGGTTGATGTATATAATTTACCCAGTGTGGAGGTTGACGTATATAATTTACCCATTGTGGAGTATGATGTATATAATTTACCCAGTGTGGAGGTTGACGTATATAATTTACCCAGTGTGGAGGTTGATGTATATAATTTACCCAGCGTGGAGGTTGACATATATAATTTACCCAGTGTGGAGGTTGATGTATATAATTTACCCAGTGTGGAGGTTGACGTATATAATTTACCCAGTGTGGAGGTTGATGTATATCATTTACCCAGTGTGGAGGTTGATGCATATCATTTACCCAGTGTAGAGTGTGGAGGTTGACGTATATAATTTACCCAGTGTAGAGTGTGGTTGACGTATATAATTTACCCAGTGTGGAGGTTGACATATATAATTTACCCAGTGTGGAGGTTGACGTATATAATTTACCCAGTGTGGAGGTTGATGTATATAATTTACCCAGTGTGGAGGTTGAAATATATAATTTACCCAGTGTGGAGGTTGACGTATATAATTTACCCAGTGTGAAGGTTGATGTATATCATTTACCCAGTGTGGAGGTTGATGTATATAATTTACCAAGTGTAGAGGTTGACGTATATAATTTACCCAGTGTGGAGGATGACATATATAATTTACCCAGTGTGGAGGTTGACGTATATAATTTACCCAGTGTGGAGGTTGACGGATATAATTTACCCAGTGTGGAGGTTGACGTATATAATTTATCCAGTGTGGAGGTTGACATATATAATTTACCCAGTGTGGAGTATGATGTATATAATTTACCCAGTGTGGAGGTTGACGTATATAATTTACCCAGTGTAGAGGTTGATGCATATAATTTACCCAGTGTTGAGGTTGACATATATAATTTACCCAGTGTAGAGTATGGTTGACCTATATAATTTACCCAGTGTGAAGGCTGATGTATATAATTTACCCAGTGTGGAGGTTGACGTATATAATTTACACAGTGAGGAGGTTGATGTATATAATTTACCCAGTGTGAAGGCTGATGTATATAATTTACCAAGTGTGGAGGTTGACGTATATAATTTACACAGTGAGGAGGTTGATGTATATAATTTACCCAGTGTAGAGTGTGGTTGACCTATATAATTTACCCAGTGTGGAGGTTGATGTATATAATTTACCCAGTGTGAAGGCTGACGTATATAATTTACCCAGTGTGGAGGTTGACGTATATAATTTACCCAGTGTAGAGTGTGGTTGACGTATATAATTTACCCTGTGTGGAGGTTGACATATATAATTTACACAGTGTGGAGGTTGCCGAAAATAATTTACCCAGTGTGGAGGTTGATCTATATCATTTACCCAGTGTGGAGGTTGATGTATATAATTTACCCAGTGTGGAGGTTGACGTATATAATTTACCCAGTGTGGAGTATGATGTATATAATTTACCCAGTGTGGAGGTTGACGTATATATTTTACCCAGTGTGGAGGTTGATGTATATAATTTACCCAGCGTGGAGGTTGACATATATAATTTACCCAGTGTGGAGGTTGATGTATATCATTTACCCAGTGTGGAGGATGACATATATAATTTACCCAGTGTGGAGGTTGACGTATATAATTTACCCAGTGTGGAGTTTGACGGATATAATTTACCCAGTGTGGAGGTTGACGTATATAATTTATCCAGTGTGGAGGTTGACATATATAATTTACCCAGTGTGGAGTATGATGTATATAATTTACCCAGTGTGGAGGTTGACGTATATAATTTACCCAGTGTAGAGGTTGATGCATATAATTTACCCAGTGTTGAGGTTGACATATATAATTTACCCAGTGTGGAGGTTGAAATATATAATTTACCCAGTGTGGAGGTTGACGTATATAATTTACACAGTGTGGAGGTTGACGTATATAATTTACCCAGTGTGGAGGTTGATGTATATCATTTACCCAGTTTTGAGGTTGACGTATATAATTTACCCAGTGTGGAGGTTGACATATATAATTTACACAGTGTGGAGGTTGACGGAAATAATTTACCCAGTGTGGAGGTTGATGTATATCATTTACCCAGTGTGGAGGTTGATGTATATAATTTACCCAGTGTGGAGGTTGACGTATATAATTTACCCAGTGTGGAGTATGATGTATATAATTTACCCAGTGTGGAGGTTGACGTATATAATTTACCCAGTGTGGAGGTTGATGTATATAATTTACCCAGCGTGGAGGTTGACATATATAATTTACCCAGTGTGGAGGTTGATGTATATAATTTACCCAGTGTGGAGGTTGACGTATATAATTTACCCAGTGTGGAGGTTGATGTATATCATTTACCCAGTGTGGAGGTTGATGCATATCATTTACCCAGTGTAGAGTGTGGAGGTTGACGTATATAATTTACCCAGTGTAGAGTGTGGTTGACGTATATAATTTACCCAGTGTGGAGGTTGACATATATAATTTACCCAGTGTGGAGGTTGACGTATATAATTTACCCAGTGTGGAGGTTGATGTATATAATTTACCCAGTGTGGAGGTTGAAATATATAATTTACCCAGTGTGGAGGTTGACGTATATAATTTACCCAGTGTGAAGGTTGATGTATATCATTTACCCAGTGTGGAGGTTGATGTATATAATTTACCAAGTGTAGAGGTTGACGTATATAATTTACCCAGTGTGGAGGATGACATATATAATTTACCCAGTGTGGAGGTTGACGTATATAATTTACCCAGTGTGGAGGTTGACGGATATAATTTACCCAGTGTGGAGGTTGACGTATATAATTTATCCAGTGTGGAGGTTGACATATATAATTTACCCAGTGTGGAGTATGATGTATATAATTTACCCAGTGTGGAGGTTGACGTATATAATTTACCCAGTGTAGAGGTTGATGCATATAATTTACCCAGTGTTGAGGTTGACATATATAATTTACCCAGTGTAGAGTATGGTTGACCTATATAATTTACCCAGTGTGAAGGCTGATGTATATAATTTACCCAGTGTGGAGGTTGACGTATATAATTTACCAAGTGAGGAGGTTGATGTATATAATTTACCCAGTGTGAAGGCTGATGTATATAATTTACCAAGTGTGGAGGTTGACGTATATAATTTACACAGTGAGGAGGTTGATGTATATAATTTACCCAGTGTAGAGTGTGGTTGACCTATATAATTTACCCAGTGTGGAGGTTGATGTATATAATTTACCCAGTGTGAAGGCTGACGTATATAATTTACCCAGTGTGGAGGTTGACGTATATAATTTACCCAGTGTAGAGTGTGGTTGACGTATATAATTTACCCTGTGTGGAGGTTGACATATATAATTTACACAGTGTGGAGGTTGCCGAAAATAATTTACCCAGTGTGGAGGTTGATCTATATCATTTACCCAGTGTGGAGGTTGATGTATATAATTTACCCAGTGTGGAGGTTGACGTATATAATTTACCCAGTGTGGAGTATGATGTATATAATTTACCCAGTGTGGAGGTTGACGTATATATTTTACCCAGTGTGGAGGTTGATGTATATAATTTACCCAGCGTGGAGGTTGACATATATAATTTACCCAGTGTGGAGGTTGATGTATATAATTTACCCAGTGTGGAGGTTGACGTATATAATTTACCCAGTGTGGAGGTTGATGTATATCATTTACCCAGTGTGGAGGTTGATGCATATCATTTACCCAGTGTAGAGTGTGGAGGTTGACGTATATAATTTACCCAGTGTAGAGTGTGGTTGACGTATATAATTTACCCAGTGTGGAGGTTGACATATATAATTTACCCAGTGTGGAGGTTGACGTATATAATTTACCCAGTGTGGAGGTTGATGTATATAATTTTCCCAGTGTGGAGGTTGAAATATATAATTTACACAGTGTGGAGGTTGACGTATATAATTTACCCAGTGTGAAGGTTGATGTATATCATTTACCCAGTGTGGAGGTTGATGTATATAATTTACCAAGTGTGGAGGTTGACGTATATAATTTACACAGTGTGGAGGATGACATATATAATTTACCCAGTGTCGAGGTTGACGTATATAATTTACCCAGTGTGGAGGTTGACGGATATAATTTACCCAGTGTGGAGGTTGACGTATATAATTTACACAGTGAGGAGGTTGATGTATATAATTTACCCAGTGTGAAGGCTGATGTATATAATTTACCCAGTGTTGAGGTTGACGTATATAATTTACACAGTGAGGAGGTTGATGTATATAATTTACCCAGTGTGGAGGTTGAAGCATATCATTTACCCAGTGTGGAGAATGACGTATATAATTAACCCAGTGTAGAGTGTGGTTGACGTATTTCATTTACCCAGTGTGGAGGTTGACATATATAATTTACACAGTGAGGAGGTTGATGTATATAATTTTCCCAGTGTGAAGGATGATGCATATCATTTACCCAGTGTGGAGGTTGACGTATATAATTTACCCAGTGTAGAGTGTGGTTGATCCATATCATTTACCCAGTGTGGAGGTTGACGTATATAATTTACCCAGTGTAGAGTGTGGTTGACGTATATAATTTACCCAGTGTGGAGGTTGACATAAATTTTTTACACAGTGTGGAGGTTGATGTATATAATTTACCCAGTGTGAAGGCTGATGCATATCATTTACCCAGTGTGGAGGTTGACGTATATAATTTACCCAGTGTGGAGGTTGACGTATATAATTTACCCAGTGTGGAGGTTGATGTATATCATTTACCCAGTGTGGAGGTTGATGCATATCATTTACCCAGTGTAGAGTGTGGAGGTTGACGTATATAATTTACCCAGTGTAGAGTGTGGTTGACGTATATAATTTACCCAGTGTGGAGGTTGACATATATAATTTACCCAGTGTGGAGGTTGACGTATATAATTTACCCAGTGTGGAGGTTGATGTATATAATTTACCCAGTGTGGAGGTTGAAATATGTAATTTACACAGTGTGGAGGTTGACGTATATAATTTACCCAGTGTGAAGGTTGATGTATATCATTTACCCAGTGTGGAGGTTGATGTATATAATTTACCAAGTGTGGAGATTGACGTATATAATTTACCCAGTGTGGAGGATGACATATATAATTTACCCAGTGTGGAGGTTGACGTATATAATTTACCCAGTGTGGAGGTTGACGGATATAATTTACCCAGTGTGGAGGTTGACGTATATAATTTACCCAGTGTGGAGGTTGACATATATAATTTACCCAGTGTGGAGTATGATGTATATAATTTACCCAGTGTGGAGGTTGACGTATATAATTTACCCAGTGTAGAGGTTGATGCATATAATTTACCCAGTGTTGAGGTTGACATATATAATTTACCCAGTGTAGAGTATGGTTGACCTATATCATTTACCCAGTGTGAAGGCTGATGTATATAATTTACCCATTGTGAAGGTTGATGTATATCATTTACCCAGTGTGGAGGTTGATGTATATAATTTACCAAGTGTGGAGGTTGACGTATATAATTTACCCAGTGTGGAGGATGACATATATAATTTACCCAGTGTGGAGGTTGACGTATATAATTTCGCCAGTGTGGAGGTTGACGGATATAATTTACCCAGTGTGGAGGTTGACGTATATAATTTACCCAGTGTGGAGGTTGACATATATAATTTACCCAGTGTGGAGGTTGACGTATATAATTTACCCAGTGTGGAGGTTGATGTATATCATTTACCCAGTGTGGAGGTTGACGTATATAATTTACACAGTGAGGAGGTTGATGTATATAATTTACCCAGTGTAGAGGTTGATGCATATAATTTACCCAGTGTGGAGGTTGACGTATATAATTTACCCAGTGTAGAGTATGGTTGACCTATATAATTTACCCAGTGTGGAGGTTGATGTATATAATTTACCCAGTGTGAAGGCTGATGTATATAATTTACCCAGTGTGGAGGTTGACGTATATAATTTACACAGTGAGGAGGTTGATGTATACAATTTTCCAAATGTGGAGGATGATGCATATCATTTACCCAGTGTGGAGGTTGACGTATATAATTTACCCAGTGTAGAGTGTGGTTGATCCATATCATTTACCCAGTGTGGAGGTTGACGTATATAATTTACCCAGTGTAGAGTGTGGTTGACGTATATAATTTACCCAGTGTGGAGGTTGACATACATTTTTTACACAGTGTGGAGGTTGATGTATATAATTTACCCAGTGTGAAGGCTGATGCATAACATTTACCCAGTGTGGAGGTTGACGTATATAATTTACCCAGTGTGGAGGTTGACGTATATAATTTACCCAGTGTGGAGGTTGATGTATATCATTTACCCAGTGTGGAGGTTGATGCATATCATTTACCCAGTGTAGAGTGTGGAGGTTGACGTATATAATTTACCCAGTGTGGAGGTTGACATATATAATTTACCCAGTGTGGAGGTTGACGTATATAATTTACCCAGTGTGGAGGTTGATGTATATAATTTACCCAGTGTGGAGGTTGAAATATGTAATTTACACAGTGTGGAGGTTGACGTATATAATTTACCCAGTGTGAAGGTTGATGTATATCATTTACCCAGTGTGGAGGTTGATGTATATAATTTACCAAGTGTGGAGATTGACGTATATAATTTACCCAGTGTGGAGGTTGATGTATATCATTTACCCAGTGTGGAGGTTGATGCATATCATTTACCCAGTGTAGAGTGTGGAGGTTGACGTATATAATTTACCCAGTGTAGAGTGTGGTTGACGTATATAATTTACCCAGTGTGGAGGTTGACATATATAATTTACCCAGTGTGGAGGTTGACGTATATAATTTACCCAGTGTGGAGGTTGATGTATATAATTTACCCAGTGTGGAGGTTGAAATATGTAATTTACACAGTGTGGAGGTTGACGTATATAATTTACCCAGTGTGAAGGTTGATGTATATAATTTACCCAGTGTGGAGGTTGATGTATATAATTTACCAAGTGTGGAGATTGACGTATATAATTTACCCAGTGTGGAGGATGACATATATAATTTACCCAGTGTGGAGGTTGACGTATATAATTTACCCAGTGTGGAGGTTGACGGATATAATTTACCCAGTGTGGAGGTTGACGTATATAATTTACCCAGTGTGGAGGTTGACATATATAATTTACCCAGTGTGGAATATGATGTATATAATTTACCCAGTGTGGAGGTTGACGTATATAATTTACCCAGTGTAGAGGTTGATGCATATAATTTACCCAGTGTTGAGGTTGACATATATAATTTACCCAGTGTAGAGTATGGTTGACCTATATCATTTACCCAGTGTGAAGGCTGATGTATATAATTTACCCATTGTGAAGGTTGATGTATATCATTTACCCAGTGTGGAGGTTGATGTATAAAATTTACCAAGTGTGGAGGTTGACGTATATAATTTACCCAGTGTGGAGGATGACATATATAATTTACCCAGTGTGGAGGTTGACGTATATAATTTACCCAGTGTGGAGGTTGACATATATAATTTATCCAGTGTGGAGGTTGACGTATATAATTTACCCAGTGTGGAGGTTGATGTATATAATTTACCCAGTGTGGAGGATGACATATATAATTTACCCAGTGTGGAGGTTGACGTATATAATTTACCCAGTGTGGAGGTTGACGGATATAATTTACCCAGTGTGGAGGTTGATGTATATAATTTACCCAGTGTGGAGGATGACATATATAATTTACCCAGTGTGGAGGTTGACGTATATAATTTACCCAGTGTGGAGGTTGACGGATATAATTTACCCAGTGTGGAGGTTGACGTATATAATTTACCCAGTGTGGAGGTTGACATATATAATTTACCCAGTGTGGAGTATGATGTATATAATTTACCCAGTGTGGAGGTTGACGTATATAATTTACCCAGTGTAGAGGTTGATGCATATAATTTACCCAGTGTTGAGGTTGACATATATAATTTACCCAGTGTAGAGTATGGTTGACCTATATCATTTACCCAGTGTGAAGGCTGATGTATATAATTTACCCATTGTGAAGGTTGATGTATATCATTTACCCAGTGTGGAGGTTGATGTATATAATTTACCAAGTGTGGAGGTTGACGTATATAATTTACCCAGTGTGGAGGATGACATATATAATTTACCCAGTGTGGAGGTTGACGTATATAATTTCGCCAGTGTGGAGGTTGACGGATATAATTTACCCAGTGTGGAGGTTGATGTATATCATTTACCCAGTGTGGAGGTTGACGTATATAATTTACCCAGTGTGGAGGTTGATGTATATAATTTACCCAGCGTGGAGGTTGACATATATAATTTACCCAGTGTGGAGGTTGATGTATATAATTTACCCAGTGTGGAGGTTGACGTATATAATTTACCCAGTGTGGAGGTTGATGTATATCATTTACCCAGTGTGGAGGTTGATGCATATCATTTACCCAGTGTAGAGTGTGGAGGTTGACGTATATAATTTACCCAGTGTAGAGTGTGGTTGACGTATATAATTTACCCAGTGTGGAGGTTGACATATATAATTTACCCAGTGTGGAGGTTGACGTATATAATTTACCCAGTGTGGAGGTTGATGTATATAATTTACCCAGTGTGGAGGTTGAAATATATAATTTACCCAGTGTGGAGGTTGACGTATATAATTTACCCAGTGTGAAGGTTGATGTATATCATTTACCCAGTGTGGAGGTTGATGTATATAATTTACCAAGTGTAGAGGTTGACGTATATAATTTACCCAGTGTGGAGGATGACATATATAATTTACCCAGTGTGGAGGTTGACGTATATAATTTACCCAGTGTGGAGGTTGACGGATATAATTTACCCAGTGTGGAGGTTGACGTATATAATTTATCCAGTGTGGAGGTTGACATATATAATTTACCCAGTGTGGAGTATGATGTATATAATTTACCCAGTGTGGAGGTTGACGTATATAATTTACCCAGTGTAGAGGTTGATGCATATAATTTACCCAGTGTTGAGGTTGACATATATAATTTACCCAGTGTAGAGTATGGTTGACCTATATAATTTACCCAGTGTGAAGGCTGATGTATATAATTTACCCAGTGTGGAGGTTGACGTATATAATTTACACAGTGAGGAGGTTGATGTATATAATTTACCCAGTGTGAAGGCTGATGTATATAATTTACCAAGTGTGGAGGTTGACGTATATAATTTACACAGTGAGGAGGTTGATGTATATAATTTACCCAGTGTAGAGTGTGGTTGACCTATATAATTTACCCAGTGTGGAGGTTGATGTATATAATTTACCCAGTGTGAAGGCTGACGTATATAATTTACCCAGTGTGGAGGTTGACGTATATAATTTACCCAGTGTAGAGTGTGGTTGACGTATATAATTTACCCTGTGTGGAGGTTGACATATATAATTTACACAGTGTGGAGGTTGCCGAAAATAATTTACCCAGTGTGGAGGTTGATCTATATCATTTACCCAGTGTGGAGGTTGATGTATATAATTTACCCAGTGTGGAGGTTGACGTATATAATTTACCCAGTGTGGAGTATGATGTATATAATTTACCCAGTGTGGAGGTTGACGTATATATTTTACCCAGTGTGGAGGTTGATGTATATAATTTACCCAGCGTGGAGGTTGACATATATAATTTACCCAGTGTGGAGGTTGATGTATATCATTTACCCAGTGTGGAGGATGACATATATAATTTACCCAGTGTGGAGGTTGACGTATATAATTTACCCAGTGTGGAGGTTGACGGATATAATTTACCCAGTGTGGAGGTTGACGTATATAATTTATCCAGTGTGGAGGTTGACATATATAATTTACCCAGTGTGGAGTATGATGTATATAATTTACCCAGTGTGGAGGTTGACGTATATAATTTACCCAGTGTAGAGGTTGATGCATATAATTTACCCAGTGTTGAGGTTGACATATATAATTTACCCAGTGTGGAGGTTGAAATATATAATTTACCCAGTGTGGAGGTTGACGTATATAATTTACACAGTGTGGAGGTTGACGTATATAATTTACCCAGTGTGGAGGTTGATGTATATCATTTACCCAGTTTTGAGGTTGACGTATATAATTTACCCAGTGTGGAGGTTGACATATATAATTTACACAGTGTGGAGGTTGACGGAAATAATTTACCCAGTGTGGAGGTTGATGTATATCATTTACCCAGTGTGGAGGTTGATGTATATAATTTACCCAGTGTGGAGGTTGACGTATATAATTTACCCATTGTGGAGTATGATGTATATAATTTACCCAGTGTGGAGGTTGACGTATATAATTTACCCAGTGTGGAGGTTGATGTATATAATTTACCCAGCGTGGAGGTTGACATATATAATTTACCCAGTGTGGAGGTTGATGTATATAATTTACCCAGTGTGGAGGTTGACGTATATAATTTACCCAGTGTGGAGGTTGATGTATATCATTTACCCAGTGTGGAGGTTGATGCATATCATTTACCCAGTGTAGAGTGTGGAGGTTGACGTATATAATTTACCCAGTGTAGAGTGTGGTTGACGTATATAATTTACCCAGTGTGGAGGTTGACATATATAATTTACCCAGTGTGGAGGTTGACGTATATAATTTACCCAGTGTGGAGGTTGATGTATATAATTTACCCAGTGTGGAGGTTGAAATATATAATTTACCCAGTGTGGAGGTTGACGTATATAATTTACCCAGTGTGAAGGTTGATGTATATCATTTACCCAGTGTGGAGGTTGATGTATATAATTTACCAAGTGTAGAGGTTGACGTATATAATTTACCCAGTGTGGAGGATGACATATATAATTTACCCAGTGTGGAGGTTGACGTATATAATTTACCCAGTGTGGAGGTTGACGGATATAATTTACCCAGTGTGGAGGTTGACGTATATAATTTATCCAGTGTGGAGGTTGACATATATAATTTACCCAGTGTGGAGTATGATGTATATAATTTACCCAGTGTGGAGGTTGACGTATATAATTTACCCAGTGTAGAGGTTGATGCATATAATTTACCCAGTGTTGAGGTTGACATATATAATTTACCCAGTGTAGAGTATGGTTGACCTATATAATTTACCCAGTGTGAAGGCTGATGTATATAATTTACCCAGTGTGGAGGTTGACGTATATAATTTACACAGTGAGGAGGTTGATGTATATAATTTACCCAGTGTGAAGGCTGATGTATATAATTTACCAAGTGTGGAGGTTGACGTATATAATTTACACAGTGAGGAGGTTGATGTATATAATTTACCCAGTGTAGAGTGTGGTTGACCTATATAATTTACCCAGTGTGGAGGTTGATGTATATAATTTACCCAGTGTGAAGGCTGACGTATATAATTTACCCAGTGTGGAGGTTGACGTATATAATTTACCCAGTGTAGAGTGTGGTTGACGTATATAATTTACCCTGTGTGGAGGTTGACATATATAATTTACACAGTGTGGAGGTTGCCGAAAATAATTTACCCAGTGTGGAGGTTGATCTATATCATTTACCCAGTGTGGAGGTTGATGTATATAATTTACCCAGTGTGGAGGTTGACGTATATAATTTACCCAGTGTGGAGTATGATGTATATAATTTACCCAGTGTGGAGGTTGACGTATATATTTTACCCAGTGTGGAGGTTGATGTATATAATTTACCCAGCGTGGAGGTTGACATATATAATTTACCCAGTGTGGAGGTTGATGTATATCATTTACCCAGTGTGGAGGATGACATATATAATTTACCCAGTGTGGAGGTTGACGTATATAATTTACCCAGTGTGGAGTTTGACGGATATAATTTACCCAGTGTGGAGGTTGACGTATATAATTTATCCAGTGTGGAGGTTGACATATATAATTTACCCAGTGTGGAGTATGATGTATATAATTTACCCAGTGTGGAGGTTGACGTATATAATTTACCCAGTGTAGAGGTTGATGCATATAATTTACCCAGTGTTGAGGTTGACATATATAATTTACCCAGTGTGGAGGTTGAAATATATAATTTACCCAGTGTGGAGGTTGACGTATATAATTTACACAGTGTGGAGGTTGACGTATATAATTTACCCAGTGTGGAGGTTGATGTATATCATTTACCCAGTTTTGAGGTTGACGTATATAATTTACCCAGTGTGGAGGTTGACATATATAATTTACACAGTGTGGAGGTTGACGGAAATAATTTACCCAGTGTGGAGGTTGATGTATATCATTTACCCAGTGTGGAGGTTGATGTATATAATTTACCCAGTGTGGAGGTTGACGTATATAATTTACCCAGTGTGGAGTATGATGTATATAATTTACCCAGTGTGGAGGTTGACGTATATAATTTACCCAGTGTGGAGGTTGATGTATATAATTTACCCAGCGTGGAGGTTGACATATATAATTTACCCAGTGTGGAGGTTGATGTATATAATTTACCCAGTGTGGAGGTTGACGTATATAATTTACCCAGTGTGGAGGTTGATGTATATCATTTACCCAGTGTGGAGGTTGATGCATATCATTTACCCAGTGTAGAGTGTGGAGGTTGACGTATATAATTTACCCAGTGTAGAGTGTGGTTGACGTATATAATTTACCCAGTGTGGAGGTTGACATATATAATTTACCCAGTGTGGAGGTTGACGTATATAATTTACCCAGTGTGGAGGTTGATGTATATAATTTACCCAGTGTGGAGGTTGAAATATATAATTTACCCAGTGTGGAGGTTGACGTATATAATTTACCCAGTGTGAAGGTTGATGTATATCATTTACCCAGTGTGGAGGTTGATGTATATAATTTACCAAGTGTAGAGGTTGACGTATATAATTTACCCAGTGTGGAGGATGACATATATAATTTACCCAGTGTGGAGGTTGACGTATATAATTTACCCAGTGTGGAGGTTGACGGATATAATTTACCCAGTGTGGAGGTTGACGTATATAATTTATCCAGTGTGGAGGTTGACATATATAATTTACCCAGTGTGGAGTATGATGTATATAATTTACCCAGTGTGGAGGTTGACGTATATAATTTACCCAGTGTAGAGGTTGATGCATATAATTTACCCAGTGTTGAGGTTGACATATATAATTTACCCAGTGTAGAGTATGGTTGACCTATATAATTTACCCAGTGTGAAGGCTGATGTATATAATTTACCCAGTGTGGAGGTTGACGTATATAATTTACCAAGTGAGGAGGTTGATGTATATAATTTACCCAGTGTGAAGGCTGATGTATATAATTTACCAAGTGTGGAGGTTGACGTATATAATTTACACAGTGAGGAGGTTGATGTATATAATTTACCCAGTGTAGAGTGTGGTTGACCTATATAATTTACCCAGTGTGGAGGTTGATGTATATAATTTACCCAGTGTGAAGGCTGACGTATATAATTTACCCAGTGTGGAGGTTGACGTATATAATTTACCCAGTGTAGAGTGTGGTTGACGTATATAATTTACCCTGTGTGGAGGTTGACATATATAATTTACACAGTGTGGAGGTTGCCGAAAATAATTTACCCAGTGTGGAGGTTGATCTATATCATTTACCCAGTGTGGAGGTTGATGTATATAATTTACCCAGTGTGGAGGTTGACGTATATAATTTACCCAGTGTGGAGTATGATGTATATAATTTACCCAGTGTGGAGGTTGACGTATATATTTTACCCAGTGTGGAGGTTGATGTATATAATTTACCCAGCGTGGAGGTTGACATATATAATTTACCCAGTGTGGAGGTTGATGTATATAATTTACCCAGTGTGGAGGTTGACGTATATAATTTACCCAGTGTGGAGGTTGATGTATATCATTTACCCAGTGTGGAGGTTGATGCATATCATTTACCCAGTGTAGAGTGTGGAGGTTGACGTATATAATTTACCCAGTGTAGAGTGTGGTTGACGTATATAATTTACCCAGTGTGGAGGTTGACATATATAATTTACCCAGTGTGGAGGTTGACGTATATAATTTACCCAGTGTGGAGGTTGATGTATATAATTTTCCCAGTGTGGAGGTTGAAATATATAATTTACACAGTGTGGAGGTTGACGTATATAATTTACCCAGTGTGAAGGTTGATGTATATCATTTACCCAGTGTGGAGGTTGATGTATATAATTTACCAAGTGTGGAGGTTGACGTATATAATTTACACAGTGTGGAGGATGACATATATAATTTACCCAGTGTCGAGGTTGACGTATATAATTTACCCAGTGTGGAGGTTGACGGATATAATTTACCCAGTGTGGAGGTTGACGTATATAATTTACACAGTGAGGAGGTTGATGTATATAATTTACCCAGTGTGAAGGCTGATGTATATAATTTACCCAGTGTTGAGGTTGACGTATATAATTTACACAGTGAGGAGGTTGATGTATATAATTTACCCAGTGTGGAGGTTGAAGCATATCATTTACCCAGTGTGGAGAATGACGTATATAATTAACCCAGTGTAGAGTGTGGTTGACCTTTATAATTTACCCAGTGTGGAGGTTGATGTATATAATTTACCCAGTGTGGAGGTTGATGTATATAATTTACCCAGTGTGAAGGCTGACGTATATAATTTACCCAGTGTGGAGGTTGACGTATATAATTTACCCAGTGTAGAGTGTGGTTGACGTATTTCATTTACCCAGTGTGGAGGTTGACATATATAATTTACACAGTGAGGAGGTTGATGTATATAATTTTCCCAGTGTGAAGGATGATGCATATCATTTACCCAGTGTGGAGGTTGACGTATATAATTTACCCAGTGTAGAGTGTGGTTGATCCATATCATTTACCCAGTGTGGAGGTTGACGTATATAATTTACCCAGTGTAGAGTGTGGTTGACGTATATAATTTACCCAGTGTGGAGGTTGACATAAATTTTTTACACAGTGTGGAGGTTGATGTATATAATTTACCCAGTGTGAAGGCTGATGCATATCATTTACCCAGTGTGGAGGTTGACGTATATAATTTACCCAGTGTGGAGGTTGACGTATATAATTTACCCAGTGTGGAGGTTGATGTATATCATTTACCCAGTGTGGAGGTTGATGCATATCATTTACCCAGTGTAGAGTGTGGAGGTTGACGTATATAATTTACCCAGTGTAGAGTGTGGTTGACGTATATAATTTACCCAGTGTGGAGGTTGACATATATAATTTACCCAGTGTGGAGGTTGACGTATATAATTTACCCAGTGTGGAGGTTGATGTATATAATTTACCCAGTGTGGAGGTTGAAATATGTAATTTACACAGTGTGGAGGTTGACGTATATAATTTACCCAGTGTGAAGGTTGATGTATATCATTTACCCAGTGTGGAGGTTGATGTATATAATTTACCAAGTGTGGAGATTGACGTATATAATTTACCCAGTGTGGAGGATGACATATATAATTTACCCAGTGTGGAGGTTGACGTATATAATTTACCCAGTGTGGAGGTTGACGGATATAATTTACCCAGTGTGGAGGTTGACGTATATAATTTACCCAGTGTGGAGGTTGACATATATAATTTAGCCAGTGTGGAGTATGATGTATATAATTTACCCAGTGTGGAGGTTGACGTATATAATTTACCCAGTGTAGAGGTTGATGCATATAATTTACCCAGTGTTGAGGTTGACATATATAATTTACCCAGTGTAGAGTATGGTTGACCTATATCATTTACCCAGTGTGAAGGCTGATGTATATAATTTACCCATTGTGAAGGTTGATGTATATCATTTACCCAGTGTGGAGGTTGATGTATATAATTTACCAAGTGTGGAGGTTGACGTATATAATTTACCCAGTGTGGAGGATGACATATATAATTTACCCAGTGTGGAGGTTGACGTATATAATTTCGCCAGTGTGGAGGTTGACGGATATAATTTACCCAGTGTGGAGGTTGACGTATATAATTTACCCAGTGTGGAGGTTGACATATATAATTTACCCAGTGTGGAGGTTGACGTATATAATTTACCCAGTGTGGAGGTTGATGTATATCATTTACCCAGTGTGGAGGTTGACGTATATAATTTACACAGTGAGGAGGTTGATGTATATAATTTACCCAGTGTAGAGGTTGATGCATATAATTTACCCAGTGTGGAGGTTGACGTATATAATTTACCCAGTGTAGAGTATGGTTGACCTATATAATTTACCCAGTGTGGAGGTTGATGTATATAATTTACCCAGTGTGAAGGCTGATGTATATAATTTACCCAGTGTGGAGGTTGACGTATATAATTTACACAGTGAGGAGGTTGATGTATATAATTTACCCAGTGTGAAGGCTGATGTATATAATTTACCCAGTGTGGAGGTTGACGTATATAATTTACACAGTGAGGAGGTTGATGTATACAATTTTCCAAATGTGGAGGATGATGCATATCATTTACCCAGTGTGGAGGTTGACGTATATAATTTACCCAGTGTAGAGTGTGGTTGATCCATATCATTTACCCAGTGTGGAGGTTGACGTATATAATTTACCCAGTGTAGAGTGTGGTTGACGTAAATAATTTACCCAGTGTGGAGGTTGATGTATATCATTTACCCAGTGTGGAGGTTGATGTATATAATTTACCAAGTGTGGAGGTTGACGTATATAATTTACCCAGTGTAGATGATGACATATATAATTTACCCAGTGTGGAGGTTGACGTATATAATTTACACAGTGTGGAGGTTGACGTATATAATTTACCCAGTGTGGAGGTTGACGTATATAATTTACCCAGTGTGGAGGTTGACGTATATAATTTACCCGGTGTGGAGGTTGATGTATATAATTTACCCAGTGTGGAGGTTGACGTATATCATTTACCCAGTGTAGAGTGTGGAGGTTGACGTATATAATTTACCCAGTGTAGAGTGTGGTTGACGTATATAATTTACCCAGTGTGGAGGTTGACGTATATAATTTACCCAGTGTGGAGGTTGACATATATAATTTACCCAGTGTGGAGGTTGACGTATATCATTTACCCAGTGTGGAGGTTGATGTATATAATTTACCCAGTGTGGAGGTTGACATATATAATTTACCCAGTGTGGAGGTTGACGTATATAATTTACCCAGTGTGAAGGCTGATGTATATAATTTACCCAGTGTGGAGGTTGACGTATATAATTTAAACAGTGAGGAGGTTGATGTATATAATTTATCCAGTGAGGAGTTTGATGCATATAATTTTCCCAGTGAGGAGGTTGACGTATATAATTTACCCAGTGTAGAGTGTGGTTGACCTATATAATTTACCCAGTGTGGAGGTTGATGTATATAATTTACCCAGTGTGAAGGCTGATGTATATAATTTACCCAGTGTGGAGGTTGACGTATATAATTTACACAGTGAGGAGGTTGATGTATATAATTTTCCCAGTGTGGAGGTTGACGTATATAATTTACACAGTGAGGAGGATGACATATATAATTTACCCAGTGTAGAGTGTGGTTGACCTATATAATTTACCCAGTATGGAGGTTGATGTATATAATTTACCCAGTGTGAAGGCTGATGTATATAATTTACCCAGTGTGGAGGTTGACGTATATAATTTACCCAGTGTGGAGGTAGACGTATATAATTTACCCAGTGTGGAGGTTGACATATATAATTTACACAGTGTGGAGGTTGACGTATATAATTTACCCAGTGTGAAGGTTGATGTATATCATTTACCCAGTGTGGAGGTTGACGTATATAATTTACCAAGTGTGGAGGTTGACGTATATAATTTACCCAGTGTGGATGATGACATATATAATTTACCCAGTGTGGAGGTTGACGTATATAATTTACACAGTGTGGAGGTTGACGTATATAATTTACCCAGTGTGAAGGTTGACGTATATAATTTACCCAGTGTGGAGGTTGACATATATAATTTACCCAGTGTGGAGGTTGACGTATATAATTTACCCAGTGTGGAGGTTGATGTATATAATTTACCCAGTGTGGAGGTTGATGTATATCATTTACCCAGTGTGAAGGCTGATGTATATAATTTACCCAGTGTGGAGGTTGACGGATATAATTTACCCAGTGTGGAGGTTGACGTATATAATTTACCCAGTGTGGAGGTTGACATATATAATTTATCCAGTGTGGAGGTTGACGTATATAATTTACCCAGTGTGGAGGTTGACGTATATAATTTACCCAGTGTGGAGGTTGACGGATATAATTTACCCAGTGTGGAGGTTGATGTATATAATTTACCCAGTGTGGAGGATGACATATATAATTTACCCAGTGTGGAGGTTGACGTATATAATTTACCCAGTGTGGAGGTTGACGGATATAATTTACCCAGTGTGGAGGTTGACGTATATAATTTACCCAGTGTGGAGGTTGACATATATAATTTACCCAGTGTGGAGTATGATGTATATAATTTACCCAGTGTGGAGGTTGACGTATATAATTTACCCAGTGTAGAGGTTGATGCATATAATTTACCCAGTGTTGAGGTTGACATATATAATTTACCCAGTGTAGAGTATGGTTGACCTATATCATTTACCCAGTGTGAAGGCTGATGTATATAATTTACCCATTGTGAAGGTTGATGTATATCATTTACCCAGTGTGGAGGTTGATGTATATAATTTACCAAGTGTGGAGGTTGACGTATATAATTTACCCAGTGTGGAGGATGACATATATAATTTACCCAGTGTGGAGGTTGACGTATATAATTTCGCCAGTGTGGAGGTTGACGGATATAATTTACCCAGTGTGGAGGTTGACGTATATAATTTACCCAGTGTGGAGGTTGACATATATAATTTACCCAGTGTGGAGGTTGACGTATATAATTTACCCAGTGTGGAGGTTGACATATATAATTTACCCAGTGTGGAGGTTGACGTATATCATTTACCCAGTGTGGAGGTTGATGTATATAATTTACCCAGTGTGGAGGTTGACATATATAATTTACCCAGTGTGGAGGTTGACGTATATAATTTACCCAGTGTGAAGGCTGATGTATATAATTTACCCAGTGTGGAGGTTGACGTATATAATTTAAACAGTGAGGAGGTTGATGTATATAATTTATCCAGTGAGGAGTTTGATGCATATAATTTTCCCAGTGAGGAGGTTGACGTATATAATTTACCCAGTGTAGAGTGTGGTTGACCTATATAATTTACCCAGTGTGGAGGTTGATGTATATAATTTACCCAGTGTGAAGGCTGATGTATATAATTTACCCAGTGTGGAGGTTGACGTATATCATTTACACAGTGAGGAGGTTGATGTATATAATTTTCCCAGTGTGAAGGCTGATGTATATAATTTACCCAGTGTGGAGGTTGACGTATATAATTTACACAGTGAGGAGGTTGATGTATATAATTTACCCAGTGTGGAGGTTGATGCATATCATTTACCCAGTGTGGAGGTTGACATATATAATTTACCCAGTGTAGAGTGTGGTTGACCTATATAATTTACCCAGTGTGGAGGTTGATGTATATAATTTACCCAGTGTGAAGGCTGATGTATATAATTTACCCAGTGTGGAGGTTGACGTATATAATTTACCCAGTGTGGAGGTAGACGTATATAATTTACCCAGTGTGGAGGTTGACATATATAATTTACACAGTGTGGAGGTTGACGTATATAATTTACCCAGTGTGAAGGTTGATGTATATCATTTACCCAGTGTGGAGGTTGACGTATATAATTTACCAAGTGTGGAGGTTGACGTATATAATTTACCCAGTGTGGATGATGACATATATAATTTACCCAGTGTGGAGGTTGACGTATATAATTTACACAGTGTGGAGGTTGACGTATATAATTTACCCAGTGTGAAGGTTGACGTATATAATTTACCCAGTGTGGAGGTTGACATATATAATTTACCCAGTGTGGAGGTTGACGTATATAATTTACCCAGTGTGGAGGTTGATGTATATAATTTACCCAGTGTGGAGGTTGATGTATATCATTTACCCAGTGTGAAGGCTGATGTATATAATTTACCCAGTGTGGAGGTTGACGGATATAATTTACCCAGTGTGGAGGTTGACGTATATAATTTACCCAGTGTGGAGGTTGACATATATAATTTATCCAGTGTGGAGGTTGACGTATATAATTTACCCAGTGTGGAGGTTGATGTATATAATTTACCCAGTGTGGAGGATGACATATATAATTTACCCAGTGTGGAGGTTGACGTATATAATTTACCCAGTGTGGAGGTTGACGGATATAATTTACCCAGTGTGGAGGTTGATGTATATAATTTACCCAGTGTGGAGGATGACATATATAATTTACCCAGTGTGGAGGTTGACGTATATAATTTACCCAGTGTGGAGGTTGACGGATATAATTTACCCAGTGTGGAGGTTGACGTATATAATTTACCCAGTGTGGAGGTTGACATATATAATTTACCCAGTGTGGAGTATGATGTATATAATTTACCCAGTGTGGAGGTTGACGTATATAATTTACCCAGTGTAGAGGTTGATGCATATAATTTACCCAGTGTTGAGGTTGACATATATAATTTACCCAGTGTAGAGTATGGTTGACCTATATCATTTACCCAGTGTGAAGGCTGATGTATATAATTTACCCATTGTGAAGGTTGATGTATATCATTTACCCAGTGTGGAGGTTGATGTATATAATTTACCAAGTGTGGAGGTTGACGTATATAATTTACCCAGTGTGGAGGATGACATATATAATTTACCCAGTGTGGAGGTTGACGTATATAATTTCGCCAGTGTGGAGGTTGACGGATATAATTTACCCAGTGTGGAGGTTGATGTATATCATTTACCCAGTGTGGAGGTTGACGTATATAATTTACACAGTGAGGAGGTTGATGTATATAATTTACCCAGTGTAGAGGTTGATTCATATAATTTACCCAGTGTGGAGGTTGACGTATATAATTTACCCAGTGTAGAGTATGGTTGACCTATATAATTTACCCAGTGTGGAGGTTGATGTATATAATTTACCCAGTGTGAAGGCTGATGTATATAATTTACCCAGTGTGGAGGTTGACGTATATAATTTACCCAGTGTGAAGGCTGATGTATATAATTTACCAAGTGTGGAGGTTGACGTATATAATTTACACAGTGAGGAGGTTGATGTATATAATTTACCCAGTGTGGAGGTTGATGCATATCATTTACCCAGTGTGGAGGTTGACGTATATAATTTACCCAGTGTAGAGTGTGGTTGACCTATATAATTTACCCAGTGTGGAGGTTGATGTATATAATTTACCCAGTGTGAAGGCTGATGTATATAATTTACCCAGTGTGGAGGTTGACGTATATAATTTACACAGTGAGGAGGTTGATGTATATAATTTTCCAAATGTGGAGGATGATGCATATCATTTACCCAGTGTGGAGGTTGACGAAAATAATTTACCCAGTGTAGAGTGTGGTTGATCCATATCATTTACCCAGTGTGGAGGTTGACGTATATAATTTACCCAGTGTAGAGTGTGGTTGACGTAAATAATTTACCCAGTGTGGAGGTTGATGTATATCATTTACCCAGTGTGGAGGTTGATGTATATAATTTACCAAGTGTGGAGGTTGACGTATATAATTTACCCAGTGTAGATGATGACATATATAATTTACCCAGTGTGGAGGTTGACGTATATAATTTACACAGTGTGGAGGTTGACGTATATAATTTACCCAGTGTGGAGGTTGACGTATATAATTTACCCAGTGTGGAGGTTGATGTATATAATTTACCCAGTGTGGAGGTTGATGCATATCATTTACCCAGTGTGGAGGTTGACATATATAATTTACCCAGTGTAGAGTGTGGTTGACCTATATAATTTACCCAGTGTGGAGGTTGATGTATATAATTTACCCAGTGTGAAGACTGATGTATATAATTTACCCAGTGTGGAGGTTGACGTATATAATTTACCCAGTGTGGAGGTAGACGTATATAATTTACCCAGTGTGGAGGTTGACATATATAATTTACACAGTGTGGAGGTTGACGTATATAATTTACCCAGTGTGAAGGTTGATGTATATCATTTACCCAGTGTGGAGGTTGACGTATATAATTTACCAAGTGTGGAGGTTGACGTATATAATTTACCCAGTGTGGATGATGACATATATAATTTACCCAGTGTGGAGGTTGACGTATGTAATTTACACAGTGTGGAGGTTGACGTATATAATTTACCCAGTGTGAATGTTGACGTATATAATTTACCCAGTGTGGAGGTTGACATATATAATTTACCCAGTGTGGAGGTTGACGTATATAATTTACCCAGTGTGGAGGTTGATGTATATAATTTACCCAGTGTGGAGGTTGATGTATATCATTTACCCAGTATAGAGTGTGGAGGTTGACGTATATCATTTACCCAGTGTAGAGTGTGGTTGACGTATATAATTTACCCAGTGTGGAGGTTGACGTATATAATTTACCCAGTGTGGAGGTTGACATACATAATTTACCCAGTGTGGAGGTTGACGTATATAATTTACCCAGTGTGGAGGTTGATGTATATAATTTACCCAGTGTGGAGGTTGACATATATAATTTACCCAGTGTGGAGGTTGACGTATATAATTTACCCAGTGTGAAGGCTGATGTATATAATTTACCCAGTGTGGAGGTTGACGTATATAATTTAAACAGTGAGGAGGTTGATGCATATAATTTACCCAGTGTGGAGGTTGACATATATAATTTACCCAGTGTAGTGTGGTTGACGTATATAATTTACCCAGTGTGGAGGTTGATGTATATAATTTACCCGGTGTGAAGGCTGATGCATATCATTTACCCAGTGTGGAGGTTGACGTATATGATTTACCCAGTGTGGAGGTTGACGTATATAATTTACCCAGTGTGGAGGTTGACGTATATAATTTACACAGTGTGGAGGTTGACGTATATAATTTACACAGTGTGGAGGTTGATGTATATCATTTACCCAGTGTGGAGGTTGATGTATATCATTTACCCAGTGTGGAGGTTGACGTATATAATTTACCCAGTGTGGAGGTTGACATATATAATTTACACAGTGTGGAGGTTGACGAAAATAATTTACCCAGTGTGGAGGTTGATGTATATCATTTACCTAGTGTGGAGGTTGATGTATATAATTTACCCAGTGTGGAGGTTGACATATATAATTTACCCATTGTGGAGGTTGATGTATATCATTTACCCAGTGTGGAGGTTGACGTATATAATTTACACAGTGAGGAGGTTGATGTATATAATTTACCCAGTGTAGAGGTTGATGCATATAATTTACCCAGTGTGGAGGTTGACGTATATAATTTACCCAGTGTAGAGTATGGTTGACCTATATAATTTACCCAGTGTGGAGGTTGATGTATATAATTTACCCAGTGTGAAGGCTGATGTATATAATTTACCCAGTGTGGAGGTTGAGGTATATAATTTACACAGTGAGGAGGTTGATGTATATAATTTACCCAGTGTGGAGGTTGATGCATATCATTTACCCAGTGTGGAGGTTGACGTATATAATTTACCCAGTGTAGAGTGTGGTTGACGTAAATAATTTACCCAGTGTGGAGGTTGACATATATAATTTACACAGTGTGGAGGTTGATGTATATAATTTACCCAGTGTGGAGGTTGATGCATATCTTTTACCCAGTGTGGAGGTTGACGTATATAATTTACACAGTGTGGAGGTTGACGTATATAATTTACCCAGTGTGAAGGTTGATGTATATCATTTACCCAGTGTGGAGGTTGATGTATATAATTTACCAAGTGTGGAGGTTGACGTATATAATTTACCCAGTGTGGATGATGACATATATAATTTACCCAGTGTGGAGGTTGACGTATATAATTTACCCAGTGTGGAGGTTGACGTATATAATTTACCCAGTGTGGAGATTGACATATATAATTTACCCAGTGTGGAGGTTGACGTATATAATTTACCCGGTGTGGAGGTTGATGTATATAATTTACCCAGTGTGGAGGTTGATGTATATCATTTACCCAGTGTAGAGTGTGGAGGTTGACGTATGTAATTTACCCAGTGTAGAGTGTGGTTGACGTATATAATGTACCCAGTGTGGAGGTTGACGTATATAATTTACCCAGTGTGGAGGTTGACATATATAATTTACCCAGTGTGGAGGTTGACGTATATCATTTACCCAGTGTGGAGGTTGACGTATATAATTTACCCAGTGTTGAGTATGATGTATATAATTTACCCAGTGTGGAGGTTGACGTATATAATTTACCCAGTGTGGAGGTTGATGTATATAATTTACCCAGCGTGGAGGTTGACATATATAATTTACCCAGTGTGGAGGTTGATGTATATAATTAACCCAGTGTGGAGGTTGACGTATATAATTTACCCAGTGTGGACGTTGATGTATATCATTCACCCAGTGTGGAGGTTGATGCATATCATTTACCCAGTGTAGAGTGTGGAGGTTGACGTATATAATTTACCCAGTGTAGAGTGTGGTTGACGTATATAATTTACCCAGTGTGGAGGTTGACATATATAATTTACCCAGTGTGGAGGTTGACGTATATAATTTACCCAGTGTGGAGGTTGATGTATATCATTTACCCAGTGTGGAGGTTGACATATATAATTTACACAGTGTGGAGGTTGACGTATATAATTTACCCAGTGTGAAGGTTGATGTATATCATTTACCCAGTGTGGAGGTTGACGTATATAATTTACCAAGTGTGGAGGTTGACGTATATAATTTACCCAGTGTGGATGATGACATATATAATTTACCCAGTGTGGAGGTTGACGTATGTAATTTACACAGTGTGGAGGTTGACGTATATAATTTACCCAGTGTGAATGTTGACGTATATAATTTACCCAGTGTGGAGGTTGACATATATAATTTACCCAGTGTGGAGGTTGACGTATATAATTTACCCAGTGTGGAGGTTGATGTATATAATTTACCCAGTGTGGAGGTTGATGTATATCATTTACCCAGTATAGAGTGTGGAGGTTGACGTATATAATTTACCCAGTGTAGAGTGTGGTTGACGTATATAATTTACCCAGTGTGGAGGTTGACGTATATAATTTACCCAGTGTGGAGGTTGACATACATAATTTACCCAGTGTGGAGGTTGACGTATATAATTTACCCAGTGTGGAGGTTGATGTATATAATTTACCCAGTGTGGAGGTTGACATATATAATTTACCCAGTGTGGAGGTTGACGTATATAATTTACCCAGTGTGAAGGCTGATGTATATAATTTACCCAGTGTGGAGGTTGACGTATATAATTTAAACAGTGAGGAGGTTGATGCATATAATTTACCCAGTGTGGAGGTTGACATATATAATTTACCCAGTGTAGTGTGGTTGACGTATATAATTTACCCAGTGTGGAGGTTGATGTATATAATTTACCCGGTGTGAAGGCTGATGCATATCATTTACCCAGTGTGGAGGTTGACGTATATGATTTACCCAGTGTGGAGGTTGACGTATATAATTTACCCAGTGTGGAGGTTGACGTATATAATTTACACAGTGTGGAGGTTGACGTATATAATTTACACAGTGTGGAGGTTGATGTATATCATTTACCCAGTGTGGAGGTTGATGTATATCATTTACCCAGTGTGGAGGTTGACGTATATAATTTACCCAGTGTGGAGGTTGACATATATAATTTACACAGTGTGGAGGTTGACGAAAATAATTTACCCAGTGTGGAGGTTGATGTATATCATTTACCTAGTGTGGAGGTTGATGTATATAATTTACCCAGTGTGGAGGTTGACATATATAATTTACCCATTGTGGAGGTTGATGTATATCATTTACCCAGTGTGGAGGTTGACGTATATAATTTACACAGTGAGGAGGTTGATGTATATAATTTACCCAGTGTAGAGGTTGATGCATATAATTTACCCAGTGTGGAGGTTGACGTATATAATTTACCCAGTGTAGAGTATGGTTGACCTATATAATTTACCCAGTGTGGAGGTTGATGTATATAATTTACCCAGTGTGAAGGCTGATGTATATAATTTACCCAGTGTGGAGGTTGAGGTATATAATTTACACAGTGAGGAGGTTGATGTATATAATTTACCCAGTGTGGAGGTTGATGCATATCATTTACCCAGTGTGGAGGTTGACGTATATAATTTACCCAGTGTAGAGTGTGGTTGACGTAAATAATTTACCCAGTGTGGAGGTTGACATATATAATTTACACAGTGTGGAGGTTGATGTATATAATTTACCCAGTGTGGAGGTTGATGCATATCTTTTACCCAGTGTGGAGGTTGACGTATATAATTTACCCAGTGTAGAGTGTGGTTGACGTATATAATTTACCCAGTGTGGAGGTTGACGTATATAATTTACCCAGTGTGAATGTTGACGTATATAATTTACCCAGTGTGGAGGTTGACATATATAATTTACCCAGTGTGGAGGTTGACGTATATAATTTACCCAGTGTGGAGGTTGATGTATATAATTTACCCAGTGTGGAGGTTGATGTATATCATTTACCCAGTATAGAGTGTGGAGGTTGACGTATATAATTTACCCAGTGTAGAGTGTGGTTGACGTATATAATTTACCCAGTGTGGAGGTTGACGTATATAATTTACCCAGTGTGGAGGTTGACATACATAATTTACCCAGTGTGGAGGTTGACGTATATAATTTACCCAGTGTGGAGGTTGATGTATATAATTTACCCAGTGTGGAGGTTGACATATATAATTTACCCAGTGTGGAGGTTGACGTATATAATTTACCCAGTGTGAAGGCTGATGTATATAATTTACCCAGTGTGGAGGTTGACGTATATAATTTAAACAGTGAGGAGGTTGATGCATATAATTTACCCAGTGTGGAGGTTGACATATATAATTTACCCAGTGTAGTGTGGTTGACGTATATAATTTACCCAGTGTGGAGGTTGATGTATATAATTTACCCGGTGTGAAGGCTGATGCATATCATTTACCCAGTGTGGAGGTTGACGTATATGATTTACCCAGTGTGGAGGTTGACGTATATAATTTACCCAGTGTGGAGGTTGACGTATATAATTTACACAGTGTGGAGGTTGACGTATATAATTTACACAGTGTGGAGGTTGATGTATATCATTTACCCAGTGTGGAGGTTGATGTATATCATTTACCCAGTGTGGAGGTTGACGTATATAATTTACCCAGTGTGGAGGTTGACATATATAATTTACACAGTGTGGAGGTTGACGAAAATAATTTACCCAGTGTGGAGGTTGATGTATATCATTTACCTAGTGTGGAGGTTGATGTATATAATTTACCCAGTGTGGAGGTTGACATATATAATTTACCCATTGTGGAGGTTGATGTATATCATTTACCCAGTGTGGAGGTTGACGTATATAATTTACACAGTGAGGAGGTTGATGTATATAATTTACCCAGTGTAGAGGTTGATGCATATAATTTACCCAGTGTGGAGGTTGACGTATATAATTTACCCAGTGTAGAGTATGGTTGACCTATATAATTTACCCAGTGTGGAGGTTGATGTATATAATTTACCCAGTGTGAAGGCTGATGTATATAATTTACCCAGTGTGGAGGTTGAGGTATATAATTTACACAGTGAGGAGGTTGATGTATATAATTTACCCAGTGTGGAGGTTGATGCATATCATTTACCCAGTGTGGAGGTTGACGTATATAATTTACCCAGTGTAGAGTGTGGTTGACGTAAATAATTTACCCAGTGTGGAGGTTGACATATATAATTTACACAGTGTGGAGGTTGATGTATATAATTTACCCAGTGTGGAGGTTGATGCATATCTTTTACCCAGTGTGGAGGTTGACGTATATAATTTACACAGTGTGGAGGTTGACGTATATAATTTACCCAGTGTGAAGGTTGATGTATATCATTTACCCAGTGTGGAGGTTGATGTATATAATTTACCAAGTGTGGAGGTTGACGTATATAATTTACCCAGTGTGGATGATGACATATATAATTTACCCAGTGTGGAGGTTGACGTATATAATTTACCCAGTGTGGAGGTTGACGTATATAATTTACCCAGTGTGGAGATTGACATATATAATTTACCCAGTATGGAGGTTGACGTATATAATTTACCCGGTGTGGAGGTTGATGTATATAATTTACCCAGTGTGGAGGTTGATGTATATCATTTACCCAGTGTAGAGTGTGGAGGTTGACGTATGTAATTTACCCAGTGTAGAGTGTGGTTGACGTATATAATGTACCCAGTGTGGAGGTTGACGTATATAATTTACCCAGTGTGGAGGTTGACATATATAATTTACCCAGTGTGGAGGTTGACGTATATCATTTACCCAGTGTGGAGGTTGACGTATATAATTTACCCAGTGTTGAGTATGATGTATATAATTTACCCAGTGTGGAGGTTGACGTATATAATTTACCCAGTGTGGAGGTTGATGTATATAATTTACCCAGCGTGGAGGTTGACATATATAATTTACCCAGTGTGGAGGTTGATGTATATAATTAACCCAGTGTGGAGGTTGACGTATATAATTTACCCAGTGTGGACGTTGATGTATATCATTCACCCAGTGTGGAGGTTGATGCATATCATTTACCCAGTGTAGAGTGTGGAGGTTGACGTATATAATTTACCCAGTGTAGAGTGTGGTTGACGTATATAATTTACCCAGTGTGGAGGTTGACATATATAATTTACCCAGTGTGGAGGTTGACGTATATAATTTACCCAGTGTGGAGGTTGATGTATATAATTTACCCATTGTGAAGGTTGATGTATATCATTTACCCAGTGTGGATGTTGATGTATATAATTTACCAAGTGTGGAGGTTGACGTATATAATTTACCCAGTGTGGAGGATGACGTATATAATTTACCCAGTGTGGAGGTTGACGGATATAATTTACCCAGTGTGGAGATTGACGTATATAATTTACCCAGTGTGGAGGTTGACGTATATAATTTACCCAGTGTGGAGGTTGATGTATATCATTTACCCAGTGTGGAGGTTGACGTATATAATTTACACAGTGAGGAGGTTGATGTACATAATTTACCCAGTGTAGAGGTTGATGCATATAATTTACCCAGTGTGGAGGTTGACGTATATAATTTACCCAGTGTAGAGTATGGTTGACCTATATAATTTACCCAGTGTGGAGGTTGACGTATATAATTTACACAGTGAGGAGGTTGATGTATATAATTTACCCAGTGTGAAGGCTGATGTATATAATTTACAAAGTGTGGAGGTTGAGGTATATAATTTACACAGTGAGGAGGTTGATGTATATAATTTACCCAGTGTGGAGGTTGATGCATATCATTTACCCAGTGTGGAGGTTGACGTATATAATTTACCCAGTGTAGAGTGTGGTTGACGTAAATAACTTACCCAGTGTGGAGGTTGACATATATAATTTACACAGTGTGGAGGTTGATGTATATAATTTACCCAGTGTGGAGGTTGATGCATATCTTTTACCCAGTGTGGAGGTTGACGTATATAATTTACACAGTGTGGAGGTTGACGTATATAATTTACCCAGTGTGAAGGTTGATGTATATCATTTACCCAGTGTGGAGGTTGATGTATATAATTTACCAAGTGTGGAGGTTGACGTATATAATTTACCCAGTGTGGATGATGACATATATAATTTACCCAGTGTGGAGGTTGACGTATATAATTTACCCAGTGTGGAGGTTGACGTATATAATTTACCCAGTGTGGAGATTGACATATATAATTTACCCAGTGTGGAGGTTGACGTATATAATTTACCCGGTGTGGAGGTTGATGTATATAATTTACCCAGTGTGGAGGTTGATGTATATCATTTACCCAGTGTAGAGTGTGGAGGTTGACGTATGTAATTTACCCAGTGTAGAGTGTGGTTGACGTATATAATGTACCCAGTGTGGAGGTTGACGTATATAATTTACCCAGTGTGGAGGTTGACATATATAATTTACCCAGTGTGGAGGTTGACGTATATCATTTACCCAGTGTGGAGGTTGATTTATATAATTTACCCAGTGTGGAGGTTGACGTATATAATTTACCCAGTGTGGAGGTTGATGTACATAATTTACCCAGTGTGGAGGTTGACATTAATCATTTACCTAGGGTGGAGGTTGACATATATAATTTACCCAGTGTGGAGATTGACGTATATAATTTACCCAGTGTGAAGGCTGATGTATATAATCTACCCAGTGTGGAGGTTGACATATATAATTTACCCAGTGAGGAAAGATGATGTATAAAATTTACCCAGTGTGGAGGTTGATGCATATCATTTACCCAGTGTGGAGGTTGACGTATATAATTTACCCAGTGTAGAGTGTGGTTGACGTATATCATTTACCCAGTGTGGAGGTTGATGTATATAATTTACCCAGAGTGAAGGCTGATGTATATAATTTACCCAGTGTGGAGGTTGACGTATATAATTTACACATTGAGGCGGTTGATGTATATAATTTACCCAGTGTGGAGGTTGATGCATATCATTTACCCAGTGTGGAGGTTGACGTATATAATTTACCCAGTGTAGAGTGTGGTTGACGTATATAATTTACCCAGTGTGGAGGTTGACATATATAATTTACACAGTGTGGAGGTTGACGAATATAATTTACCCAGTGTGGAGGTTGATGTATATCATTTACCCAGTGTAGAGTGTGGAGATTGATGAATATCATTTACACAGTGTGGAGATTGATGCATATCATTTACCCAGTGTGGAGGTTGACGTATATCATTTACCCAGTGTGGAGGTTGATGAATATCATTTACCCAGTGTGGAGATTGACGTATATAATTTAAACAGTGAGGAGGTTGATGTATATAATTTACCCAGTGTGGAGGATGATGCATATCATTTACCCATTGTGGAGGTTGACGTATATAATTTACCCAGTGTAGAGTGTGGTTGATCCATATCATTTACCCAGTGTGGAGGTTGACGTATATAATTTACCCAGTATAGAGTGTGGTTGACGTATATAATTTACCCAGTGTGGAGGTTGACATATATAATTTACACAGTGTGGAGGTTGATGTATATAATTTACCCAGTGTGAAGGCTGATGCATATCATTTACCCAGTGTGGAGGTTGACGTATATAATTTACCCAGTGTGGAGGTTGACGTACATAATTTACCCAGTGTGGAGGTTGACATATATAATTTACCCAGTGTGGAGGTTGACGTATATAATTTACCCAGTGTGGAGGTTGATGTATATAATTCTCCAGTGTGGAGGTTGACATATATCATTTACCCAGTATGGAGGTTGACGTATATAATTTACCCAGTGTGAAGGCTGATGTATATAATTTACCCAGTGTGGATGATGACATATATAATTTACCCAGTGTGGAGGTTGACGTATATAATTTACCCAGTGTGGAGGTTGACGTATATAATTTACCCAGTGTGGAGATTGACATATATAATTTACCCAGTGTGGAGGTTGACGTATATAATTTACCCGGTGTGGAGGTTGATGTATATAATTTACCCAGTGTGGAGGTTGATGTATATCATTTACCCAGTGTAGAGTGTGGAGGTTGACGTATGTAATTTACCCAGTGTAGAGTGTGGTTGACGTATATAATGTACCCAGTGTGGAGGTTGACGTATATAATTTACCCAGTGTGGAGGTTGACATATATAATTTACCCAGTGTGGAGGTTGACGTATATCATTTACCCAGTGTGGAGGTTGATTTATATAATTTACCCAGTGTGGAGGTTGACGTATATAATTTACCCAGTGTGGAGGTTGATGTACATAATTTACCCAGTGTGGAGGTTGACATTAATCATTTACCTAGGGTGGAGGTTGACATATATAATTTACCCAGTGTGGAGATTGACGTATATAATTTACCCAGTGTGAAGGCTGATGTATATAATCTACCCAGTGTGGAGGTTGACATATATAATTTACCCAGTGAGGAAAGATGATGTATAAAATTTACCCAGTGTGGAGGTTGATGCATATCATTTACCCAGTGTGGAGGTTGACGTATATAATTTACCCAGTGTAGAGTGTGGTTGACGTATATCATTTACCCAGTGTGGAGGTTGATGTATATAATTTACCCAGAGTGAAGGCTGATGTATATAATTTACCCAGTGTGGAGGTTGACGTATATAATTTACACATTGAGGCGGTTGATGTATATAATTTACCCAGTGTGGAGGTTGATGCATATCATTTACCCAGTGTGGAGGTTGACGTATATAATTTACCCAGTGTAGAGTGTGGTTGACGTATATAAGTTACCCAGTGTGGAGGTTGACATATATAATTTACACAGTGTGGAGGTTGACGTATATAATTTACCCAGTGTGGAGGTTGATGTATATCATTTACCCAGTGTAGAGTGTGGAGATTGATGAATATCATTTACACAGTGTGGAGATTGATGCATATCATTTACCCAGTGTGGAGGTTGACGTATATCATTTACCCAGTGTGGAGGTTGATGAATATCATTTACCCAGTGTGGAGATTGACGTATATAATTTAAACAGTGAGGAGGTTGATGTATATAATTTACCCAGTGTGGAGGATGATGCATATCATTTACCCATTGTGGAGGTTGACGTATATAATTTACCCAGTGTAGAGTGTGGTTGATCCATATCATTTACCCAGTGTGGAGGTTGACGTATATAATTTACCCAGTGTAGAGTGTGGTTGACGTATATAATTTACCCAGTGTGGAGGTTGACATATATAATTTACACAGTGTGGAGGTTGATGTATATAATTTACCCAGTGTGAAGGCTGATGCATATCATTTACCCAGTGTGGAGGTTGACGTATATAATTTACCCAGTGTGGAGGTTGACGTACATAATTTACCCAGTGTGGAGGTTGACATATATAATTTACCCAGTGTGGAGGTTGACGTATATAACTTACCCAGTGTGGAGGTTGATGTATATAATTTACCCAGTGTGGAGGTTGACATATATCATTTACCCAGTATGGAGGTTGACATATATAATTTACCCAGTGTGGAGGTTGACGTATATAATTTACCCAGTGTGAAGGCTGATGTATATAATTTACCCAGTGTGGAGGTTGACGTATATAATTTACACTGTGAGGAGGTTGATGTATAAAATTTACCCAGTGTGGAGGTTGATGCATATCATTTACCCAGTGTGGAGGTTGACGTATATAATTTACCCAGTGTAGAGTGTGGTTGACGTATATCATTTACCCAGTTTGGAGATTGACGTATATAATTTACCCAGTGTGGCGGTTGACATATATAATTTACCCAGTGTGGAGGGTGATGTATATAATTTACCCAGTGTGGAGGTTGATGTATATAATTTACCCAGCGTGGAGATTGACATATAATTTACCCAGTGTGGAGGTTGACGTATATAATTTACCCAGTGTGGAGGTTGATGTGTATCATTTACCCAGTGTGGAGGTTGATGTATATCATTTACCCAGTGTAGAGTGTGGAGGTTGACGTATATAATTTACCCAGTGTAGAGTGTGGTTGACGTATATAATTTACCCAGTGTGGAGGTTGACGTACATAATTTACCCAGTGTGGAGGTTGACATATATAATTTACCCAGTGTGGAGGTTGACGTATATAATTTACCCAGTGTGGAGGTTGATGTATATAATTTACCCAGTGTGGAGGTTGACATATATCATTTACCCAGTATGGAGGTTGACATATATAATTTACCCAGTGTGGAGGTTGACGTATATAATTTACCCAGTGTGAAGGCTGATGTATATAATTTACCCAGTGTGGAGGTTGACGTATATAATTTACACAGTGAGGAGGTTGATGTATAAAATTTACCCAGTGTGGAGGTTGATGCATATCATTTACCCAGTGTGGAGGTTGACGTATATAATTTACCCAGTGTAGAGTGTGGTTGACGTATATCATTTACCCAGTGTGGAGGTTGATGTATATAATTTACCCAGTGTGAAGGCTGATGTATATAATTTACACAGTGTGGAGGTTGACATATATCATTTACACATTGAGGAGGTTGATGTATATAATTTACCCAGTGTGGAGGTTGACGTATATAATTTACCCAGTGTGGAGGTTGATGTATATAATTTACCCAGCATGGAGGTTGACATATATAATTTACCCAGTGTGGAGGTTGATGTATATAATTTACCCAGTGTGGAGGTTGACGTATATAATTTACCCAGTGTGAAGGCTGATGTATATAATTTACCCAGTGTGGAGGTTGACATATATAATTTACCCAGTGTGGAGGTTGATGTATATAATTTACCCAGTGTGGAGGTTGATGCATATCATTTACCCATTGTGGAGGTTGACGTATATAATTTACCCAGTGTAGAGTGTGGTTGAAGTATATAATTTACCCAGTGTGGAGGTTGACATATATAATTTACACAGTGTGGAGGTTGATGTATATAATTTACCCAGTTTGGAGGTTGATGCATATCTTTTACCCAGTGTGGAGGTTGACGTATATAATTTACCCAGTGTGGAGGTTGACGTATATAATTTACCCAGTGTGGAGGTTGACATATATAATATACACAGTGTGGAGGTTGACGTATATAATTTACCCAGTGTGGAGGTTGAAGTATATAATTTACCCTGTGTGGAGGTTGACGTATATAATTTACCCAGTGTGGAGGTTGACGTATATAATTTACCCAGTGTGGAGGTTGACATATATAATTTACCCAGTGTGGAGGTTGACGTATATAATTTACCCAGTGTGGAGGTTGATGTATATAATTTACCCAGCGTGGAGATTGACATATAATTTACCCAGTGTGGAGGTTGACGTATATAATTTACCCAGTGTGGAGGTTGATGTATATCATTTACCCAGTGTGGAGGTTGATGTATATCATTTACCCAGTGTAGAGTGTGGAGGTTGACGTATATAATTTACCCAGTGTAGAGTGTGGTTGACGTATATAATTTACCCAGTGTGAAGGCTGATGTATATAATTTACCCAGTGTGGAGGTTGACGTATATAATTTACCCAGTGTGGAGGTTGATGCATATCATTTACCCATTGTGGAGGTTGACGTATATAATTTACCCAGTGTAGAGTGTGGTTGAAGTATATAATTTACCCAGTGTGGAGGTTGACATATATAATTTACACAGTGTGGAGGTTGATGTATATAATTTACCCAGTTTGGAGGTTGATGCATATCTTTTACCCAGTGTGGAGGTTGACGTATATAATTTACCCAGTGTGGAGGTTGACGTATATAATTTACCCAGTGTGGAGGTTGACATATATAATATACACAGTGTGGAGGTTGACGTATATAATTTACCCAGTGTGGAGGTTGAAGTATATAATTTACCCTGTGTGGAGGTTGACGTATATAATTTACCCAGTGTGGAGGTTGACGTATATAATTTACCCAGTGTGGAGGTTGACATATATAATTTACCCAGTGTGGAGGTTGACGTATATAATTTACCCAGTGTGGAGGTTGATGTATATAATTTACCCAGCGTGGAGATTGACATATAATTTACCCAGTGTGGAGGTTGACGTATATAATTTACCCAGTGTGGAGGTTGATGTATATCATTTACCCAGTGTGGAGGTTGATGTATATCATTTACCCAGTGTAGAGTGTGGAGGTTGACGTATATAATTTACCCAGTGTAGAGTGTGGTTGACGTATATAATTTACCCAGTGTGAAGGCTGATGTATATAATTTACCCAGTGTGGAGGTTGACGTATATAATTTACACAGTGAGGAGGTTGATGTATAAAATTTACCCAGTGTGGAGGTTGATGCATATCATTTACCCAGTGTGGAGGTTGAAGTATATAATTTACCCAGTGTAGAGTGTGGTTGACGTATATCATTTACCCAGTGTGGAGGTTGATGTATATAATTTACCCAGTGTGAAGGCTGATGTATATAATTTACCCAGTGTGGAGGTTGACGTATATAATTTACACTGTGAGGAGGTTGATGTATAAAATTTACCCAGTGTGGAGGTTGATGCATATCATTTACCCAGTGTGGAGGTTGACGTATATAATTTACCCAGTGTAGAGTGTGGTTGACGTATATCATTTACCCAGTGTGGAGATTGACGTATATAATTTACCCAGTGTGGCGGTTGACATATATAATTTACCCAGTGTGGAGGGTGATGTATATAATTTACCCAGTGTGGAGGTTGATGTATATAATTTACCCAGCGTGGAGATTGACATATAATTTACCCAGTGTGGAGGTTGACGTATATAATTTACCCAGTGTGGAGGTTGATGTGTATCATTTACCCAGTGTGGAGGTTGATGTATATCATTTACCCAGTGTAGAGTGTGGAGGTTGACGTATATAATTTACCCAGTGTAGAGTGTGGTTGACGTATATAATTTACCCAGTGTGGAGGTTGACGTACATAATTTACCCAGTGTGGAGGTTGACATATATAATTTACCCAGTGTGGAGGTTGACGTATATAATTTACCCAGTGTGGAGGTTGATGTATATAATTTACCCAGTGTGGAGGTTGACATATATCATTTACCCAGTATGGAGGTTGACATATATAATTTACCCAGTGTGGAGGTTGACGTATATAATTTACCCAGTGTGAAGGCTGATGTATATAATTTACCCAGTGTGGAGGTTGACGTATATAATTTACACAGTGAGGAGGTTGATGTATATAATTTACCCAGTGTGGAGGATGATGCATATCATTTACCCATTGTGGAGGTTGACGTATATAATTTACCCAGTGTAGAGTGTGGTTGATCCATATCATTTACCCAGTGTGGAGGTTGACGTATATAATTTACCCAGTGTAGAGTGTGGTTGACGTATATAATTTACCCAGTGTGGAGGTTGACATATATAATTTACAGTGTGGAGGTTGATGTATATAATTTACCCAGTGTGAAGGCTGATGCATATCATTTACCCAGTGTGGAGGTTGACGTATATAATTTACCCAGTGTGGAGGTTGACGTACATAATTTACCCAGTGTGGAGGTTGACATATATCATTTACCCAGTATGGAGGTTGACATATATAATTTACCCAGTGTGGAGGTTGACGTATATAATTTACCCAGTGTGAAGGCTGATGTATATAATTTACCCAGTGTGGAGGTTGACGTATATAATTTACACAGTGAGGAGGTTGATGTATATAATTTACCCAGTGTGGAGGATGATGCATATCATTTACCCATTGTGGAGGTTGACGTATATAATTTACCCAGTGTAGAGTGTGGTTGATCCATATCATTTACCCAGTGTGGAGGTTGACGTATATAATTTACCCAGTGTAGAGTGTGGTTGACGTATATAATTTACCCAGTGTGGAGGTTGACATATATAATTTACAGTGTGGAGGTTGATGTATATAATTTACCCAGTGTGAAGGCTGATGCATATCATTTACCCAGTGTGGAGGTTGACGTATATAATTTACCCAGTGTGGAGGTTGATGTATATAATTTACCCAGTGTGGAGGTTGACATATATCATTTACCCAGTATGGAGGTTGACATATATAATTTACCCATTGTGGAGGTTGACGTATATAATTTACCCAGTGTGAAGGCTGATGTATATAATTTACCCAGTGTGGAGGTTGACGTATATAATTTACACTGCGAGGAGGTTGATGTATAAAATTTACCCAGTGTGGAGGTTGATGCATATCATTTACCCAGTGTGGAGGTTGACGTATATAATTTACCCAGTGTAGAGTGTGGTTGACGTATATCATTTACCCAGTGTGGAGATTGACGTATATAATTTACCCAGTGTGGCGGTTGACATATATAATTTACCCAGTGTGGAGGGTGATGTATATAATTTACCCAGTGTGGAGGTTGATGTATATAATTTACCCAGCGTGGAGATTGACATATAATTTACCCAGTGTGGAGGTTGACGTATATAATTTACCCAGTGTGGAGGTTGATGTGTATCATTTACCCAGTGTGGAGGTTGATGTATATCATTTACCCAGTGTAGAGTGTGGAGGTTGACGTATATAATTTACCCAGTGTAGAGTGTGGTTGACGTATATAATTTACCCAGTGTGGATGTTGACGTACATAATTTACCCAGTGTGGAGGTTGACATATATAATTTACCCAGTGTGGAGGTTGACGTATATAATTTACCCAGTGTGGAGGTTGATGTATATAATTTACCCAGTGTGGAGGTTGACATATATCATTTACCCAGTATGGAGGTTGACATATATAATTTACCCAGTGTGGAGGTTGACGTATATAATTTACCCAGTGTGAAGGCTGATGTATATAATTTACCCAGTGTGGAGGTTGACGTATATAATTTACACTGTGAGGAGGTTGATGTATAAAATTTACCCAGTGTGGAGGTTGATGCATATCATTTACCCAGTGTGGAGGTTGACGTATATAATTTACCCAGTGTAGAGTGTGGTTGACGTATATCATTTACCCAGTGTGGAGATTGACGTATATAATTTACCCAGTGTGGCGGTTGACATATATAATTTACCCAGTGTGGAGGGTGATGTATATAATTTACCCAGTGTGGAGGTTGATGTATATAATTTACCCAGCGTGGAGATTGACATATAATTTACCCAGTGTGGAGGTTGACGTATATAATTTACCCAGTGTGGAGGTTGATGTGTATCATTTACCCAGTGTGGAGGTTGATGTATATCATTTACCCAGTGTAGAGTGTGGAGGTTGACGTATATAATTTACCCAGTGTAGAGTGTGGTTGACGTATATAATTTACCCAGTGTGGATGTTGACGTACATAATTTACCCAGTGTGGAGGTTGACATATATAATTTACCCAGTGTGGAGGTTGACGTATATAATTTACCCAGTGTGGAGGTTGATGTATATAATTTACCCAGTGTGGAGGTTGACATATATCATTTACCCAGTATGGAGGTTGACATATATAATTTACCCATTGTGGAGGTTGACGTATATAATTTACCCAGTGTGAAGGAAGATGTATATAATTTACCCAGTGTGGAGGTTGACGTATATAATTTAAACTGTGAGGAGGTTGATGTATAAAATTTACCCAGTGTGGAGGTTGATGCATATCATTTACCCAGTGTGGAGGTTGACGTATATAATTTACCCAGTGTAGAGTGTGGTTGACGTATATCATTTACCCAGTGTGGAGATTGACGTATATAATTTACCCAGTGTAGAGTGTGGTTGACGTATATCATTTACCCAGTGTGGAGATTGACGTATATAATTTACCCAGTGTGGCGGTTGACATATATAATTTACCCAGTGTGGAGGGTGATGTATATAATTTACCCAGTGTGGAGGTTGATGTATATAATTTACCCAGCGTGGAGATTGACATATAATTTACCCAGTGTGGAGGTTGACGTATATAATTTACCCAGTGTGGAGGTTGATGTGTATCATTTACCCAGTGTGGAGGTTGATGTATATCATTTACCCAGTGTAGAGTGTGGAGGTTGACGTATATAATTTACCCAGTGTAGAGTGTGGTTGACGTATATAATTTACCCAGTGTGGATGTTGACGTACATAATTTACCCAGTGTGGAGGTTGACATATATAATTTACCCAGTGTGGAGGTTGACGTATATAATTTACCCAGTGTGGAGGTTGATGTATATAATTTACCCAGTGTGGAGGTTGACATATATCATTTACCCAGTATGGAGGTTGACATATATAATTTACCCAGTGTGGAGGTTGACGTATATAATTTACCCAGTGTGAAGGCTGATGTATATAATTTACCCAGTGTGGAGGTTGACGTATATAATTTACACTGTGAGGAGGTTGATGTATAAAATTTACCCAGTGTGGAGGTTGATGCATATCATTTACCCAGTGTGGAGGTTGACGTATATAATTTACCCAGTGTAGAGTGTGGTTGACGTATATCATTTACCCAGTGTGGAGATTGACGTATATAATTTACCCAGTGTGGCGGTTGACATATATAATTTACCCAGTGTGGAGGGTGATGTATATAATTTACCCAGTGTGGAGGTTGATGTATATAATTTACCCAGCGTGGAGATTGACATATAATTTACCCAGTGTGGAGGTTGACGTATATAATTTACCCAGTGTGGAGGTTGATGTGTATCATTTACCCAGTGTGGAGGTTGATGTATATCATTTACCCAGTGTAGAGTGTGGAGGTTGACGTATATAATTTACCCAGTGTAGAGTGTGGTTGACGTATATAATTTACCCAGTGTGGATGTTGACGTACATAATTTACCCAGTGTGGAGGTTGACATATATAATTTACCCAGTGTGGAGGTTGACGTATATAATTTACCCAGTGTGGAGGTTGATGTATATAATTTACCCAGTGTGGAGGTTGACATATATCATTTACCCAGTATGGAGGTTGACATATATAATTTACCCATTGTGGAGGTTGACGTATATAATTTACCCAGTGTGAAGGAAGATGTATATAATTTACCCAGTGTGGAGGTTGACGTATATAATTTACACTGTGAGGAGGTTGATGTATAAAATTTACCCAGTGTGGAGGTTGATGCATATCATTTACCCAGTGTGGAGGTTGACGTATATAATTTACCCAGTGTAGAGTGTGGTTGACGTATATCATTTACCCAGTGTGGAGATTGACGTATATAATTTACCCAGTGTGGCGGTTGACATATATAATTTACCCAGTGTGGAGGGTGATGTATATAATTTACCCAGTGTGGAGGTTGATGTATATAATTTACCCAGCGTGGAGATTGACATATAATTTACCCAGTGTGGAGGTTGACGTATATAATTTACCCAGTGTGGAGGTTGATGTGTATCATTTACCCAGTGTGGAGGTTGATGTATATCATTTACCCAGTGTAGAGTGTGGAGGTTGACGTATATAATTTACCCAGTGTAGAGTGTGGTTGACGTATATAATTTACCCAGTGTGGATGTTGACGTACATAATTTACCCAGTGTGGAGGTTGACATATATAATTTACCCAGTGTGGAGGTTGACGTATATAATTTACCCAGTGTGGAGGTTGATGTATATAATTTACCCAGTGTGGAGGTTGACATATATCATTTACCCAGTATGGAGGTTGACATATATAATTTACCCAGTGTGGAGGTTGACGTATATAATTTACCCAGTGTGAAGGCTGATGTATATAATTTACCCAGTGTGGAGGTTGACGTATATAATTTACACTGTGAGGAGGTTGATGTATAAAATTTACCCAGTGTGGAGGTTGATGCATATCATTTACCCAGTGTGGAGGTTGACGTATATAATTTACCCAGTGTAGAGTGTGGTTGACGTATATCATTTACCCAGTGTGGAGATTGACGTATATAATTTACCCAGTGTGGCGGTTGACATATATAATTTACCCAGTGTGGAGGGTGATGTATATAATTTACCCAGTGTGGAGGTTGATGTATATAATTTACCCAGCGTGGAGATTGACATATAATTTACCCAGTGTGGAGGTTGACGTATATAATTTACCCAGTGTGGAGGTTGATGTGTATCATTTACCCAGTGTGGAGGTTGATGTATATCATTTACCCAGTGTAGAGTGTGGAGGTTGACGTATATAATTTACCCAGTGTAGAGTGTGGTTGACGTATATAATTTACCCAGTGTGGATGTTGACGTACATAATTTACCCAGTGTGGAGGTTGACATATATAATTTACCCAGTGTGGAGGTTGACGTATATAATTTACCCAGTGTGGAGGTTGATGTATATAATTTACCCAGTGTGGAGGTTGACATATATCATTTACCCAGTATGGAGGTTGACATATATAATTTACCCAGTGTGGAGGTTGACGTATATAATTTACCCAGTGTGAAGGCTGATGTATATAATTTACCCAGTGTGGAGGTTGACGTATATAATTTACACAGTGAGGAGGTTGATGTATAAAATTTACCCAGTGTGGAGGTTGATGCATATCATTTACCCAGTGTGGAGGTTGACGTATATAATTTACCCAGTGTAGAGTGTGGTTGACGTATATCATTTACCCAGTGTGGAGGTTGATGTATATAATTTACCCAGTGTGAAGGCTGATGTATATAATTTACACAGTGTGGAGGTTGACATATATCATTTACACATTGAGGAGGTTGATGTATATAATTTACCCAGTGTGGAGGTTGACGTATATAATTTACCCAGTGTGGAGGTTGATGTATATAATTTACCCAGCATGGAGGTTGACATATATAATTTACCCAGTGTGGAGGTTGATGTATATAATTTACCCAGTGTGGAGGTTGACGTATATAATTTACCCAGTGTGAAGGCTGATGTATATAATTTACCCAGTGTGGAGGTTGACATATATAATTTACCCAGTGTGGAGGTTGATGTATATAATTTACCCAGTGTGGATGTTGATGCATATCATTTACCCATTGTGGAGGTTGACGTATATAATTTACCCAGTGTAGAGTGTGGTTGAAGTATATAATTTACCCAGTGTGGAGGTTGACATATATAATTTACACAGTGTGGAGATTGATGTATATAATTTACCCAGTTTGGAGGTTGATGCATATCTTTTACCCAGTGTGGAGGTTGACGTATATAATTTACCCAGTGTGGAGGTTGACGTATATAATTTACCCAGTGTGGAGGTTGACATATATAATATACACAGTGTGGAGGTTGACGTATATAATTTACCCAGTGTGGAGGTTGAAGTATATAATTTACCCTGTGTGGAGGTTGACGTATATAATTTACCCAGTGTGGAGGTTGACGTATATAATTTACCCAGTGTGGAGGTTGACGTATATAATTTACCCAGTGTGGAGGTTGACGTATATCATTTACCCAGTGTGGAGGTTGATGTATATAATTTACCCAGCGTGGAGATTGACATATAATTTACCCAGTGTGGAGGTTGACGTATATAATTTACCCAGTGTGGAGGTTGATGTATATCATTTACCCAGTGTGGAGGTTGATGTATATCATTTACCCAGTGTAGAGTGTGGAGGTTGACGTATATAATTTACCCAGTGTAGAGTGTGGTTGACGTATATAATTTACCCAGTGTGAAGGCTGATGTATATAATTTACCCAGTGTGGAGGTTGACGTATATAATTTACACAGTGAGGAGGTTGATGTATAAAATTTACCCAGTGTGGAGGTTGATGCATATCATTTACCCAGTGTGGAGGTTGAAGTATATAATTTACCCAGTGTAGAGTGTGGTTGACGTATATCATTTACCCAGTGTGGAGGTTGATGTATATAATTTACCCAGTGTGAAGGCTGATGTATATAATTTACCCAGTGTGGAGGTTGACATATATCATTTACACATTGAGGAGGTTGATGTATATAATTTACACAGTGTGGAGGTTGACGTATATAATTTACCCAGTGTGGAGGTTGATGTATATAATTTACCCAGCATGGAGGTTGACATATATAATTTACCCAGTGTGGAGGTTGATGTATATAATTTACCCAGTGTGGAGGTTGACGTATATAATTTACCCAGTGTGAAGGCTGATGTATATAATTTACCCAGTGTGGAGGTTGACATATATAATTTACCCAGTGTGGAGGTTGATGCATATCATTTACCCAGTGTGGAGGTTGACGTATATAATTTACCCAGTGTAGAGTGTGGTTGAAGTATATAATATACACAGTGTGGAGGTTGACGTATATAATTTACCCAGTGTGAAGGTTGATGTATATCATTTACCCAGTGTGGAGGTTGATGTATATAATTTACCCAGTGTGGAGGATGACATATATAATTTACCCAGTGTGGAGGTTGACGTATATAATTTACCCAGTGTGGAGGTTGACGTATATAATTTACCCTGTGTGGAGGTTGACGTATATAATTTACCCAGTGTGGAGGTTGACGTATATAATTTACCCAGTGTGGAGGTTGACATATATAATTTACCCAGTGTGGAGGTTGACGTATATCATTTACCCAGTGTGGAGGTTGACATATATAATTTACCCAGTGTGGAGGTTGATGTATATAATTTACCCAGTGTGGCGGTTGACATATATCATTTACCCAGTGTGGATGTTGATGTATATAATTTACCCAGTGTGGAGGTTGACGTATATAATTTACCCAGTGTGGAGGTTGATATATATAATTTACCCAGTGTCGAGGTTGACATATATAATTTACACAGTGTGGAGGTTGATGTAAATCATTTACCCAGTGTGGAGGTTGATGCATATCATTTACCCAGTGTGGAGGTTGACGTATATAATTTACCCAGTGTAGAGTGTGGTTGACGTATATAATTTACCCAGTGTGGAGGTTGACGTATATAATTTACCCAGTGTGGAGGTTGACATATATAATTTACCCAGTGTGGAGGTTGACGTATATCATTTATCCAGTGTGGAGGTTGATGCATATCATTTACCCAGTGTGGAGGTTGACGTATATCATTTACACAGCATAAAGAATAGCATGTGATATTAACCTCATGTAAAATGTTATGACGTGGTTCACATACTGAATATGTTATTGTCAATGGTTCTTTAAGTGGCCTTGAAAAAACCGTCTGCTAATTGACTATCATATATTATTGTGTTCTGGTTGTAGTGCTGTCTTGTTGAACTGACAGAGGATGACTTGAACGTGAACGGAGGGCATTGATTATGGGGTCTATGTGTAACTAGCTAGATATACTGAACAGACACTAATCTAATATGAATCCTGCAGTATATGGAAGGCATGTGTCAGCTAGCCTCTTCTATAATGGCCCGACATGGCTATAACACTGTCTCATTAAGAGGGAAGGACTTGAACCTAAAGGAGGTCATCAATTTTGAATGGATGTCTGAGTTTGATTAGATACGTACATATTGAACATAAGTCCTATGTGAACCCTATAAGTTATGAATAGCTTCACTTCTCAGTCTGGAAACCTTCATCTGGGTGGCAGTTTATCTGTCCACAATGACATGACAAGATATGATTTCCATGTCATTAGATGTGAACCCTATGAAATGGAATTGTATTTTCCATTTTACTAAGCAAGTCAGTTAAGAACAAATTCTTATTTACAATGACAGCCTAGGAACAGTGGGTTTACTGCCTTCTTCAGGGGAAGAATGACAGATTTTTTACCTTGTCAGGATACAATCTAGCAACCTTTCAGTTACTGGCCCAACGCTCTAACCGCTAGGCTACCTGCCGCCCCTATGAAATGGTATGGAACAGTATGAAACGTTATGGAAAAGTATGGAATTGTATAAAATGTTATGGAAAGGTATGGAATGGTGTGAAACAGTATGAAATGGTATGGAATGGTAAAGACATTCTTGGGGAGGTGCTGTACTGTCTGATGTATTTAAAGCAACCTTCTGTGTGATCATCAAAGCCAGCCCAGTTGGCCTCCTTGACCATTCAACCACTCATGCAGTTGGAACTGAAGCACCTCTCTCTCTCTCTGTCAGTCTAGACGTGATCAGTGGAGTCTAGAGTCTCCTCCCCGCTCCTCCCCATCTCCCTCCTTCTCTCCATCCAGACTGACAGACTCCGGCTCCTTCTCTCCATCCAGACTGACAGACTACGGGACAGACCAGGAGACCCAGGAGATTTTCTGTGTCCCAAATGGCACCCTATTCCCTATATAGTGCATTACTTTTGACCAGGGATTTATGGATTTTGGTCAAATGTAGTGCACTATAAAAAGAAAAGGGTGCCATTTGGTGCGAGGCCCAGAAGATGTTATCACAGGGGACAGCTCAGCCCTCAGCCCTCAGACAAAGAGAGATGAGAACCAGCAGAGCGGGCCGCTGTCTTCAGCCAACCTCAACCGAACGGGCAGCTTGATCCGTGTAATTGCTCCTTAGGCGAAGGCCGCCTTCCTGTGTTTGTGTGTGCCAAATAGCATCCTATTCCCCATTTAGTGCACTACTTTTGACCAGAGCCCTATGGGTGGCTATGAGCCCTGGTAAAAAGTAGAGCACTATAGGAGAAAGGAGACAGAGGGAGAGAGAGAGGAGAGAGAGATGAAGAGAGACTGAAAGGTACTGCAGCCAACGTGAGTAAAACATTTAAATGTGTTAACCCTCGCAAGGCTGCCGGCCCACACGGCATCCCTAGCCGCGTCCTCAGAACATGCGCAGACCAGCTGGCTGGTGTGTTAACGGACATATTCAATCAATCCCCATCCCAGTCTGCTGTCCCCACAAGCTTCAAGAGGGCCACCATTGTTCCTGTTCCCAAGAAAGCTAAGGTAACTGAGCTAAATGACTATCGCCCCGTAGCACTCACTTCCGTCCTCATAAAGTGCTTTGAGAGACTAGTCAAGGACCATATCACCTCCACCCTACCTGACACCCTAGACCCACTCCAACTTGTTTACCGCCCCAATAGGTCCACAGACGACGCAATCGCAATCACACTGCACACTGCCCTATCCCATCTGGACAAGAGGAATACCTAAGTAAGAATGCTGTTCATCGACTACAGCTCAGCATTTAACACCATATTACCCTCCAAACTTGTCATTAAGCTCGAGATCGTGGGTCTCGACCCCGCCCTGTGCAACTGGGTCCTGGACTTCCTGACGGGCCGCCCCCAGGTGGTGAGGGTAGGAAACAACATCTCCACCCTGCTGATCCTCAACACTGGGTCCCCACAAGAATGCGTTCTCAGCCCTCTCCTGTATTCCCTGTTCACCCATGACTGCGTGGCCATGCACGCATCCAACTCAATCAGCAAGTTTGCAGACGACACTACAGTGGTAGGCTTGATTACCAACAACGACGAGACGGCCTACAGGGAGGAGGTGAGGGCCCTCAGAGTGTGGTGTCAGGAAAATAACCTCACATTCAGTGTCAACAAAACAAAGGAGATGATCGTGGACTTCAGGAAACAGCAGAGGGAGCAGTCCCTTATCCACATCGAGGGGACAGTAGTGGAGAAGGTGGAAAGTTTTAGGTTCCTCGACGTACACATCATGGACAAACTGAAATGGTCCACCCACACAAACAGCGTGGTGAAGAAGGCGCAGCAGCTCCTCTTCAACCTCAGGAGGCTGATGAAATTCGGCTTGTCACCAAAAACACACAAACTTTTACAGATGCACAATTGAGAGCATCCTGTCGGGCTGTATCACCGCCTGGTACGGCAGCTGCTCCGCCCATAACCGAAGTGCTCTCCAGAGGGTAGTGAGGTCTGCACCAGATGCAAACTACCTGCCCTCCAGGACACCTACACCACCCGATGTCACAGGAAGGCCAAAAAGATAATCAAGGACATCAACCACCTGAGCCACTGCCTGTTCACCTTGCTATCATCCAGAAGGAGAGGTCAGTACAGGTGCATCAAAGCTAGGACGAAGAGACAGAAAAGCAGCTTCTATCTCAAGGCCATCAGACTGTTAAACAGCCATCACTAATATTGAGTGGCTACTGCCAACATACTGACTCAAATCTCTAGCCACTTTAATAATAAAAAATGTGATGTAATAAATGTATCACTAGCCACTTAAACAATGCCACTTTATATAATGTTTACATACCCTACATTACTCATCTCATATGTATAAACTGTACTCTATATGTGCCATCCACTGCATCTTGCCTATGCCGTTCTGCCATCGCTCATCCATATATTTTTAAGTACATATTCTTATTCATTCCTTTACACTTGTGTGTATAAGGTAGTTGTTGTGAAATTGTTAGATTACTTGTTAGACATTACTGCACGGTCAGAACTAGAAGCACAAGCATTTCGCTACACTCGCATTAACATCTGCTAACCATGTGTAGGTGACAAATAACATTTTATTTGATTTGATTTAGAGAGAGAGAGAGATTAAGAGAGGTGTAGAGAGAGAGAGAGCGAGAGAGAGATGGTAAAGAAGAAAAATACCTTATTGAGATTGT